>NC_045964.1:64775980-65075980 GCF_010909765.2 Amblyraja radiata
AAACTTGACCTCTGGTGCCATCGGTGTAGATGTTCACCCAAGAGCGATTGGGTTTCCTCCAATCCCGTCAGTTCCCTACTACATTAGACACACATATGGGCCAATAGGTAAATTTGGACACTTGAAATGCCTTTTGGCCAGTGGTACATTCTGGGGCAGTTGATGGGAATTTGTGGAAGCACAAAATAAGATGAATGTAAATGGATGTTTTGGTGGTCACTGTGGACTCAGTGGGGCGAAGTGCCTGATTCCACACTGCATGATTCTATCTCCAAGTGACCCAGAAAACCGGAATTTGTAGAAATAGGTCCACAGATATAAAATTCAAATTCTGTTCCTTGTAATAAGGGGAAAGAGATTACAACAAACAATAAAGGGAGACAAAGGAACCATTTGATTAACGCACTAAAACCTGAAGGATTCTGTTTTTGCCGTCAAAAGGAAACAGCAGTTTGTGCTGACTACATTTTTTTAACGTGTCGAACATGCTAATATAAATCTGGCATACTTTTCAATTATAAATGTCCAAATCAAATAACATAGAAAAAATTTAAAGTCCTTATAAATCAGTAATAGCTGGAATAAATTCAATCAACATGTTAATAAAGGATCTTATTGAGAACTAATGAATAATGTACGAATACTTTCAGTGGCATTAGCTGAAAAATGAGTATAAGTACGGTTTAATTACGAGTCTCTTATTACAAACTCAATTGCACGTTAATTAAAACACCAGCGCTGCAATTGAGATTATCATTCACACTTGGTGCAGGAATGAAGTGTGGGATAATTACCTTGTCAATGATTGCTATGACCGGTTGACATTTTCAAGTCCTCTACTGGGGAGCTGAGAATTCTGTTTGGCCGAAACCTCAGGCTGCTGAACCCCTGCAAATGAAGAAAGAAAACAAAAGGTGTAGACAATGCATTCTCTCTATATCACCGTCTATATCACTCTTGTTTCCCTTTCCCTTGATGCTCAGTCTGAAGGAAGGGTCTCGACCCGACTCGTAACCTATTCCTTTTCTCCAGAGATGCTGCTTGACCTGTTGAGTTATTCCAGCTTTTTGTGTCTATCTTTGGTTTAAACCAGCATCCGCAGTTCCTTCCTACACGTGGGATTAACCATACTGGCTCAATGCAGAAAAATGAAGTTACTTCATGATAGAACTTATCCAAAGTCACAATCCACTGGACAATAGAAATAGGTGCCAGAGGAGGCCATTTGGCCCTTCAAGCCAGCACCGCCAATCAATGTGATCATGGCTGATCATCCACAATCAGACCCCGTTCCTGCCTTCTCCCATATCCCTTGACCGCTATCTTTAAGAGCTCTATCTAACTCCTCTTGGAAGCATCCAGAGAATTGGCCTCCACTGCTCTGAGGCAGAGAATTCCACAGATTCACAATTCTCTGGGTGAAAAAGTTTTACCTCATCTCCGTTCTAAATGGCCTTCCCCTTATTCTTAAACTGTGGCCCCTGGTTCTGGACTCTCCCAACATCGGGAACATGTTTCCTGCCTTTATTGTGTCCAATCCCTTAATAATCTTATATGTTTCAATAAGATGCCCTCTCATCCTTCTACATTCCAGAATATACTAGCCCAGCCACTACATTCTATCAACATATGACAGTCCCCCCCATCCCGGGAATGGCGGCATAGCAGACTTGAACTTATTTGAAAAGACAGTGTAAAAATCCCTCCTTTACCCAGGCAGGATATTGGGAAAAAATGGAAAAAAAGATATTTAGCAATTTTGAGCATCATTTAGAGAGGCATAGTCATACAGCGTGGAAACAGGCCCTTCGGCCCAACTTGCCCATATGTCCCAGCTACACTAATCCCACCTGCCTGCGTTTGGTCCATATCCCTCCAAACCTGTCCTATCCACGTACCTGCCTAACTGTTTCTTAAACGTTGGGATCGTCCCAACCTCAAGTACCTCCTCTGGCAGCTTGTTCCATACACCCACCGCCCTCTGTGTGAAAAAGAGGGGCAGAGGGCTCTCTGAGGGGCAGAGAGCTAGATATCACTACAGATGCAACAATGATCTGCTTTGTACTGAATGTCATCATGCCGTGGGTATATAAATCCAAGTGACAAATACAATCACCAGTAATAGAAATTGACGTTTAACCATAACATAATCTGAAGACAGAACACACGTTTTCTTCAGAGAAGCAGCTATCATGAACAAATGTTCAAATTAACTCTGTGCTTCTCTTGGAAGAGACAAGAACTAAAATACGCATTAATTTTCCTGTACTTTAATTTGTACACGTGACAATAAACAGATCTTTGAATTGTTCATCTCTGTGCAGTTGGGAGTGTTGTCACAATTGCTCAAATAAGTGATGTAATGGCATGAAAAGTTACAAACCAATACAAACAGTTTTCCCTGCCCTCTCCCGACTCCTTTTTAATTCAAATCTAGATGTACACGTGTGGGCAAAATAATTATCCTTCGAAAATATGCTGCAGGAGAACGAAGATCCCATTGCCCTGGGACGGGGTGCCAGCCATGCCAGATTTCCGCAGTCTTCATGAATATGCAAACGAGGTGGGCCGTCGAGAGGGGAGGGTGGAGGACGGCGAGTGGGAGGGGGGGGGGGTGACCGCAGAGAGGGCGGCAGGGCGCCCCATTGAGAGCCTGAGGAGCGTGAGCCGCTTTGTCTGGAGGATAGGGGGACAGCAACCGTCGAGAGCGAGGACGGGGAACCGTGCCGCTGAGGCAAGGTGGACCACCGAGAGCTACCCAATGGTGGGCTGCTGAGGTCGAAGGGGGGACCCGGCGGGGGGCCACCTGTGGCCGCGTGCAAACAGCAGGACTGATTCGCCGCAGCAGCGTGCAGAAGGTAAGACTGTTTGATGAAGTTTGGGTAATGTTGTCGCCGCCACAAATACGTGGCGACTCTTGCGTACTGCCTAGGTGGGGGTCTGCTGTGTGATTTTATCGGGATGTACGCAAAACAAAGCATTTCACTGTACCTAGGCACATGCGGCAAATAGATTGATTAGTAGGACTGGATGTCACAATCCCTAAGATTTTTCACTACAATTGACATTCTTGGGGGTGACCACTAGGTGATTTTGCTACCAATCAGACACATCTTCAGTTGTGTACCTCAACGTCACTGGGTGTTTCGGCCTTTTATCACAAGACACCCTCAGTCGAGGCAGGCCCACCGCAGGGTGATCAGACCTGGGTTTGTGTCTTATGGTTAACCTCTAGATGGCCACGTGGCAGCACAGACAGCATATTTTCTCTTCAGCCACAGCCAGTGACTGCTCCATTCGGCGACATTGGCAAGTTCTTTTATTGCCCTCCTTTGTGCCTGCCCTCTGACTCCTACTTCCCTCAGGTGCCATGCGGTGGAACTGGCTACAAAGCCCCTGCACCCCACCTCCACTGGACACACCCTTACACTCCAACCTCTCTCCTCTGCTGCAAGGTTTGAATATCAAAGCTTTTTTCTTTCATAAGCCTCATCCACAGCCTCCTCCCAGGGGACCGTCAGCTCAATGATGAAAACACGCCCACAGGAGTTGGACCAGAGAACGAGGTCTGGTCGGAGGTTGGTAACTGCGATTTCAACTGGGCACGAAAGCCTCTGGCCTAGATCAACACACATTTCCCAGTCCCTGCGTTCAGTGGGCATGAGTTGAGAGGCGAGGGGTTAGTCCTCCGTTTCTCTCCTTCCCGGATGAAGGATGGTATTTGCGGGAATGTTATCTGGGCATTGATAGGCATGGCGTTGGTGGTAACTCTCTTGCACTCGAGTTCAGCTGCCAAACACCTCAGCACCTGGTTGTGTCGCCAGGTGTATCTGCCATGTGTTAGGCTGGTCTTACAACCGACCAGGATGTACTTGAGGTTTGCTGGAACTGCACACAGGGGGCAGGCTGGATCCTTTCCCAGCCAAAGATTTAGGTTTGTGGGAGAGGGAAGGACGTGATATGTGGCTCTGATAATGAAGCTCAACGTATTTGACTCCATGCTCCACAGTTCTCTCCATGCAATCTTCCTCCTCTCAACGCCGTCCCACCTTATCCAGCGGCCTTGTTTGGCTTGGGATATGGCTTTGGCACACCTGGCTGCTTCTTCCTGGTGGCGCACCTCCTCCACCACCAGGTGCCGACGTTCATCTGGAGTAGCCTTTTGCCAGGTAGGTTTCATTGCTCCCAGGCCAAAGCCCCCTCGGCCTTGTTGGATATGGCCCACTATGTCCCAGTGTCGGTTTTGCGTCCAGTACCACTGCTGCTGGAGTCCATTTTTCCCCTGTTGCTAGGGTTGGCGACACCTCTTATTATTGGGTCCTGGGATTCTGTTAGTGTCATGACAAGCCTCACTTTGGCACATTTGTATTCCTCCACCAGGCTTGAGACTGGCAGTGAGAGGGCTCCATTCCCATAGAGCCCTATGCTGCTGAGGCATCTCGGTAGCCCAAGCCACTTCCTCACTTGTGAGTTCACCAGTCTCTCCATAAAGTATCATTGAATTAAATTATTATTGAATCATTGAAGTAGTGCCTGGTGAACATTCAAGCCGCAGACTCTCCAGGATTAGCTTTGCCTACACCTTGTACACAGAGGATAGAGTAAGATAGACAATGCAAGCCGACAAAATCAGATACAACTGGTGTTCATGGCAGAAGTCATGATAAGTTAAAAAAAAAAAAAAGGTAAATGAGGGGAGAGCGGAAACTGTCCCAAGCAGGGAAAGGAGAAATCTCAGGAAAAACGACCAACTTTATATTTTGTTTAAGAAGAAACTGCAGATGCTGGAAAATCGAAGGTAATAATAATAATAATACATTTTATTTATGGGCGCCTTTCAAGAGTCTCAAGGACACCTGAAGGTAGACAAAAGTGCTGGAGAAACTCAGCGCGTGTGGCAGCATCTATGGAGCGAAGTTCCTTCGCTCCATAGATGCTGCCGCACCCGCTGAGTTTCTCCAGCACTTTTGTCTACCACCTTTTTATTGTACTCCTCACACAGGAACTGAGCGTGGAGTCCACCCACCACGTGAATTTAGTCACTCAAGATTTATAACATGCCGTGCCCTGCCAGATTCTATGCAGCTCGTCATACCCCAGAATCATCGGTACCGTTTCCTAAGCTTCCCTGTAGGTGAGAGTCGAATATTTCCTCAGCTCTTTTCAAATACTGGGTGGTTTTTCGTTTCACAGCTTCGCGGCGCTCGTTGTTTGGATCAACTGCAATAAAACAAAACAAAGGCAGAATAATAAATGTTGGTCGAGGCAAAACAGTCAGTGAATTAGGTTGAATGGTCTCCTGAATTGCTCCCCACAATTGTTCCCCTCCACGTCTCTGGGTTAACATAGTGTGAGAATTTGAAGACACTGGGACTGTACTCGCTGGAGTTTAGAAGGATGAGGGGGGGGTGGGGGAGGAGCCTCATTGAAATGTATTGAATAGTGAAAGTCCTGGATAGAGTGAATGTGAAGAGGATGTTTCCACTTGTGGGGGAGACTCGGACCAGAGGCCACAGCCTCAGAATAAAAGGACATACCTTTAGAAAGGAGATGAGAAAGAATTTCTTTAGTCAGAGGGTGGTGAATCTGTGGAATTCATTGCCACAGACGGCTGTGGAGCCTAAGTCAATGGATATTTTTTAAGGTGGAGATTGACAGATTTTTGATTAGTAGGGGTGTCAGGGGTTATGGGGAGAAGGTAGGAGAATGGTATTGCGAGGGAAGGATAGATTAGCCATGGTTGAATGGCAGAATAGACTTGATGGGCCAAATGGACTTATTCTGCTCATAAACTCTGCTAATGCTCTGAGAGGTTCAATGGTTGGAATGCTCTTTCTTCATGGCGGTATGTTGGGAAAGTTAACTCAAAATACATGGATGGGGTTTGAGGGCTGGGCTTTTTGGTTCATCGCTCCTGATGAGGCCACTCTCCTCCAGGTCCAAACTGTTGATGTCCATGAATCAAGCCAACTGGCCTTCAATACACAGAGAGGGAGAACAATGGATAGGAAGAAAGGGTCACAACACAAATTGTCACCCATCCAAGTTCTCTAACTGAATTGCTAAGTTACTTTGAAGAAAATGGATAATGCTCTCCCACAGTGCAGATAATTAATTAGAGTGCCATAGTTTCCCCTCCAACCCTCCTAGACCACACACTGTGTGTGGGTTGGATTGAAGAGTTGCGAATTGTGAAGCCAGAGGAAGGAATGTAGGTGGAGGGGGTGGTGCATGTTCGGGTGAGGCACGGGGGGGTGGGGGGGGGGGGGAGGAATAAAGGATGTGGGGTGTGAGGAAACATTATCTGGTTAGCACGACTTTGTTGATTTTGGAGGAAGTTGCAACCTGACCCGCTGAGTTATTCTACCACTTTGTGTTATTTTTGTGAACCTGCACCTGCAGTTCCTTGTGCCTCGAGGTTTTTTTTTAAAAGTGCTTCTGTGAAAAACAAGTTCATTCACGTTTTTACAGCCATGCATCTATTTGAAAATCCCTACCCAATTATTCCCTTACTAACCCTGAATGTAGTAATTCGTTGCTGGGACTTTAACTGCAGATATTCTGGTAAAATTGATAGCTAACTCAACAGAGACAGGTGATCAAAAGATACTACATTGACACGAGTCAGAGTTCTATAACATATGAAACTTATACCTAATGACATTGGTGAAAATGCAGCAAGTAAAGAATGTTATTTTTACAATTAAGAAGAATCTGCTTTAAAATGTGTTGCAAACAGATCATTTTAAAGAAGGCGACTGATTCAACATTGATAATAGATTCTAAAGTGTTTGTCTTGAGAGATATTACTTAGGACCAATTCCCCCTAGTGCAACACAACTAATAGTAGGACCACCACATACATCAATCTTGCTAGTCATTAATTATCTAATCTCATTGCTTCTCATAAATTCAGGAGCAGAATTAGGGCATTCAACCCATCAAGTCTACTCCAACATTCAATCATGGATGATCTATCTTTCCCTCTCAACCTCAATTTCCTGCCTTCTCCCCATAACCCCTGACACCTGTATTAATCATGAAATTCTCAACTTAGGGCAGCACGGTGGTGCAACAGTAGAGTTGCTGCCTTACAGCGCCAGGGACCCGGGTTCGATCCTGACTACGGATGGTTGCCTGTACGGCATTTGTACGTTCTCCCCGAGACCCGCGTGGGTTTTCTCTGAGATCTTCGGTTTCCTCCCACACTCGAAAGACGTACAGGTTTGTTGGTTAATTGGCTTGGTATAAATGTAAATTGTCCCTAGTGTGCGTAGGATAGTGTTAATGTGTGGGGATCGCTGGTCGGCACAGACCTGGTGGACCGAAGGGCCTGTTTCTCTGCTGTATCTCTAAACTAAACTTAGATTTACAAGTTCTAAACAAAATGTGTACCTTGCACTCCCTTCAAGAGCAGGTCAACCCCATTCTTGTAATAGTTAAATGCAGCTTCGTAATCCTCATTGACCTCCCTGTCCAGGGCCATGCGGATCTGCTTTGCTGCATCAACCAAGTAGTCCCGCTTGCAAGCGGAGCTTCTGGTGGACTGTTGGCCGTCCTGGGCGTTGGCCGACACTCGGTTGCGAATCTGCTCCAGGTATACTCTGGCTTGAGACAGGGGGCGAGAGCAGGGATCGGCATCCTGCCCCACTTGCCGCTCTCCAGCAAGGCTGTGCATAGTCAGCGTCTTCAGGGCATGCAGGCTGCCCAGGGTTCGATTCCATACCACACCATGGTCAATGGAAGGAACAGACAGAAAGTCCGATGATGCTATGAGATAAGAGCAGAGAGACGGAAAATGTTATTGTTTTACATTGTAGTCACCTGCCTTTACTTTTAATCATTTCATCCAACATCAAGACAAGGGAAATGAAACATGTGTTATGTTCCCAACAACCACTCTCAGAAGTGTACATTAGCTCAGTGCCAAGTTAAGTTCTCTTTATGGTGGCAGGTGTACTACAGAGTTCTTAAAGATATCGGAGTCAGGGGATATGGGGGAAAAGGCAGGAACGAGGTACAGTGGGTGATTCAGATCACAATGAATGTCGGTGCTGGCTTGAAGGGTCGAATGGCCTACTCCTGCACCTATTGTCTGTCTGTCTGTCTGTCTGTCTGTCTGTCTGTCTGTCTGTCTGTCTGTCTATCTATCTTTAAAACTGTGTGTGTCTGTGTTTCTGCCTGACTTGTGGGTGCCAGCCTTTGATTCGTTGCTACGCCAACACCAGACGCAGAAACGCCGAGATTTTTTCCATTTCGGTAGAGATTTCACTTCTCATTCCAAGTATCCACTCCTGGTTAAATTTTGTCGTGTTTATGTACACGACAAAATTTTGTCGCCCCCCCCCCCCCCCCCCACACTCACTCATTTTGTTGCCTCCTGCTGGCCAGCGACCATAACGGTTGCTGGCGCCCGCCTCTCGCCTCAAAGACGCCATTTAAAAACAGCCGCACTGCTGAGTGCTGGAATCTTATGTTCAGGAACGGCGGTTGGAGGACCACATCTCCCGTGGGGGCTACGGGTAGGGAACGGGTGCGTTGGGGGAGCAGACACAACGGGTCTGCACTTGGTCTAGTATACTATTAAAAGTCTCGACTTGTTTGTCTGTCCATCTGTGTTCTCAGGAGCTACGCCAAAACGGCACACAATAGCGCGAAAATGTTTACAGAATCTTAAGGCCTGTCCCACTTACGTGTCCTTGGCACGCAAATTACACAACCTCATGGTCACGTTGAGCCGAGACAGTCGAGCGATGGTCGGGCACGATTACATGCGTACGCACAGCCGTCTGGAGCGCGTGACGTCATTTGAAGATGGACACAAAGCTGGAGTAATTCAGTGGGACCGGCAGCATCTCTGGAGAGAAAGAATGGGTGACGTTTCGTGTCTTCTTCAGTCAGAAAAGAAGGGTCTTGATCTGAAACGTCACCCATTGCTTCTCTCCAGAGATGCTGCCGGTCCCGCTGAGTTACTCCTGCATTTTGTGTCTATGTTCAATTTTCTTGGCCCCGCTCTGGGTGTAGAAGTGGGGGCGGATCCGGACTGCAACGGCCGTGGGCCCCAGGCCAAGTTCGGTTTGCCTGCTTCTGCTGCTGTTGAAGGTGAGACGTTGCGTCGCGCCAGGGTCTTCGGCCTGACCCACTTTGGCCGTCAGTTCCGCGACAGGCCGTTGGCGCGCAAAGATTTCGTTCACTGCAAGAATTTCGGAACCCCGCGCGATGTCGGGACTACTCACTCTAAAAGCCCTGTCCCATGGTACGAGTTCATTCCAAGAGCTCTCCCGAGTTTAAAAAAAAAATCAAAACTCATGGTAAGCACGGAGAATGAATGTAGCGGGTACGTCGGAGCTCGGGGACGTCTCTTAGCGCTAACGGCAGGTACTCGGGAAGACTTGCTAAAGGCAGGTAAGCACGGGAAGACGCGTGAAGATTTTTCAACATGTTGAAAAATGTCCACGAGAGCCCCGAGTACCGACGAGTGGCCATTACCGTAAATCTCCGTGTTCGAATCAGGGCAAACTCGGGAGAACTCTAACTCGTACCTTGGGACAGGGCTTTTACTCCAGTATTTTGTGTCTTAGATCTATTTTGAAATTGTTACTACGATACGATACAATACGATAGAACTTTATTTATCCCAGGAGGGAAATTGGTCTGCCAACAGTCATAAAACAGTACTGAGTGATGCTTTACAATTAGTAATATTTTGGATGTAGACAGTAAGTCGATGAATTCCCCTGATATAATCTGTTCACATCTCTAAAGTTGTATTTCAAGTCACAGGCTTTCCAGAGTGTCTGACATGCTTAGGCGTAGTTTAAGATACTGTGAATTTAGTAAACAGTGGATTACTAACTGGCCGCAAACTGAATTGGTTCCTCAAATATTGAAGTTAAGAATGTTGTCTGCCTTTATCCATAACACACTACATCCCAGGGGTGGCACAGTGGCACAGCGGTAGAGTTGCTGCCTTACAGTGCCAGAGACCCGGATTTGATCCTGACTATAATAATAATAATAATACATTTTATTTATGGGCGCCTTTCAAGAGTCTCAAGGACACCTTACAAAAATTTAGCAAGTAGAGGAAAAACATGTAAGCGGAATGAAATAAATAGTAGAGACATGACTGGTACACAAATTAAAGACAAATTAAAGACTATGGGTGCTGTCTGTACGTAATTTGGGCGTTCTCCCTGTGACCTGTGTGGGTTTTCTCCAGGTGCTCCGGTTTCCTCCCATATTCCAAAGACCTACAAGGTTGCAGGCTTATTTGGCTTGGTAAAATTGTAAATTGTCCCTGGTGTGTGTATGATAGTGTAAGTGTGCGGGGATCGCTGTTCGATGTGGACTCGGTGGGCCGAAGGGCCTTTTTCTACGTCCTATCTCTAAAATAAACTAAACTAGAATCCACTTTCTGTCAACCTTGTACTCAAATAGCGTTTAGGAGGGTGTAATTACATGAGGATGAAAACAAAAAGCAGAATGATGGAAACGTAAACTTAAAACAGGAATTGCTGCAAATCAACAGCAGGTTAGGCCACATGTGTGGGAAGAGAAACAGAGGTAACATCTCAGATCAATGACACTCATGCACTACATGAGAATTTAATTTCAATCACAATTATGCACTGATAGTCAACGAGTAATTACAAATGGGACAATCATACGCTCATGTCGACTACTTGCTTGATTTTGGCACGATGGTGGTAGCATACTTTCTCTGTACGTCTTTAACAAACTGAACTGCTACTTGCAGAGCATTCTTTGGTGCAGATCGTGTAACTTTACAAGGGATACTGGGCATTTGTGTGAGGAGCAGGAAATGAGGGGTGGGGTGAGAAAGGAAGCTAAAGACACCAAGTTTGAAAGGAGGATTTTAGTTTAGTAATGCAGTGTGGAAACAGGCCATTTCCCCCACCATGTCCAAGCCGACGAGTGATCACCCCGTGCACTATTACTTATCTTATCTTACTTTTTATTACAGACTCAAGATCCAGATAAATTGCATACAAAGGCACAATAAATGATATACAAAAGCACAGTATATTACTGACAAAAGCACAATAAATTACATACAAAAGCACAATACATGGTTTAAAATCAAGAATTAAAAAAAAAAAAAATCAGTGTCCTACAACGAGCCAACTATACCAATGTCTCCACAGCTGGGGTTGGTAGCGTGTAGTGCTAAACCTTGTTTGATAAGGTCAAGATGATTTCATTTTCAGTCATTAATCCGGCAAATACATTTATACATAAGATTTCTTAAGAAAGTTTGTAAAGTATGTACTCCTGCAGCCACAGACATTTCACTTGCACTACACCATCTAGGTCTCCTAAGTAATATTCTCATGGCATCATTATAAGCTACTTTAAGTCTCTGTAAGTAGACACAAAAGCTGGAGAAACTCAGTGGGTGAGGCAGCATCTACGGAGAAAAGGAGTAGGCGACGTTTCGGGTCGAAACCCTTCTTCAGCCATCAGTCTGAACAAGGGTCTCGACCCGAAACGTCGCCTACTACTTTTCTCCATAGATGCTGCCTCACCCCGAGTTTCTCCAGCATTTTATGTCTACTTTAGATTATTCCAGCATCTGCAGTTCCTTCTTAAACATTAAGTCTCTGTAAGCTTGCTTTTCTGTAGTTTGACCACAGGTGTGCAATAAAGTGGTGTACAATATGCTCTGTACAGAGACACCTTCACTCCATCTGTACATGCACTAAACTTGCGTAAGAGAATGTTTGCTTGTGCATACATCATATGACGATGCCTATAAATATCCTCATCATCTGTCATTTGTTCTGTAATAAAATGCCCAAGATATTTGACCTTATTATCTTATCCTTATCCTACACACCAGGGACAATTTTAACCAAATTAACCTACAAACCTGTATGTCTTTGGAGTGTGGGAAGAAACCGGAGAAAACCGAGATGGTCACAGGGCGAACATACAAACTCCGTACAGACAGCACCCGTAGTCAGGATCGAACCCGGGTCTCTGCTGCTGTGAGGCAGCAACTCTACTGCTGCCCCACAGTGTCGCCCTATTTTGTAAGAAAAACTGTCAAGAGCTGCAATGAATCCAGTAGAAATGGCTAAATGTAGCAACAAGAAAGCAAGCCAACTTATGCAGATGGCAGGAAATAACAAATTTGGAAATATTTGACTTACTATAGTATGCTAGTAAACAAACATCTCTGGTAATAACTGAACATTCTTCTAACTCACTGATAAAGCACTAGGTAACATCCAAGACAAAATAAAATAAGATGACAAAATTAAGGTGAGGGTTGCTATAGAGGTAGTAGCGTTTCTTTGCTGGGTGTTTTATTGTCATTAGTCCAAATTACATCAGAATTCAGAAACAACAACCATCAGGAGAACAGCAGAGCACAATGATGCAGCAGGTAGTGCTGCTGGCTCGCGGTGCCAGAGACCCAGGTTTACTTTTGTCCTCAGGTGCTGCCTGTGAGGAGTTTGCACATTCTCCCTCTGGGTTTCTTCTGGATGTCATAGAAACATAGAAACATAGAAAGTAGGTGCGAGAGTAGACCACCAGGTCCGTCGAGCCCGCACCGCCATTCGCTCATGGCTGAACACTAAACAGACACACTTACCCACAAACAGTAGACACAAGACACAGAACACAAGACACTACCCTCCCCTTTATACCGCTATCACCCCTCTCCACCCCAAGAACCTCGCGATCTCCTGGGGGAGGCAAAAAACCGGATAAAAACCCAGGTCCAATTCGGGAAAAAAATCCGGGAAATTCCTCTCCGACCCCAATCCAGGCGATCGACACTTGTCCAGGAGATCACTCAGGTCTTACTATACTAACCATACCTAGGTCCATATCCCTGCCCTCTCCCCGTAGCCCCTTATCCCCTTGGCAGCTAAAAAACCATCTATTTTAGTCTTAAATATATTTAAAGTTTCTGCTTCCACTGCTCCCTGGGGCAGTGAATTCCATAAATTAACCACCCTCTGGGTGAAGAAGTTCTTCCTCATCTCAGTTTTAAAAGAGCCCCCCCTTATTCTGCAACTATGTCCCCTAGTTCTAGTTTCCCCGATCATTGGGAACATCCTCGGTGCATCCACCCGATCAAGGCCCCTCACGATCTTATATGTTTCAATGAGATCGCCTCTCATTCTTCTAAACTCCAAAGAGTAGAGTTCCAGCCTACTTAACCTTTCCTCATATGTCAATCCCCTCATTGCAGGAATTAATCTTGTAAACCTTCGCTGCACTGCCTCCAGGGCTAGTACATCCTTTCTTAAGTATGGACCCCAGAACTGTACACAGTATTCCAAATGTGGTCTCACTAATACTGTGTACAGCTGCAGCAAGACCTCCGTGTTTTTATACTCAATCCCCCTAGCAATAAGGCCAAAACTCCATTGGCCTTCCTGATTGCTTGCTGCACCTGCATACTAACTTTTAGTGATTCATGTACTAATACCCCTAGATCCCTTTGCGTTGCATTACAACGCAGCTCCTCCTCATTTAGAAAATAACTTGCCCTATCATTTTTTTTCCCAAAGTGAATGACTTCACATTTATTAGTATTAAATTTCATCTGCCAAGTTGTTGCCCACTCACCTAGCTTATCTATATCCTTTTGCAGACTCTTCCTATCCTCCTCATCCCCTACTTTCCTCCCATTTTTGTATCGTCCGCAAATTTTGATATATTACACTTGGTTCCCTCCTCCAAATCATTTATATAAATTGTGAACAACTGGGGTCCCAGCACCGACCCTTGCGGAACCCCGCTAGTTACCGGTTGCCATCCCGAGTATGAACCATTTATCCCCACTCTCTGCTTCCTATTTGTTAGCCAATCCTCTACCCATGCTAATATATTACCCCCAATCCCATAATTTTTTATTTTTAGCAATAGTCTCTTATGTGGCACCTTGTCAAAAGCCTTTTGGAAGTCCAAGTATACCACATCCACCGGTTCCCCTTATCCACCCGGGTTGTTACTTCCTCAAAGAATTCGAGCAGATTCGTTAAACAGGACTTCCCCTTCACAAAACCATGCTGGTTCTGTCCGATGAAGTCATGTTTATCCAAGTGCCCCGTTAGTGTTTCTTTAATAATTGTCTCTAACATTTTACCACCACCGATGTTAGACTAACCGGTCTATAGTTACCCGCCTTCTGTTTACTTCCTTTTTTAAATATAAGGTGTTACATTGGCCATTTTCCAATCCACTGGGACCGTTCCTGCCTCCAGGGAGTTTTGGAAAATTATCACCAATGCATCCACAATCCCCACCGCTATCTCCCTCAAGACCCTTGGATGTAATCCATCAGGCCCAGGGGATTTATCCTCCTTCAGTCTCATTAATTTCCCTAATACCACCTCCTTGGTGATCTTAATAGTATTTAGCTCCTCCATTCCTACCGCCCCCGTTTATCCAGCGTTGGAATATTTTTTGTGTCTTCTATGGTGAAGACTGATACAAAATACTCGTTTAATGCCTTTGCCATTTCCATGTTCCCCACCAACAACTCTCCAGTCTCACCCTCCAATGGACCAACGTTCACCTTAGCCACCCTTTTTTCTTTTTATATAGCTATAAAAACTCTTACTATTAGTTTTTATGTTGTTCGCTAAATTCCTTTCATAGTCTATTTTCCCCGTCTTAATTAATCTCTTAGTTATTTTTTGCTGACCTTTAAATGCTTCCCAATCCTCTACCCTCCCACTATCTCTGGCTACCTTATATGCCCTTGCCTTCAGCCGAATACTATCCTTTATAGTTTTACTGAGCCATGGCTGACTGTTCTTACCCTTACCCCTTTTTTTCTTCATAGGAATAAATTTTTCTTGAAGGTTATACAGTATACCCTTAAACGTACACCACTGCTCATGTACCGTCTTATTCTTGAGTCTGCTATCCCAGTCAACTTTGATCAGCTCAGTCCTCATACCTTCATAATCCCCCTTATTTAGACTAAGCACCCTAGCCTGAGTTTCAACCTGCTCCCCTTCTATTTGAATATGGAATTCGACCATATTGTGGTCACTTGTTCCCAACGAGTCCCTAACTATGACATTTTTAATTAATCCTGCTTCATTACACAGGACCAGATCCAAGATTGCCTCCCCCCTTGTCGGTTCGGTGACATACTGTTCTAGGAACCCGTCTCTAATACATTCTATAAACTCTTCCTCTAGTCTACCCTGCCCAGTTTGGTTTGCCCAATTAATATGAAAATTGAAGTCCCCCATGATTACAGCAGTTCCCTTTTTACATGCGTCAACTATTTGCAGATTTATGTTCTGACTAACAGCGTCACAGCTATTTGGAGGTCTATAAATTACACCCACTAGTGTTTTTTTCCCCTTATTATTCTCTATCTGTACCCAAGCTGTTTCACTATCCTGATCCTTCAACGCAATATCCTTCCTCTCTATTGCCGTTATTCCCTCCCTTATTAAAAGGGCCACCCCTCCTCCCTTTCTTTCCTGTCTATCTTTCCTAATTGTCGAGTACCCCTCTATATTTAACTCCCAGTCCTGATCTCCTTGCAGCCATGTCTCCGTAATGGCCACGATATCATAACTATATATACTTAATTGCACCGTTAATTCATTTATCTTATTACGAATACTCCGTGCATTTAGATAAAGCACTTTCAGATGATTTTTACTACCCTTCCTTTCCGTTTTTGCCCCTTTTACATCTAGATCTTTATCTTCACAATTCTGTCTCCTGTCACATTTTGAATTTCCGCTTCCCCACTGATACCCTGCTCTATTTCCTCTACCCCTGCCGTTATTACCCCCCCTTGATACCTCCCCCCCGCTACTTAGTTTAAAGACCTCTCTACTGCCCTAGTTATATGATTTGCCAGGACCCCAGTCCCAGCACCGTTCAGGTGAAGTCCGTCCTTACAGAACAGATCCCCCCTGTCCCAGTACTGGTGCCAGTGGCCCAAGAAACCAAACCCATTATTCCCACACCAGTCTTTGAGCCACGCATTTAGCTTTTTAATTTTACGTACCCTCGCCGATTTGGCCCGTGGCTCAGGTAGCAATCCGGAGATCAGTACCCTCGAGGTTCTGCTTTTTAATTTATTCCCTAACTGCTCAAACTCCTTCAGCAGATCCTCCTTCCTCGTCCTTCCTATGTCATTGGTCCCCACATGGACCACGACCACTGGATCCTCCCCCTCCCTCTGCAAATTTCTCTCCAGCATCGCAGAGATATCCTTAACCCTAGCACCGGGTAGGCAACACAGCCTTCGGGACATGTTCTGCTGGCCGCAGAGAACCTTATCTACCCCCCGAATAATACTATCCCCTATCACTACGGCATTTCTTCTAACTCCCCCCTCTTGAATGGCCTCCTGATCCACGGTGCTGCAGCCAGGTTGCTCATCCCTCCCACAGCCCCTGATCCCGTCCTTACATTGAGTAAGAGCCTCGGTCATGCTCGTCAGGGACAAGGGCTGTGGCTCCTGCCGCATCTCCTCCTGGTTCCCCCTACCTGCCTCGCTTATGGCCACACCTTCCTTTCCTTGCTCACTGCCTACTGAATTAGTTAAACTGGTCGGTGTGACCATCCCCTGGCACAAAACATCCAGGTAATACTCCCCCTCCCTGATGTACCGCAGCGTATGAAGTTGGGTCTCCAGCTCATCAATGCGGAGCTGGAGTTCCTCTAGCCTCAAACACTTACTGCAGCTGTAGGGATCTTCTACATCAATGGTGTCGACAAATTCCCACATCTCGCAGTATTGGCACATCTCCTGACCGCCCATCTTATATAGGTAATTAACTGGTCCTGTTTAAGAATCCCCTACTGTATTGATACACCCCTTATTTATATAATCCTACCTCCTATAAATGGGAAAGTACTCACCCCAGCCGTAAATTACCTACTGGTTTGGCTGTCTAGTGGTAATTCCGTCCGCTCTTCCTGTCTGGTCCACTGCTCCCTTGCAGTGCGAGGCAAACCTCTTTGCCTCTGTTAGTCTCTGTTAGTCTCTCGAGCCGCGGCTCCGTCCGTCCTCCCTCGGCGACAGCACCTGTGGCACCGCGGTCGTGACGTCCCTTCCGTTCCTGCAGAGCCTTCCTGTCCTGGGCGAAGTCTGCAGCTAACTGTGTGCTCACGTCCGTTAAATCAAACGAACCTTGCTACTGCACACCCCAGGCGAATGGTGAGAAAGGCCTCAATCAGGAAGTGGTGTGCCTCAATCAGTCTCTGCAAGTGTCATAGAGTCTTACAGCATGGAAACAGGCCCTTCAGCCCAACTTGCCCATGCTAACTAAGATGCTCCGTCTTCCCTAGTCCCACCAACTTGTGCTTGGTCCATAGCCTTCTATACCTTTCCTATCCATGTATCTGTCCAAATGAGTTTTAAATGTGGTAATAGTTCCTACCTCAACTACCTCCTCTAGCAACTTGTTCCATATACACACCACCCATTGTGTGAAAAAGGTGCCTCACAGATTCCTATTAAATCTGTCCTCTCACCTTACGCCTATATCCTGTTTCCTCCCACATCGCAAAGACATGTGGCTTTGTAGGTTAATTGGACCCTGCAAATTGTTCCTAGCGTGGAAGGAGTTGATGAAAAAGTGGGATAACATAGAACCTGTGAGGATGGATGATCGATGGTTGGCATGGACTTGGTGCTGTATCTCTAAACTAAACCTGATAAATTGATTCACTGGTGACGGAATGGAATACTTTACTTTATTGTCACATGAAAAGGCTCAGTGAAATTATTTGCTTGCATACCCAAGGTATACAAATAGTCACCACATAAACAGCTTTGACAAAGTTACAAAGTACCCCCGCCGGTTCCTCCTTTGTTCTCCCCTCCCCCTCCTCTTGGCGATCCCCCCCCCACGCTGGTTCCTCCATTGTTCTTCCCCCTCCCCCCTCACGGTGTTTCCCCCATGCCCCGATTGACCGCGGGTCGACCAGCGAGGCTCCACCGCTGCCGAGGCTCGCCGCCGCCGAGGTTCCACCGGCCCAGGCAGGTTTCGCCGTCCAGCTTCACCGCGGCCTCTTCGGAGCTGGGACCCTTCTTCGGTTGGGTCAGTCGGCCAAGTTATTTGTTAACATTTAAGTCTATTACATCGAAACTATGCAATTATTTTAATAGGGTGATGTTTTATGAACCTAAGAACCTTGCAGAATTACTGTAAATGGAAATGCTATCGCTGCGCCACCATGCCACCCACAACTAAACTAAAAAAGTAAAATAAACTATACTAAAGGAGACAATGGCAAGGGCTGGTCCATCAGTTACTTACATTTCAGCTGCAGAAGGAGAAATTGAGTATAGGAGCAAAGAGGTCCTTCTGCAGTTGTACAGGGCCCTAGTGAAACCACATCTGGAGTATTGTGTGCAGTTTTGGTCTCCAAATTTGAGGAAGGACATTCTTGCTATTGAGGGAGTGCAGCGTAGGTTCACAAGGTTAATTCCTGGGATGGGGGGACGGTCATATGTTGAGAGAATGGAGCAGTTGGGCTTGTATACTCTGGAATTTAGGATGAGAAGGGATCTTATTGAAACATATAAGATTATTAAGTGTTTGGACACTCTAGAGGCAGGAAACATGTCAGATTCAGATTCAACTTTAATTGTCATTGTCAGTGTACAGTACAGAGACAACGAAATACAGTTAGCATCTCCCTGGAAGAACGACATAGAATATGATTTCAATAAATAAACTATTTACATGTATACAGACATAGTGTTCCCGATGTTGGGGGAGTCCTGAACAAGGGGCCACAGTTTAAGAATAAGGGGTAAGCAAGTCATTTAGAACAGAGATGAGGAAACACTTTTTCACACAGCGAGTTGTGAGTCTGTGGAATTCTCCGCCTCAGAGAGCGGTGGAAGCCAGTTCTCTGGATACTTTCAAGAGAGAGCTAGATAGGGCTCTTAAAGATAGCGGAGTCAGGGGATATGGGGAGAAGGCAGGCATTGATTGTGGATGATCAGCCATGATCACATTGAATGGCGGTGCTGGCTTGATGGGCCGAATGGCCTACTCCTGCACCTATTGTCAATTGTCTATAAAGCAGACCAAGTCTTCCACTTGTGTGGCATGGTGGCGCAGCAGTAGAGTTACTGCCTTACAATGCTGGAGACCTGGGCTCGATCCTGACTACAAGTGCTGTCTGTACGGAGTTTGTAAGTTCTCCCTGTGACCTCATAGGTTTTCTCAGAGATCTCCCTCCCACACTCCAAAGAAGTATAGATTTAGAAACATAGAAACATAGAAAATAGGTGCAGGAGTAGGCCATTCGGCCCTTCGAGCCTGCACCGCCATTCAATATGATCATGGCTGATCATCCAACTCAGTATCCTGTACCTGCCTTCTCTCCATACCCCCTGATCCCTTTAGCCACAAGAGCCACATCTAACTCCCTCTTAAAATATAGCCAATGAACTGGCCTCAACTACCTTCTGTGGCAGAGAGTTCCAGAGATTCACCACTCTCTGTGTGAAAAATGTTTTTCTCATCTCGGTCCTAAAGGATTTCCCCCTTATCCTTAAACTGTGACCCCTTGTCCTGGACTTCCCCAACATCGGGAACAATCTTCCTGCATCTAGCCTGTCCAACCCCTTAAGAATTTTGTAAGTTTCTATGAGATCCCCCCTCAATCTTCTAAATTCTAGCGAGTACAAGCCGAGTCTATCCAGTCTTTCTTCATATGAAAGTCCTATGAATTTGTAGGTTAATTGGCATGTTATAAATGTAAATTGTCTCTAATGTGTGTAGGATAGTGTTAGTGAGCAGGGATCGCTGGTCGGTACGAATTCGGTAGGCCGAAGGGCCTGTTTCCACGCTGTATCTCTAAAGTAAACTAAACTAAACACATAGGCAGCTTATTTGGCACAGTGTGAGTTAACAGGAAAGACTGATGGCTGTGACATGGTAGATGCAGCAATCTCCCATGCATAGCACAAACCTAGTGTCTTGAATACACAAATGGCAAGGATTGGTTGTTGATGATGTCACCCTTTTGTATCAGTCACAGGCAATTACCCACCTGTGAAAGCTTTGTATTTGGCTTGCAGAGCTCACTGCAATGGAATGAAGTGAACAACATGAAAGAAATAGTACCTTGCCTGGCTTAATCACAACCACTTGTGCCTAATTTAAAAAAAAAAATCGCAAGAACAATAGTCAGAGGGTGGTAAATCTGTGGAATTCATTGCCACAGACGGCTGTGGAGGCCGTCAATTGATATTTTTAAGGCGGAGATTGACAGATTTTTGATTAGTACGGGTGTCAGGGGTTATTGGGAGAAGGCAGGAGTGGGGTTGAGACGGAAAGATAGATCAGCCATTATTGAATGGCGGAATAGACTTGATGGGCCGAATGGCCTTATTCTACTCCTCGTACTTATGAACATGAATAAAGCACAACTGATTTTTTTCCAGCCTTTTCAATCGAAACAACCTTTTGAGAAAGAAGTGTCTACTTCAACCCAGAGCTGAACCCAGATGGATTTTTATAAAGTTCAATTAGATAATCAGTGCTTTAATGGTATGTAGCAGCAATTTGATCTGTATCCACACTGCCTTTGACCAACTGCTGAAACAGATATATAGCCAAATCTTTTAAAACATCATTTTAAAGTGACACAAAATATACCTTGTTATTCACTAATACCTTTAACAATCATCGTATTTGGTTCATCGTCCTTTTTCTCCAGAGATGTTGCTTGACCCGCTAAGTTACTGAAGCACTTTGTGTCTATCTATTGCAATTCCCCCTTTAGTCATTCAAACTCCCTTGTCTGCCATCAAAGCATTTATAGCTAAAATAGGTTTATTATTCTGAAGAAAGGTCTCAACGCGAAACTTCACCCATTCTTTCTCTCCAGAGTTGCTGCCTGTCCCACTGAGTTACTCCAACAGTTTGTGCCTATCTTCAATGTAAACCAGCATCTGCAGTTCCTTCCCACACATTAGGTTTATTATTAATAATAATGGATGGGATTTATATAGCGCCTTTCTAATACTCAAGGCGCTTTACATCGCATTATTCATTCACTCCTCAGTCACACTCGGTGGTGGTAAGCTACTTCTGTAGCCACAGCTGCCCTGGGGCAGACTGACGGAAGCGTGGCTGCCATTCAGCGCCTACGGCCCCTCCGACCACCACCAATCACTCACACACATTCACACACAGGCAAAGGTGGGTGAAGTGTCTTGCCCAAGGACACAACGACAGTATGCACTCCAAGCGGGATTCGAACCGGCTACCTTCCGGTCGCCAGCCGAACACTTAGCCCATTGTGCCATCTGTCGTCCCAATTATTATTGTCACATGTACAGTGAAAAACTTTGTTTTGCATGCTACCCAAACACATCAGATAACACTATGTCTAAATAACAATCAAGCCAAACTCAAGTACAATAGGCAGGGCAAAGGGAAAGAAGAAGAGTGCAGAATATAGTCCTCAGTATTATTGTGCATCCATTTTAATCTCTCGGCCCTTCCTTTCTTTCTCCATTTCTTAATATTTGATTTATCTGAACATTTACCTAGGTATGGTAAAACGTCATTGACCTAAACCAATAGGTCAGTAACCACAAAATCTGTCTGACCTGAGTAGTTCCAGGAATTTCTGTTTTACTTAAAAGCAGTGTATCTTTTAATGGATGTTACACCGGTCCATAGATACGCATGGATTGAAAATTCTCTCCAATTTGGGTCAATATTTGAATCTGAACCTACTCTCAAATTATGTAACAATGATCAAGTTTAAATTATTTATTAATATCAGCATAACCTACCTGTATTTTATGTATTCACAGTGAATATTTAAGATCCTACTAAACCCATTTCACATTACATCATCTCCCAAAATTTGGTAAGTTATTTTCATGTTTGCCAAAATAGAGTGAAATGTTTTACTTTGTGCTATTCAAGCAGATCATATCAAACACAAGTTGTTCAAAATGAAAAAAGAAAAAAGAGTGCAAAATATGTGGTTGGAAGGAACTGCAGATGCTGGTTTAAACCGTAGACACAAAAAGCTGGAGTAACTCAGCGGGACAGGCAGCATCCCTGGAGAGAAGGAATGGGTGACGTTTCGAGTTGAGACCCTTTTTCTGTTACAGCTACAAAGAAAGTGTAGATTAAAAGAAAATGCAGGAACTGCAACAAGAAAGATTAGGAATGCTCCACTTGCATTCAAGAGTCTGATAAAAGTGGGGGAGAGGGTGTTCTTGAATTGGGTGGTACCTGCTTTCATGCTTTTCTATCTTATGCCCCATGGGAGAGGGGAATGGCCCTTGATTATGTTGGCAGCATCCCTGCGGCATTGTGAAATGTAGATGGAAGATGGAGTTGATTAAGGGGAAGGGTCATAAATATGCTGCATCCACAATTCTCAACAATTTCTTGTGGACATGGGCAGATCAGTCGCCTTGACAAGTTGGACAGAAGGCTTTCTGTAGAAAATGATAAGCGTAACTGAAACCATGCCAAATTTGCTTAGTCTGGGTGATCTTTCTTGACCATGTCATCGATGTGGTTGGGACAGGACAAATTGTTGGTGATATTTATATCTAGGAACTCCAAGCTCTCAACCATGTCCCCCTCAGCACTACTGATACAGACTAGAGTGTTTACTCCACCCTGATTCCTGAAGTCAATCACCAGCTCCTTCATTTTGGGTGACAATGAGAGAGGAGTTGTCGTCTTGACACAATACTACTAAGCTCTCTATCTCCTTCCAGTAATCCATCACATCACTGTTCCTAGATCTGGCTCAATAAGGTTGTGTCATTTGTAAATTAAGTTAGAGCAGAATTTGGCCACACAGTCATGAGTGTCGTGAGTGATTTCTCAGCCTCTAATAGATTTCAGTGATAATTTCAGTGATCGACGCTGTCTGGTAGGCTGATGTAGATGGTTAGCCATGACCAACCTCTCAAAGCACTTCATGATGGTGGATGTCAGAGCCACCAAACAGCAACTATTTAAGGCGCGCCACCTTGTTTTCTTTTGGCACAGGGATATAGTGGTCTTCTTAAAGCAGGAGGGACTGAGATTGGAGTAGAGAGAGGTTAAAGATATCCATGTATACAACCGCCAACTGCATGCAGATTTTGAGGACATGGCTTACGCCATCTGGGCCAGTCGATTTCTGCAGATTCACACTCAGAAGGCTGATCTGTCATCTGGATACAGGTGCACCACAGGCTGTTGGGGCAGATGAAGTCATTCTGTCTTGACCCAAAACCTCACCCATTCCTTTGCTCCAGAGATGCTGCCTGTCCCGCTGAGTTACTCCAGCTTTTTGTGTCTATCTTCGGTTTAAACCAACATCTGCAGTTCCTTCCTACATAGAATGCAACAAGCTCGTTGGGGAGGGATACGTTGTTGCCCGCGATACTGCCCAATTTTGCTATTCCTTATAGTATGAACAGTCAACCTGTGTCAGTGCGGTTATTCAAAGGCTCTATAACTGTTGCTTATTGTTCCGGATGGCTTTGCAATAACTGTACCTACGTTTCTTCTGCAGGATGGGATCATCTGACTTGAACGCCAAAGACTTGGACTTCATCTGGGACTTGACTTCATGGTTCATCCATGGGGAACCCTTGGATTGACATCTTCGGAATGCACACATTTGCTGATGAAGTCTGTGATGGCAGCGACATACTCATTTAGGTCTACCGCATAGTCCTTATTCATCTAGGGATACCAGGATGGTTCTTTTCAAAACAAAAAAAATCACCTTGAACTCTGACTACTCAATATATTTATGTTCTTTCATGGGAAGGACAGAGGAAATATAACAAAACAATTTGTGCAGTCTGCCAGCGACTTCTACAATTGTAAAACTGGGTTCAATCAATCTCAGCTGTTAAGCTTCGTATTGATTAAATCCTTTCTTTTCTTGGAAAACAATTGTACCTGAATTTTTTTCATTTTCTTACTTTTGTCCTCCATGCATATAATTTGCTATTATATAAATTTAGCAAAAATTAACATTTCCCACACCTCATGCATAGCCTAACTTAGCATACAATTGTTTGGACGGCAACCAAAAACAAAAGGTAATGTCTAGATGGTCAATTGTTCATCACATTGTCCCTGTGAATCAATACCACAGAGAGAGGAAAGGATAGAATGATATTTATTTTTATAGTCCGGGGCTTACTTAATCTTTGCATAGACTGGCCAAACCAAATTGGCGATAGTAGCTTGTATGACAAGTTAATGGAATAAATTTGCCAATGTTTTCTATTGAGGTAGCAACAAGGGAAAAATTACATTTAAACAAGCAGACGCAAAATGAAACAATTTGAAATAGAATGGCACAGTCACATCTGAGAGAAAGAAAAAACAGATTACTTGAATTTGTTAAATTTAATATCTTTCAATTTGTCTAGAGAGGATAAAGTGCTGTTTCTTGAGCTCATCATGGGCACATTTGGAAGAACTAAGGAGCAGAAAATAGCAATGACAGTGTGAGAGTAGAACAGATAATAAACGAGATGGTGGCCCTTGTGAAGAGGTTCTGTAAAGCAGTCACTCAATCTACATTTGTTTTCTTCAATTCAGAGAAGATACACTGAGTATTTCCAACATTTTCTGTTTTGTTTTGGATTTCCAGCAGGTAAATCGTTCGCCACCGGACTCTAAACTTAAACCCTTGTCCACGTCTCAGAATCTTCTGTTTAACTTATTTAATCCAATGCCAAATCTGCAAACATTATTGAAGCCTGAACAAAGCAAGTACACACACACACAAACATTCTCCGTTATAAAATACACTTTGATCAATCCTGTCATTTTCATTTTTTTCTCCCATTCAACATGCATTCCCTCCAGAAGGTCAAAGAGTAATAATGCCTTTTAGCATATCTCAGGTTATCCATTTAGTGAGATTTTAACATTCTACAGCTGCAATTATTCACAAGCTAACACTCAGACGTCCTCAAGCTTTCTTTCACTGATTCCCAATTCAGGGTCATTTGTTTTTTCTACCACTCTCCCCACTATCCCCATATTTAATTGCAGAATGTTTTAACTAAAGCTATTTCTTTCTTAAATGGAACCAACAAAAGGGCGGCACGGCAGTTGCTGCCTCATAACCTCAGAGACCCGGGTGCAATCCTAACTACTGGTGCTGTCTATGCGGAGTTTGTACGTTCTTCCTGTGACCGCATGGGTTTTCTCTGGTGTGCGGGTAATCAAAGGCCAGTGTGGGATCAGTGGGCTGAAGGGCTTGTTTCTCCACTGTACCAATAAAACAACCCCCACCATCTCCCTCCACTGTCTTTAATTGTACAACCCATTTAAAAACGTTTGGAGGTCAGCCCCATACATCGAGGATACAAAATTGCAAGCGAGAACTACAAAAGCTCCCTCCCCCCTCCCCCCACTTACCATCAACAACACCAAAGTCACATCTGTGGAGTCATTTAAGTTCCTTGGAACCATCATCTCCACGGACATTAAATGGGAGGACACCTTCGACTACATCGTAAAAAAGGCCCAACAGAGGTTGTACTTCCTGCGGCAGTTGAGGAAACACAATCTGCCACAGGCAATGATGGTCCAGTTTTATACTGCCATTAGAGTCTGTCCTCACCTTCTCCATCATGGTCTGGTTTGGCTCAGCCACCAAGCTTGATCTCCGGAGGCTGCAGCGCATCGTTCGATCAGCCGAGAAGGTTGTTGGCTGCAACCTTCGCCCCATCAACGAACTGGACACTGCAAGGGCCAGGAAGCGAGCGGGTAAGATCATCTCTGACCCTTCTCACCCTGGCCACAAACTCTTTGAAGCACTTCCCTCTGGAAGGCGACTCCGGACTGTCAAAGTCGACACAGCCAGACATAAAAACAGCTTTTTTTCCACAAGCAGTAACTCTACTAAACAGCCTAAAGTTTGTAGCCTCCTTTTGCTCTGGTATTTTATTTTATTCTTCACGTGTTTAAATTATGTTTTATTTTTGATTGTCCACTGTATATCGTGTTGTTACTTGCGAGCAAAGCACCAAGCCAAATTCCTTGTATGTATACATACTTGGCTAATAAAATGTATTCAATTCAATTCATTATATCCACTTTGTAATCATGGACATATTGTACATTTCTGTCAATTTCAAAGTCATCTAACAATACAGAAGATAAGGCAAGGTCAGAATCTAGTAGGTGGATATTATGAAAATGACTCCGTCTCGATGTGCATCATTCCCTGACATACAGTTCACCCTGTACTGTTCTGCATAATTCAGAATATGATGGTTTCTTACCAGATTCTCACTGTCTTTTTGTTTCCCCAGAGAATGCAACCAATATTACACAGATCATTATCTGAGCAGGCGTTACATTTTAGTGACATTCATAATTTAGTAGCTTGTCAAGATAAAAGCCAGGGAGGAAACATCTTTGTTAATAAAATAATATTTGCCAGTTTTTTCCTCTTATACTTGCAAAATGGCCATCTTCGTATATTCCTGGGCATTCAAGGATGACATGCTTACATGCAGGTTCTGTAGCTGATAAAGGCAATATGTGACCTACAGACCGTGAGAGATATCCTTTGTGGTTATACAGGTTTGTGGTTTATACAGCACATCTGCATGCTCTCAAGAGAATCTGAGGTATTCAATGCCACCCTAAATGCTTCTCCTCTATTGAGTAGTCCTGGGACAGAGATTCCCCTATTGGAGTGGGAATGTGACGCTTTTCTCAAGATGCTTTGAGAACATGGTAATCCTTGCCTTGATGGAACCCAGACTAGAGTGCGTGTTTTGACAGTGTGGGGTCAGACATGTGAACAACATAGCTTGCTTCTCGGGGCTGACCAAGTATCATCAGAGTGTAAAACGGTCTCAAACTAAAATGTCCAGGGATGCTGCCTAGCCAGCTGAGTTATTTCAGCACTTTGTGTCTATCTTTAAGTATCCTTCAGTGATGGGGATATTAGCCAGGGACAGGTTGCTGGCAAAATTGTGCACACCCTATCAGTGGAGCCAGCATTAGTGGTATCTTTTAAGTACCTTGACATGCCTGCTGTAAGTAGCCCAGGTCTCAGAAACAAACAAGAGGGAAGGGAATATTGTTATTATTTTATGGAAGACATTTCAGACCATCAGATCCAATGCTGTTCTTATCAAAGCAATCCAATCAGTCCTATTCCTCCCAGGAGCAAAGAAGACTGCAAAAACATTCTTGGTCCTCTTGACCGTGCGGCCTTGGAGCTTTACGTCACATTCCTGCCACAGTTGGTGGTCATTTTTCATTATTTCCACACACCATCTATCGGTTGGACCATGATCTTTGGGGGCTTGTAGGTCTATTTCTTACTTCTTGAGGTGTGATGGTTTACCAATCCAAGCACACTTTATATCTGTGGTGAATTATCTCCTGAAACACCTGGCTATTCTCCTCTAAAAGAGAAGGGAAGAATGCCTGCAGGTTCTAATTACAATAGACTCATCAGAACTGCCCTGCAATTCGCTGCTAAATATTGCCACAATAGACAATAGGTGCAGGAGTAGGCCATTCGGCCCTTCGAGCCAGCATCGCCATTCAATGTGATCATCCCCAATCAGTACCCCGTTCCTGCCTTCTCCCCATATCCCCTGACTCCACTATTTTTAAGAGCCCTATCTAGCTCTCTCTTGAAAGCATCTGGAGAACCCGCCTCCACTGCCAATTCAGCTGCCAAGCAATTTCATGGAAACATAGAAAATAGAAGCAGGAGTAGGCCATTCGGCCCTTTGAGCCCGCACCACCATTTAATACGATCATGGCTGATCATCCAAAATCAGTACCCCGTTCCTGCTTTCTCCTCATAT
This sequence comes from Amblyraja radiata, assembly GCF_010909765.2. Lineage (NCBI taxonomy): Eukaryota > Metazoa > Chordata > Chondrichthyes > Rajiformes > Rajidae > Amblyraja > Amblyraja radiata. Next base: position 64,803,804 of record NC_045964.1, read on the forward strand.
CCTGTTTCCATTAGCCCTGGGAAAGTCTAGAACTAGAGGTCATAGCCTCGGAATTAAAGGACATTCTTTTAGGAAGGAGTTGAGGAGAAATTTCTTTAGTCAAAGGATGGTAAATCTGTGGAATTATTTGCCACAGGAGGCTGTGGAGACCAAGCCAGTGGATATTTTTTTAAGGCAGAGATTGATAGATTCTTGATTAGTACAGGTGTCAGAGGTTATGGGGAAAAGGCAGAAGAATGGGGTTAGGAGAGATAGATCAGCTATGTTTGGATGGCAGAGTAGACATGATGGGCCGAATGGCCGAATTTTACTCCTAATCCTTATGAACCTAAGAGCTATATCTGACTCTCTCTTGAACATAACCAGTGAATTGGCCTCCACTGCCTTATGTGGAAGATAATTCCCCAAATTCACAACTCTCTGGGTGAAAAAGATTTTCCTCATCTCAATCCTGAAGCCAATGTGTGCCTTTGAAAAAATATTGTAACAAGTCATCCCACTTTAATGCTGTCACAATATTAGAGGTGTTAATTTGCTACATGCTACAACAGCTGTTACTCTCAACATAATCACATACTTCACACTTATAAACAGCAATGATGTCAGACTGTGGGTCTCCGTCTCGTCTTAAATGAGAATATCTACTGAAGCGAACCAAAGTTGGATTTGTTTTCATGTTAAATATATTAATATTTCGCAGATGTCGCAGCGGCCTCTGCAGTCTGTCTGGTTTTTTTTGTCCCGTTGAGGGTACAGTTTGTACAATTTTAAATGTGTACGTGTGGGGGGTGGGTGGGGGAAACTTTTAAATCTCTTCCCTGCACGGAGACCCGACCTTTTCTCTGTAGGGTCTCCGTTGTCGTTGGGGCCTAGCACCGTGGAGCGGCCTCCACCGGAACGACCTGGAGGCTCAAGTCACGGAGCCTGCGGAGCTGCGGACCTTCCATCGTGGAGCTGGCCGGCTTCGGAGCGTGGAGAGCTGCGGTGGCACGCGGCTGCGACCTGACTCCGGTGGATGGTGACACCGGGAGCTCGCGGGTCCCTGGTGGGAGACTGCTTTGCGGGGCACCGGCAACAGCGACTTCTCCCGCTCGAATTGCGGGGTTGAGAGTGACCTGGAGCGGGGCCTTACATCGCCCGGCGCGGCTTTAAATTGCCGCGGACTTGCTAGCACCCGCCGGGGGCTCCAACATCAAGACCCGGAGCAGGGCCTTACATCGCCCGGCGTGGCTTTAAATTGCCGCGGACTTGCTAGCACCCGCCGGGGGCTCCAACATCAAGACCCGGAGCAGGGCCTTACATCGCCCGGCGTGGCTTTAAATGGCCGCGGACTTGCTAGCGCCCGCCGGGGGCTTTGACTTTGACATCGGGAGAAGAATGAAGAGCAGGGGAGAGACAAGACTTTGCCTTCCATCACAGTGAGGAGGAGGTTCACTGTGATGGATGTTTGTGTAAATTGTGTTGGCGTGTGTCTTGTTTCTTTTCTTGTATGGCTGCAGTAATCAAATTTCGTTTGAACCTCATGTGAGGTTCAAATGACAAATAAATGGTATTGTATTGTATTAACTGTGAAGTAATTGACAACCACGCGCGGTGTTTTAACATTTGCTGGATTGATTATTTATGCAATTTAGTAATAACCTGTAACTCGTATCCAGTATAACTGCATTACACTGCCCATAATACTCATTGAAAATAATTTAACAATTGTGAATGTATTACTCTTTAAATACTTTTAGGAGGTTCGGGGTTAGATGTTTCTTTTGTTAGTAGTTTGCCGTTATGTGTTCTCCCTGGTCCCCCTTCCGGCTGATATTGCCACCGCCTAGTGACAATGCTGGGTCTCTCGGTTCAGCCGCCCGCCGCGTTACATACAACCAGGAGACAAAGTATCAAAGGAAACAAAATGTGTCGCTTTCGCTCGTTGCAACTCCAACCTCTTACCCCCTCCTCATCCGCGCAGATGCAGCATCTTACCTTTTCTTCCCTCCCCCCATCATCTCGTTCAACTCATATATTTCACCAGTTTCCCAGTTAGCCATGAAATACCTTGTGCAGTTTCCACCTCTTCAGCCACTACATTTTCTCCTCCACGATTTTTACGACAACGTTGTGATTTTTTTTGTGTGTGTGTGTGGAATAGCAAGGAAAGGTTCTGTACCTAGAAAGAGGAAAAAAAAAGTCGTAAACCGACTGAAGGGGAGGAGCTGGCGTTTTGATCGGCGGTACAAGGAGGTTTCTTAAAGTGCCAGCGTCTTTCACTGCAGCAGTAGCAGCCTTATATTTACCCAGTAACCAACTCCAATGCTCCCTTGCACTGAAGTTCTGGGTCTTCGATGTCCTTTCGGAAACGACTGGGGTCATCAGCCAACGACCAAACCGCAGATGCTGGAGGAAAACACAAACATTTTCCGTGCGTCCTTTCCCCACCCCTGTACAGTACATTCCTACTCAGCCCAGGATATTTTTATTCCAACGCCGTGCCCTTTCTCCCAGTGCGCAGCAGTCTTTATATCTGTGTCTTTTTTAAAGAAAAAAAGTAGTCCTCTGAAGAAAGATCCTGAAGAACTAAGCAACATAGCCAGCCAAACTGCACAAATAAAACAAAATACCATGCATTTTCTGGAAATGAAGCATCTCCTGTGACGAGATTGCAATGAGCTCACCATTCTCAGTGACTAACTCCCACACTCCCACAGACTCTGATCTCAGTACTTCCAGCATTCTCCTGTTTTATAAAATAACCTTTATCAGTAATGTATTCACCCTGCAGATGTTGCCTGACAAGATGCGATATCCGAAGTAGGATTCAAAATGCTGGAGTAACTCAGCGGGACAGGCCGCATCTCTGGAGAGAAGGAATGGGTGACGTTTCGGGTCAAGACCAAAGATTATAGGCATATTTGCATTTAGCCTCACTCTGACAATGGAGGAGACCTAGGATCGAAAGGACAGTGTGGGAATGGGAAGGAGAATTAAAGTGTTTAGCAACCGGGAGATCAGGTAGGTTCAGGCAGACTGAGCGAAGGTGTTCAGTGAAACGATCGCCCATTCTAAGTTTGGTCTCGCCGATGTATAAGACATTCACAGACAGGTCGCACAAGCTTCTCCTTTTCTATGTTGGTTAGATAACTTGATTAACACCATTAGGGCTCAATCCAATAAGGTGCAGCCAACATCTCTAGAGCACGAGATTGATCCCTGGGATGGCGGGACTGTCATATGAGGAAAGATTGAAAAGACTAGGCTTGTATTCACTGGAGTTTAGAAGGATGAGGGGGTTCTTATAGAAACATATACAATTATAAAAGGACTGGACAAGCTAGATGCAGGAAAAATGTTCCCAATGTTGGGCGAGTCCAGAACCAGGGGCCACAGTCTTAGAATAAAGGGGAGGTCATTTAAGACTGAGGTGAGAAAAAACTTTTACACCCAGAGAGTTGTGAATTTATGGAATTCCCTGCCACTGGATGGATTTAAGAGAGATTTAGATAGAGCTCTAGGGGCGAGTGGAGTCAATGGATATGGGGAGAAGGCAGGCACGGGTTATTGATAGGGGACGATCAGCCATGATCACAATGAATGGCAGTGCTGGCTCGAAGGGCCGAATGGACCTCCTCCTGCACCTAGTTTCTAAGAGAGACTTCCCAGAGAATATAAATGAATAGCTCTGACAGCTGATGGTGCTATGTGGCTTGCAACACCAATACAATGTTCTAATTCATAGCTGTGGAGGCCCAGTCGATCGATATCTTTATGGCAGAGATAGATTCTTGATTAGTACAGATGATTAGTACTGCTGTCATCGGTTATGGTGAGAAGGCAGGAAAATGAGGTTGAGCGGGAAAGATAGATCAGCCAAAATTGAATGGCCTAATTCTGCTCCTATCACTTATGAACTTATGAATGCAAAGCAAAGTATACATGAAAGGTGGAATGGACAGAATACAATTTGTGAAGCAGACGGTTTAATTTTAAATGCAATAAAAATAACTACAGATGTTGGTTCATACCAAAGAGAGACACAAAATCCTGCCTGACCCACTGAGTTACTCCAGCATTTTGTGCCTATCTTTGGTTTAATTTTTATTCGGCAGAGATACACTACCTGTTTATGGAATATAACTCGTTGCTAACTGCTTGAATAGGCATAATGACTTGTCAGAATAAATGGATCTATCCATGCACAAGAAGCCAGTGTGAGTTGGGAGCATTCTTACCTGCGTCAGAAGGATGTGGTTTCAAGCGTGTTTCTGTTTTTTCATCATTCTCTTTGTCGTTCAGAAACTGAAACTGATATGTTTTTCTTCCCTCAAGTAATCATAAATATTTGACAATTAATTATGTGAGTCATTTATGGTTTCTTCTTGTACACAATAACACAGAGTTTTGGGAAGCATGGTTGTTTACTGCATTGATACTTAAGTAATAGTACTTACTTAAAGTGATACTTACCTCCCTTTAATGTGAACTATTTTAACATATTTTCTTATGTATGATAAAGATACTTGTAATATAATTAGCTATGTGACAAAATGGCTTTAGGTAACAGCAATTATTGTAAACAAAATTTTACATATTTTATTGGAAGTAAATTACAGTGGAAGGTTTTGATGTGTTGAGCACCTTCCCATACATGTAAATCTTGCTGCAGTTTTTGAAGTGCAGTTGGAGGAGGAGAAACATTGTTTTGTTTTGAAGGAAATAAATATTGATAAACATACAGTTTCAAAGGAAAATTTAGATGGAGAATCTAGAATAAGCTGCCACCCTGACCCTCCAATAGCCATGTTTTTGTAATAGCAATAATATCCCAGTTGCAAGTATCTATCCATATGCTTAAAGAATTCTTAAATAATCTGTGTGGTGAGAGAACCTGGTTTAAGCATAGTCTGTAGTTAACAAATAGTCAATAGTGCTTTCCTTGGTGTCAAGAGAGTGAGGGAAAGGCTGTGAGCCCTTGCTATTAGAAACATAGAAACATAGAAATTAGGTGCAGGAGTAGGCCATTCGGCCCTTCGAGCCTGCACCGCCATTCAATATGATCATGGCTGATCATCCAACTCAGTATCCCGTACCTGCCTTCTCTCCATACCCTCTGATCCCCTTAGCCACAAGGGCCACATCTAACTCCCTCTTAAATATAGCCAATGAACTGGCCTCGACTACCCTCTGTGGCAGGGAGTTCCAGAGATTCACCACTCTCTGTGTGAAAAAAGTTCTTCTCATCTCGGTTTTAAAGGATTTCCCCCTTATCCTTAAGCTGTGACCCCTTGTCCTGGACTTCCCCAACATCGGGAGAAATCTTCCTGCATCTAGCCTGTCCAACCCCTTAAGAATTTTGTAAGTTTCTATAAGATCCCCTCTCAATCTCCTAAATTCTAGAGAGTATAAACCAAGTCTATCCAGTCTTTCTTCATAAGACAGTCCTGACATCCCAGGAATCAGTCTGGTGAACCTTCTCTGCACTCCCTCTATGGCAATAATGTCCTTCCTCAGATTTGGAGACCAAAACTGTACGCAATACTCCAGGTGTGGTCTCACCAAGACCCTGTACAACTGCAGTAGAACCTCCCTGCTCCTATACTCAAATCCTTTTGCTATGAAAGCTAACATACCATTCGCTTTCTTCACTGCCTGCTGCACCTGCATGCCCACTTTCAATGACTGGTGTACCAAGACACCCAGGTCTCGCTGCATCTCCCCTTTTCCTAGTCGGCCACCATTTAGATAATAGTCTGCTTTCCTGTTTTTGCCACCAAAATGGATAACCTCACATTTATCCACATTATACTGCATCTGCCAAACATTTGCCCACTCACCCAGCCTATCCAAGTCACCTTGCAGTCTCCTAGCATCCTCCTTCTATTGGGGAACTAATGGCGCCTGCTGGAATGCTATTGGCTAGAAATAGTGCTATGGTGGGCTCTTGCTTCACGGTATAAAGCAGGCGTCTGCAGCATGCTCCTTTGTTCTCTGAAGGGTCTGGGATGGTGACCGGCATCTCGGACAGGGCATAGGCATGGGCATGGGCATAGGCATAGGCAGGTGTGCTGCTGTAGAAGGGCCCCTGCGCATATCTAGATAAGTAGATGTTTACTCCCTATTGCCAATAAACTTGATTTAGACTGGAATGCCTCACCGGTGGGCTGGGTAGTGACCATCACCTCGGAAGGGGGTATAGAGAGAAGTGTGCTGTTGGAGAAGGGGCCTTGCGCATACCTAGATTTGTTTCAGAGATGTTTACTCTCTATTACCAATAACCTTGATTTATACTGTAACTGAAGTGTGAGCCTTTTTCTGTTCTATCAGTCTGATAGATTGTGGAGGCATTGATAGTGATAGCTCAAGAATGTATTCAAGAGAGAGTTGGATATAGCTTAGGGCTAACAGAGTCAAGGGATATGGGGAGAAAACATGAACAGGGTATTCTTCTTCTTTTCGAGTCTTTGAAGCTGGTTGACTAAATGACAGTTTCCCATTCCTTTACACAGTCCTTTGCGTTTTTGTTGAACACTGCAAGATCCTTTGAGCTGCACTGGTTGGGTAGTAGGGGGCAGACAAGGCAGTGCTGCATTGTAGGGTCCTCTTCTCCACATTCACAGGTGGTTTGGCCAGTTTCATAGCCCCATCTGGCCATGGCAGCTTTTGATCGCCCTGTTCCTGTTCTCAGGCGGTTGAGCGTCTTCCACTGGACCCATGGTGCTTCTGAGCCCGGAGGGAGGGCTTCAGAAGGAGGGATACCCATGTCAGTAGGAGGGGGGTTGTCCTCAAGCCTTTTTGTCCATCAACAGGGTATTGATTTAGGATGATTAGCCATGATCATATTGAATGGTTGTGCTGGCTCGAAGGGCTGAATGGCCTACTCCAGCACCTATTTTCTATGTTCTAACCTTGAACCTGTTCCCTTGCAACAATTTGTCGGTCATGATTTCCCTTTCGTGAAACCTCATAATGAATCTGCTTGATAATCCTACCTTAATAATTTACTTTAGTTTAATTTAGTAGTTCAGCACGTAAACAGGTCCTTTGGCCCACCGAGTCCTCGCCGACCAGCGATCCCCGTACACTAACACTATCCTACACATAAGGGTACAGAGTGTAGGAGATAACTGGGGCACCCAGGGAGAATGTACAAACTCCGTACAGACAGCACCTGTAGCCAGGATCAAACTCGGGTTTCTGGTGCTGTAAGGCTGTAAATAATGTGTAAGAAAGAACTGCAGATGCTGGTAAAATCGAAGGTAGACACAAAATGCTGGAGTAACTCACCGGGAGAGGCAGCATTTATGGAGAGAAGGAATGGGTGACTTTTCAGGTCGAGACCCCTCTTCAGACTCATGTAAGAAAGAACTACAGATGCTGGTAAAATCAAAGGTAGACACAAAATGCTTTCTTACACATTTTGTCAGGGTCTGAAGAAGGGTATTACAAACGGTGAAAGAGTGCAGCACATAGCAGTTGGAAAGAATCTGCTACAGCTATGGAAATGGCCGGCTAGAGTGTGGCAAAGATTACACGTTGACTTTGCAGAGTTAGATGGACAACAATTGTTCATTGCGATTGATAGTCACTCCAAGTGGGTTGAGGTATTTCCGATGAACAAAACGACATCCAGCAAAACGATAGACTTTTTGCGAGGATTGTTTGCGTCCTATGGATTTCCAGAGGAAATTGTGTCTGATAACGGACCTCAATTCTGTTCACAAGAGTTTGCAAAATTCATGAAAGGGAATGGTGTAAAACACACTAGAGTCGCTCCATACCATCCCGCTTCAAATGGAGCTGCAGAACGCACAGTGCAAATTGTGGAGCGTACATTAGTCAAACAACTGCTGGATTCAAATCCAAAGAAAAGACAGTTGTCTCTGTCTCACGAACTGACTAACTTTCTGATTACATATCGAAACACACCTCACACCACCACTGGCCAAACGCCAGCTGAACTGTTCTTGAAGAGAAAACCAAGAACAAGATTTTCACTGTTGAAACCAAACTTGGCTCAAACAGTAGAAGAGAGACAGGAGAACAAAAAACATATCATGACATAAGCAGAGTAAAGGAAAGGAGACTTGAGTTGAATCAGAGGGTTAAGGTGAAAAACCATCACCACCACGTGGGTAAAGTGGTTACCTGGAAGAGTAGTGAGAAAGTGCGGACCACGGACATACTTGGTCAAGATGCTTGGATGTGGGAAGGTGAGAAAAGTACACATTGACCATGTCTTGCCTATGCAAGCACAGACAGGTTTGCAACCAGATCAATTAGACAAGTCAGATAATTTGGTTACCACTCAAGTACAGGTACCAACGGATGAACCAGAAATGCTACAAGAAGGTACACAAGATAGTGAGAGTTGGAACCAGCCTGAAAATGGAGATTCAAGTGTGGTTGACAGTCCAACTAAATTGACTGATGGACTGGAATCTATGAATGTAGGTCAAAAGGAAGGCTTGGCTCGATCAAAAATGAGTCCATGTGGTTCTAAACAGTCAGAAACTTTTGGTCAGGGAAGATATCCAGAAAGAAGAGAAACCCAGTGGTTAGGTTTAATTTGTGAAATGCACTCCCTATATGCATGATGTCCTCATTTTATATAAAAGTAAACTATCAGACAAGATTGTAATAAATTCATACCGTTTTAATTATATTAAAAAATGTCAACAAGGCGATAACTTTTTCTTTAAGGTGGGAAGAGTTGTAATAATGCCACCTTTGGTCAGAGGATTGTAAATGATTGAATAAACCACAGTACACTGTCCAGTCGAGTTCCAGTCACCAGTGAGTCAACTCGTATTCTGTATCTGGGCATAAGATATCACAGATGCTGCCTCACCTGCTGAGTTACTCCAGAATTTTGTGTCTACCAGGCTGTAAATAATGGCGCTGTCAATAATGGAATTCATATTAGATTAAATGACCTCTAGTTTCTTGTTTTCTCTCTCCCTCTGTTCATAAAACTCACTGTTAACCTTGTGGTTTTCCAATACTCTGGGATCTCTCCAGAATCCAATTCTTCCACTATCCCCGTAACTATTCCATTTAAGACCCTAGGAGGCATGTCATCAAGTCCTGGAGGTGTTGGTTCGCAGCCCCCTGTGGTGGCACATCATCAAGTGCTAGAGATATTTTGGGTCGCAGCCCCTGTGGTTTACATGGTGTTTTAATCAAAAGTTGGAGAATATTTTTAGTTCTTCCCTCCCTAGTGTCACTTGATCACAAATGGCAGCGAAGACAGCAAAGGAGCCAATATTTCCAAGTCAAAGTCAATGACCTAGATTAGGGGTCTCCAAACTATGGCCCGCGGGCCACATCTGGCCCGCCACGAGATTTTATCCGGCCCGCAGCAAGCTCTTAACACGTTCCGTGCGGCAGACTATTTAGCGGGTTCTATGGTAGCGCGGGAACTTACACGTCAGTGTAGATCAGTGTCACTCATGTTATGAGTCATAGTTTGACTTCATTCCATGAGGAGGAGCCATCTTGGGGAACGACTGCTGACCAGCAGTCGTCCGTTTAATCCATTTTTGTTTCAGTTTTTATTAAGTCTTGTTTTTCGTTTGTAGGAGAAATAGACTTCTTAATGTGAGGGGAAGGAGGTAATCTTACTTCTAGGTCCCTATCTGGTCGGTGAGGCAGCTTTTTCTCCGGGCTGCCCGTCGACCCATCCTCGTGGCCTACCAGCGGGCTTGGAGCGCCGTTTCCTGGCGGGGACCGCCCAGCACCTCGGCTTCGTTGGCGGCACAGCGCTGGAGCGCTATCGTGGTGCGGAGCGGGCGATGCCTTGCCTGGGTCGCCGCGCTGGATCGACGCGCTGGAGCTTCGGTGAGATGTGACCGCCGAGATCAACACCTCCGGGCTGCGGGTCTGCGGAGCGGAGCGGAGCGGGCGGCGCCATCTTTAACATCGGGAGCCTGGGAGCTCCAAACCGGCGCGACCTTGTCGGCTTCGGACGCCGACAATCCCCTGCTGGGAAGCGGCCGTTCCAGGTGGCCCAGCCACTGTGAGGACTCTCCCGACGCCGGGGCAACTCCACCCGGCCAGAACGGCCAGGAACATCGGGCCTCCGTAGAGGCAATAGCGGTGGCCTCAATGGGCCTGACTTCTGGGAGAACTGGGGTTGGGGACTGGACTTTGTGCCTTCCCCCACAGTGGTAACCACTGTGGGGGGATGATTTTTTTGTGTGTAGTTACTATGTTAGTCTGTGTCCAAGATGGCTGTCGGAAGAGAGAGTGGACGCTGGCGCGCTTTAGCTGCCGCTGCTCTCTCTTCACATTGTGTTTTTTGATTTTTTTTTGATTTTGTGTCTTTGGAGCGATTTCTATCTTTAATTTGTATATTGATGATGTCCTTATTATTTATTTTTCTCCGACTATATGTTTTTTTCTCTTCTGTTAATCTTTGTGAGGTGTCCTTGAGATTTGAAAGGCGCCCGAAAATAACATTTATTATTATTATTATTATAGCATGGGGAATCTTATGAGCTGGACGGACAACTGGAATTACCTTGTATTGTGTCAGGATTTGTTGGCTAAAGTCACAGGTTGTAGTCAGGAGACAAACAGAAGGGCTGAAAGAGACAAGTCCCAGGTCTTGACATGCGTCAGCGCCCAGCAGAGACGGCTCATCCTTACGAACGACATAGAAACTCAGGTTGTGGACACGCGAGTTAAGACAGAAGCGTAGCTCAACTTGACTGATAGGGTGTACTGGACCTCCTGCAAATGGAAGAAGGGAGGCAGCCGTAGGAGTGACAGCCTCTGTCAACTTACGCAACTTCTCCCATGTCCCCATTTTGGGTTCACCTGCTCAGCGTTTATTGTCGAGGCAGACCCGAGCCACGGTGCCTGTGGCGGATCAGGCATTGATCCCAGGCATTGAACCAGACCACGTGCTGTCGGCATCATGGAGGTTGTGGGCCTGGAACGCTGGTGAGGTGTCGGATCTGGCTCGGTGGTGGCCGGTGGAGACGCGACGGCTGGTGGAGGCCTGTGGGGGGCTGGGGTAGAGATACGAGTCAGCGGCAGTAGCATCGGTGGCCCCGGGGACAGTGAAGATCGGCGACAGCGGCGGCGGTTGCCACAGTGAGTGAGTGGGTGTGTGTGTGAGTGTGCGTGAGAGTGTGCGTGTGTGAGTGGGTGTGTGTGTGTAGGTGTGCGGGTGTGTGTGTGTTCGGGTGGGTGGGTGTGTGTGTGTGCGGGTGGGTGGGTGTGTGAGAGTGTGTGTGTGTGTGAGTGGGTGTGTGTGTGTGGGTGTGCGGGTATGTGGGTGTGCGGGTGTGTGTGGGTGGATATGTGAGTGGGTGTGTGTGAGTGGGTGCGTTGTGAGTGGATGTGTGTGAGTGGGTGTGTGGGTGGGTGTGTGTGTGTATGTGAGTGTGTGTGTGTGTTTGTGAGTGTGTGAGTGTGTGTGAGTGAGTGTGTGTGCCTGTGTGTGTACGGCCCGCATAAATGTGCCAAATATATAATGTAGCCCTCATGCTGAAAGGTTTGGAGGCCCCTGACCTCGTCAAGATTTTTCCATCATTTTTAATTCCCTGCACATGTGGCACTTTGCTTTGATCCACTTTTGTTTGCTTGTTCTTTCAGCTCCATTGTTAGATAGCTGGTCATTCATGATTTCTGGAACACCTAAGATAGACACAAAGTGCTGGAGTAACTCAACGGGTCAAGCAGCATCCCTGGAGATAAAGGATAGGTAACATATCGGATCAGGACCCTTATGGCTTCATGTTTCATTGCCACTTCCATTAAAATTCTCTCTCAAAATGATTTTGACTTAAATTCCTATTATCTTTTGTTTAGTATTTGTTGGAACTTCACCCTTCCCCCTAACACCCACACCTTCCTGTCACTCTGCATCCCACCCTAATATAAAACAGTTTTGTGATGTTATACGTGACAGCCACTAGTTATACATTGACTCACACAAGAACAAACACCTTTTGCCCGGAGTGTGTGGGCTTGGTTGTCATGGAATTATTTGAGTAACCGGAGTTTGATGCTCTTTTTGTTGCCTCAGTTTCGAGTAATCAAAATCACACTTGGAGATGAGGAGAGACAAGTCAGAATGTAATATATCAGTACACAATGTCTTGTGATCTCAAAGTTTTAAAAATTTGGCTTAAGATCATCACATTACAGCCTTCAGAGCTCAACACTGAGTTCAATAATTTCATACATTCAGCAGTCCTGACATTTTCAGCTTAGAATTCAAATAATTAGTTTGTTCATCTTATGATTTCAAATAATTATTTTGCTTCCCCTAGCTTCCCCTTTTCCATATTAACTATTGTTTATTTATCTTATTTCCCGTATCTAGTGGCATTTAAGATGCTTTTAGATAGACTGAGAAAGGAGGGAATGTGTAGGAAGGAACTGCAGACATTGGTTTACACTGAAGATGGACACAAAATGCTGGAGTAACTCAGTGGGACAGACAGCATCTCTGGATAAGTAAGTAAGTAAGTTTATTGGCGAAGTATTCACATACAAGGAATTTGCCTTTTGCTCCGCCCACAAGTAACAACATGACATACAGTGACAGTTACGAATGACTAAACATGAATAATAATAAAACATTAATGATAAAACACCATTGATCAAGCATGTGAACCAACAAAATACCAGATCAAAGGGTGGTTACAGATTTTTGGCTGTTGAGTAGAGTAACTACTCGTGGATAAAAATTGTTTTTTATGTCTGGCTGTGGCAGCCTTGACAGTCCGGAGTTGTCTTCCAGAGGGAAGTGATTCAAAGAGTTTGTGGCCAGGGTGAGAGGGGTCAGAGATGATCTTGCCCGCTCGCTTCCTGTCCCTTGCAGTGTACAGTTCATCAATGGAGGGAAGGATGCAGCCAATAACCTTCTCAGCTGATCGGACGATTCGCTGCAGCCTCCAGGTGTCGTGCTTGGTGGCTGAGCCAAACCAGACCATGATGGAGAAGGTGAGAACAGACTCCATGATAGCCGTCTAGAATTGGACCATCACTGCCCGTGGCAGATTGTGTTCCCTCAGCTGCCGCAGGAAGTACATCCTCTGTTGTGCCTTTTTGACTGGAGTCGATGATAGCCCCCCACTTAAGTTCCTTGGAGATGATGGTTCCCAGGAACTTAAAAGACTCCACAGATGTGACTGTGGTGTTATTGATGGTGAGTGGGGTGAGGGGAGGGGGAGCTCTCCTAAAGTCTACAATCAATTCCACTGTCTTAAGAGCATTGAGCTCTAGGTTGTTGCAATGGCACCAGGACGCCAGCTGTGACACTTCCTGTCTGTAGGCAGATTCCTCCCCATCCTGGATCAGTCCAATCAGGGTTGTGTCATCCGCAAACCTGAGAAGCTTGACAGAGGTGTCTGTCGAGGTGCAGTCGTTGGTGTAGAGGAGAGAGTACGCAGCCTTGCGGTGCACCTATGCTGAGCGTTTGCGGGTCCGAGATGTGCTTTCCCAGCCTCACATGCTGCTTTGTGTCTGTCAGGAAGCTGGTGATCCACCGACAGGGGGTTCAGGCACAGTCAACTCGGAAAGTTTGGAGTGTAGTAGCTATGGCACAATGGTGTTGAATGCAGAGCTAAAATCAACAAACAGGATCCTCGCATAGATCCCCTAGCGGTCTACGTGCTGTAGGATGAAGTGTAGGCCCAGGTTGACTGCATCATTTCACACAGAGAGTGGTGAATCTCTGGAATTCTCTGCCACAGAAGGTAGTTGAGGCCAGTTCATTGGCTATATATAAGAGGGAGTTAGATGTGGCCCTTGTGGCTAAAGGGATCAGGGGGTATGGAGAGAAGGCAGGTACAGGATACTGAGTTGGATGATCAGCCATGATCATATTGAATGGCGGTGCAGGCTCGAAGGGCCGAATGGCCTACTCCTGCACCTATGTTTCTATCATCCATAGATCTATTGGCCCGATATGCAAATTGCATAGGGTCCAGCAGGGGGATCATGATATTTTTCAGCTTGGCCAGCACAAGCTTATCAAGTGTCTTCATGACTACAGAGGTCAGTGCGACAGGCTTGTAGTCATTAAGACAAGTAACCCTTGCCTTTTTGGGTACTGGGACAATAGTGGAGACTTTGAAGCAAGCAGGGACAGTACATGTTTGCAGGGACTGGTTAAAATGTCTGTATAGACTGGTGCCAGTTGTTTGGCACAGAGCTTACATAGAAACATAGAAATTAGGTGCAGGAGTAGGCCATTCGGCCCTTCGAGCCTGCATCGCCATTCAATATGATCATGGCTGATCATCCAACTCAGTATCCCGTACCTGCCTTCTCTCCATACCCTCTGATCCCCTTAGCCACAAGGGCCACATCTAACTCCCTCTTAAATATAGCCAATGAACTGGCCTCGACTACCCTCTGTGGCAGAGAGTTCCAGAGATTCACCACTCTCTGTGTGAAAAAAGTTCTTCTCATCTCAGTTTTAAAGGATTTCCCCCTTATCCTTAAGCTGTGACCCCTTGTCCTGGACTTCCCCAACATCGGGAGCAATCTTCCTGCATCTAGCCTGTCCAACTCCTTAAGAATTTTATAAGTTTCTATAAGATCCCCTCTCAATCTCCTAAATTCTAGAGAGTATAAACCAAGTCTATCCAGTCTTTCTTCATAAGACAGTCCTGACATCCCAGGAATCAGTCTGGTGAACCTTCTCTGCACTCCCTCTAGGGCAATAATGTCCTTCCTAAGATTTGGAGACCAAAACTGTTCGCAATACTCCAGGTGTGGTCTCACCAAGACCCTGTACAACTGCAGTAGAACCTCCCTGCTCCTATACTCAAATCCTTTTGCTATGAAAGCTAACATACCATTCGCTTTCTTCACTGCCTGCTGCACCTGCACGCCTACTTTCAATGACTGGTGTACCATGACACCCAGGTCTCGCTGCATCTCCCCTTTTCCTAGTCGGCCACCATTTAGATAATAGTCTGCTTTCCTGTTTTTGCCACCAAAATGGATAACCTCACATTTATCCACATTATACTGCATCTGCCAAACATTTGCCCACTCACCCAGCCTATCCAAGTCACCTTGCAGTCTCCTAGCATCCTCCTCACAGCTAACACTGCCCCCCAGCTTAGTGTCATCCGCAAACTTGGAGATATTGCCTTCAAGTCCCTCATCCAGATCATTAATATATATTGTAAATAGCTGGGGTCCCAGCACTGAGCCTTGCGGTACCCCACTAGTCACTGCCTGCCATTGTGAAAAGGACCCGTTTACTCCTACTCTTTGCTTCCTGTTTGCCAGCCAGTTCTCTATCCACATCAATACTGAAACCCCAATGCCGTGTGCTTTAAGTTTGTATACTAATCTCTTATGTGGGACCTTGTCGAAAGCCTTCTGGAAGTCCAGATACACCACATCCACTGGTTCTCCCCTATCCACGCTACTAGTTACATCCTCGAAAAATTCTATAAGATTCGTCAGACATGATTTACCTTTTGTAAATCCATGCTGACTTTGTCCAATGATTTCACCACTTTCCAAATGTGCTGCTATCCCATCTTTAATAACTGACTCTAGTAGTTTCCCCACTACCGATGTTAGACTAACTGGTCTGTAATTCCCCGTTTTCTCTCTCCCTCCCTTCTTAAAAAGTGGGGTTACGTTTGCTACCCGCCAATCCTCAGGAACTACTCCAGAATCTAAAGAATTTTGAAAGATTATTACTAATGCATCCACTATTTCTGGAGCTACTTCCTTAAGTACTCTGGGATGCAGCCTATCTGGCCCTGGGGATTTATCGGCCTTTAATCCATTCAATTTACCCAACACCACTTCCTGGCTAACCTGGATTTCACTCAATTCCTCCAACTCCTTTGACCCGCGGTCCCCTGCTATTTCCGGCAGATTATTTATGTCTTCCTTAGTGAAGACGGAACCAAAGTAGTTATTCAATTGGTCCGCCATATCCTTGTTCCCCATGATCAACTCACCTGTTTCTGACTGCAAGGGACCTACATTTGTTTTAACTAATCTCTTTCTTTTCACATATCTATAAAAACTTTTGCAGTCAGTTTTTATGTTCCCTGCCAGTTTTCTTTCATAATCTATTTTTCCTTTCCTAATTAAGCCCTTTGTCCTCCTCTGTTGGTCTCTGAATTTCTCCCAGTCCTCCGGTATGCTGCTTTTTCTGGCTAATTTGTACGCATCATCCTTCGCTTTGATACTATCCCTGATTTCCCTTGTTATCCACGGATGTACTACCTTCCCTGATTTATTCTTTTGCCAAACTGGGATGAACAATTTTTGTAGTTCATCCATGCAGTCTTTAAATGTCTTCCATTGCATATCCACCGTCAACCCTTTTAGAATTAATTACCAGTCAATCTTGGCCAATTCACGTCTCATACCCTCAAAGTTACCTTTCTTTAAGTTCAGAACCATTGTTTCTGAATTAACAATGTCACTCTCCATCCTAATGAAGAACTCAACCATATTATGGTCACTCTTGCCCAAGGGGGCACGTACAACAAGACTGCTAACTAACCCTTCCTCATTACTCAATACCCAGTCTAAAATAGCCTGCTCTCTCGTTGGTTCCTCTACATGTTGATTTAGATAACTATCCCGCATACATTCCAAGAAATCCTCTTCCTTAGCACCCCTGCCAATTTGATTCACCCAATCTTGAGAGTAGTGGCGGAAACATTGTCAGCAAAGATCCTATAGCGATCTTTGATTGTCAGGTCCTGGAGATTTCCGACTTTTCTGTCTTCTGAAGAGCCTCTCCACCTCCTCAATTTATATTGTTGATGAAGGAATGTTGTTCAGCAAGGAGGGTGTGGGTAATTGGGTGTGAAGTGTTGGTTGGGGTGGGAAATGGTCCAGTCTTTTCATACTGGAGTCTTGCCTTAAGTAGGTGTGAAGTGGTGAATGGGAAGGAGGGAGTGCAGGGTCCATTCTTTGCAGACTGGGGTCTGGCTGTGTTGGTTGGGGAGGGGGTATCAGGGTTACGTTTCTGATTTTCAAACCTGCAGTAAAACTAATTCAGGTCGTTGGTCAGCTAACGATTGTCCAAAGAGCGGGGGGCTTATCCTCTTGTAGCTGGTAAGTTCTTGCAAGCCCTTCCAAACTGAAGAAGAGTCACTAGCTGAGAACTTTTTTTATTAGAAGCAGTGTACAGTAGTATAAAGCGTGGCTTAGGACATAACACATTTTGTGTACAACTTCTATTTTAAATTTAACCAAAGAAAGATAATACAAGAAAAAGAAAGCGAGAAAAGGAAAGAGTGAAATAAGTTCTGATGTGTAAACCCCTGGAGTGTCTGCGGTTAACGTGATATTGTAGAAAAATCAAGAAAAATAAAAAGAAAGAAAGAGAAAAAAGAGAAAAAAGAAAGAAAGATTAGAAACAGAGAAGGGATACTTCATATCTCACCACACCCATCACCCAGTTCAGAAACGGTTATTTTCCAGAGTTGCACCATATTATACTTGTAATAAATCAATGAAAGGAGACCATATCTTTAAAAATTGCTCTGATATTCCTGCTAAGACGAGTCTCATATCTTCAAGATGTAGCGTCTCAGACATGCTTGTTATCCACATTTTGCTGAGAACTTGCTCCTCAACTTCTCAGAGTATCTTTCCTTGGCAGCTCTGATTCCTCTTCTCAGCTTGTACTTGGCCTGCCTGTAGAGGACTGCATCCCCGCTCCTGTAGGCCTCCTCTTTAGACCGTCGGAGCTGTCTGAGTTCTGCAGTGAACCAGGGCTTGTTGTTGTTGAACCTAATGTCCAGGTCTTAGTTGGAATGCAACTGTCCTCGCAAAAGCTGACATATGATGATACAGTGTCTGTATACTCATCGAGGCTTGTGGTTGCTTCCCTGAACACATTCCAATCCGTGCAGTCAAAGCAGGATTGTAGGTTCTCAATGCCCTCGCTTGTCTACCTTTTCGTTGTTCTGACCACAGGCTTAGCAGCTTTTAGTTTCTGCCTGCAGGTCGGAATAAGGTGAACTAGACAATGATCAGAGAGGCCCAGACCCGCCCGGAGAATAGAGCAATATGTGTTCTCTCCCCTCTGGTGGGGCAGGTAACATGAAGTTTGTATTTTGGAAGGTCACGGCTGAGGTTAAAGTCCCCCAAAACAATGACCATGGAGTCCGGGAAGTCACTCTCTACCCTCATTACCTGGCCAGCGAGTTGCGTTTGCGCCTCACGTACGCAGGCTTGCAGGGGGAATGTAAACTCCAGCGAGAATAAAGGAGTTAAATTCCCTCTGAGAATAGAAGGGTTTACAGTTTATAAAGAGGGATTCTAGGTTGGGAGGGCAGAAATTTGACAGTACCGTGATGTGGCTGCACCAGTCCTGGTTGGTATAGAAACATATTCCACCGCCTCTTCCCCGCTGCCTTCACTTCGCGATCTGCTCTGTGAAGTTGGAAGCCAGCCAGTTGCAGCACGCTGTCCCCGGTCGACTCACAAAGCCAGGTCTCGGCGAAACACAGGGCAGCAGCTCGAGAGAAGTCCTTGTTTGTCCGATGCAGGAGTTGCAGTTCGTCCACTTTGTTCTTGAGAGAATGTACGTTTGCCAGGAATATGCTCGGGAGTGGTGTGCGTGATCCTCGGGTGTGAGTGCTTCCCACGGGTCCTCCTCCGTCTCAAGACCTTGAACGCAACCACTGCCCCGCCGACGAGTATATCCAAATAATCCAGCAAGTGAGAGAAATCCGGAACGATGTTTGGAGGTAATGTATGTCCCATGTAAATGAGTACCTCTCTCGTGAAAGGAATCTTTGTAGGGTTTTCACAGATGACACAAACACATACAAAACAGCAAGCCATCGTTGGCGCCAGCAGCAGCAGCTACACTGCAAGCAGCTACTCATAGAAGGAATTGAAGTTTCGCGTCGAGACCCTTCTTCAGTCAGAGACCCTTCTTCAGTCAGAAGAAGGGTCTCCACTCCGAAACGTCACCCATTCCTTCTATCCAGAGATGTTGCCTGTTCTGCTGAGTTACTCCAGTATTTAATGTCTATATAGGGTGTAGATTGGTTTATGCATGCAACCAATCATATATAGGTTAGCATCACTAACCCTGCCTTACTGTGTCATTTATATTAAGTCAAGTCAAGTCACATTTATTTATATAACACATTTAAAAAACAACTCTCGTTGGCCAAAGTGCTTTACATTTGTTATAAGAATAGTATAAACAAACAAACTACATACATATATACACATAACCCTCGCTCAGTGGACGTCAGGAAAGGCTTGGGGGTATAGATAAGATTTTAGTCTTGACTTAAAGGAGTCGATGGAGGGGGCAGTTCTGATGGGAAGGGGGATGCTGTTCCACAGCCTAGGAGCTGCAACCGCAAAGGCGCGGTCGCCCCTAAGCTTATGCCTAGACCGTGGGATATTCAGCAGCCCCAAGTCGGCCGATCTGAGGGACCTGGAGGTGGAGTGGTGGGTGAGAAGACTTTTAATGTAGGTGGGGGCAAGCCCATTGAGGTCTTTGTAGACATAGAGGAGGGACTTGAAATGTATACGGAACCGCACAGGGAGCCAGTGGAGAGAGTTTTGCCAGGATCGGGGTGATGTGGTCCCTTTTTCGGGTGCCCGTCAGGAGTCTCGCTGCGGCGTTTTGGACCAGTTGCAGGCGGGACAGGGAAGATTGGCTGATGCCAGTGTAAAGAGAGTTGCAGTAATCTAGGCGGGAGGAGATAAATGTGTGGATGATCTTTTCGAGGTCATCAAAGTGGAGGAATTGTTTAATTTTAGCTATCGTCCGAAGCTGAAAGAAGCTTTTACCACGGCATTGACTTGTTTGTCAAATTTCAGTGCTGAGTCAAATATCACGCCAAGGTTTTTGACGTGAGGTTTGAGTAGTGGGGTAAGGCTTCCAAGGCTGCCTGCTATCATTTTGATTGAGTCCGAGGGGCCGAGAAGGATGACCTCAGACTTACTCTCATTTAGTTGGAGGAAGTTCTGGGCCATCAAGCACTTTATATCCTCGAGGCAGCGGGTAAGGTTAAACAGATTTGATTGGTTTTTGGGCTTCAGGGGGAGATATAGTTGGGTATCGTCTGCGTAGCAATGGAAGGAAATGCCGTGCCTTTCAATGACTTGGCCTAAGGGGAGCATATACAGGGAGAAGAGAATGGGGCCAAGGATGGAACCTTGTGGAACCCCACAGCAGAGATTAGCTGGGGAGGAGAAAGAGTTGCCTATGTTAGTCGAGAAACTCCTACCTTTGAGGTAGGAGATGAACCATCTCAGGGCAGTGCCATCAATACCAACCCCATACCGGAGACGGTCAATTAGGATGGTGTGGTCGACTGTATCAAATGTTGCACTGAGGTCAAGAAGGAGCAGGAATGCACAGTCGCTGGAGCAGTAGGTTATTATGTACCTTCAACAAGGCACACTCTGTGCTGTGGTGAGCCCTGAAACCTGATTGGAAAGTTTCCAGGATAGTGTTTTGGTGAAGGTAAGGCATAAGTTGACATAAAATTGCCTTTTCAAGGGCTTTTGAGAGGAAAGGCAGTTTAGAAATGTGTCTGTAGTTGCTTGGCAAGGTGGGGTCGAGGTTAGGTTTTTTCAAGAGTGGTTGGACCACCGCATGCTTGAAGCAGGTAGGTACAGTGCCAGTGGCCAGAGAGCTGTTGAAGATGGCGAGGATGCTGGGACCGGCTGTTGTAATGACATCCTTTAGGAGGGCAGAGGGGACAGTGTCGAGGGGGCAGGTAGTAGGTTTCATGGTGGTGATCAGTTTTACAAGGGAGGGTAAAGTAACGAGTTGGGAACAATCTAATTTTGAGGAGCAGACCAATGAGACAGCCAGGTCACGGGTGGGAGGGGAAATATTTGTTCTTATGTTTTTTATATTGCTGGTGAAAAATGTAGTAAATTCCTCGCACTTAGCAGGGGACCCAGTTAAGCTGGTGCTGGGGGCAGGACAAATGATGGAGGTGATGGTGCTAAAAAGGACCTTGGAATTATGAGCGGTTTTGGAGATGAGGGTGGAGAAATATTTAGTTCTAGCAGATTTTACCGCTTCCTGGTAATTGTGAAGATTGTTTTTCAGGAGTTCAAAGGAAATTTGAAGCATCAGATTTGTACTTCCATTCTGATTTCCTGCATTCTCTTCT
This sequence comes from Amblyraja radiata, assembly GCF_010909765.2. Classification (NCBI taxonomy): domain Eukaryota; kingdom Metazoa; phylum Chordata; class Chondrichthyes; order Rajiformes; family Rajidae; genus Amblyraja; species Amblyraja radiata. The sequence continues at coordinate 64,824,905 of NC_045964.1, forward strand.
TAGGGCTCTGGTGGTGTCATTGAGCCACGGCTCGCCTTTAGGCTTAGGCTTTTTCATTTTAAGAGGAGCAACAGAGTCCAGGATGGAAGAGCAGGTAATATAGAATAGCGAAATGAGGTCGTCGGTACTGAGATGGGGGTTGGACGCCTCAATAATGCAGATGTCGGGGGCGGCTATGAGAGCCTCAGAGAACTTACTGGCCATCGTGGAGTTAATGTAGCGGGAGTAGCGAGCAGGGAGATGGGATTTTGAGGGAGAGAAAGGCAGAGATGCATCAATAATATAATAGCACTATGATCAGACAGGCAGGCATCAATAATATCTGTGTTACAAATTGGGAGACCAGACGAAAGCACTAGGTCCAGTGTATGGCCAAGCTTGTGCGTGGGTCCATACACATTAACACCTACTTCCTATGCTACGCAGTTCGGTAGCAGACAGGATGGAGTTACTGTTGAGTCTGTATGTGGATTAAAGATGATCTTAAACTACTTGTTGTATAATTGACATATTTACATGGTGCCAATGGGTTAACCCACTTCTCCTGTCTATCGGTTTTTATTTTCTTTTGCAAAGTTTTTATTTTCACGTATAGCGATGGCTTCCTCCTGCCGGAAGCCTGCACAGCTTATCTTTGATTCGGATATCGATGAGCACTGGGCTACATTTGAAATGGATTACCGGCGCTACATGAATATTGTGCATCGAAATGAACCAGACGCTGTCAAAGCCTCCCTCCTACTTAACCTCGCTGGCCCAGATGCTATGAAACGATCATTAGTCAGCGCGGGGCAGACACCAAAACCATTAATCTAACTGGATTTAATAGACCATGAGCTCAGACAGAAAACACAAGATGTATGCCCCAGGCCAACCCTGCACCTAATAGTGAGCCTCCCAAAAGATGCCCCAATTGTAATTATCTGCATAACAGGCATGTCCTGTATGTCCTGCTTATGGAAAGGCCTGTAACTATTGCAAGAAATTAAACCATTTCTCTGCTGCCTATAGTTCTGATGGGAAGAAGCCCTTCAGTCCCAGACCTAATCTAAACATGTATTTGCAAGACGATAACAACTACGACTCCCAATTCAAGCTCGACACTGCCCCCGACACCAGTCCAATTAATTCGCAAGGGGAGTCAAACGAGTACTCACTCCTACATGCAGCTGGCAAGTTTCCCGACCATACAGTTTTGGTAACTGTCAACAACTTCAACTCCCATGCTAAATTAGACACCGGTGCAAAAGTCAATGTAATGTCTATCAACCTCTACAACAAGATAAGAAATAACGAGCTCCTGATTGTGCACAGCACCACTTTGCATGCTTACGGGGGGGAAGTGCTGGTACCACTGGGAAGAGCCACTTTTACATGTGTGCTGAAAAAAAACACAAGGGATTTGACCTTCAACGTCTTGAACTCGTTTGATCCCAGTTCCGATAAATGCTAATTGACCTTAAATATTATTTCCAATATACCTGGTGGAACACTGACTGTTTTCTTTACACTTCATATCATGTATTGAGTTACAAGTAAATATCGAAAAATAAGAATTATAAAAACTGCAGATTAAACAATACGAATCAAATTTAGCATGAAACGTGCACTAAGTATAGAATCATACAGCACAGAAACTGGCTCATCAACCCACTGAATTACCCGGATCTTCAACCAACCATTTTTATTAATCTTGCATGAATCCCATTTTTCACTCGCTCCATATTCTCATTAACTTCTTTCAGATTCTACACTCACATAGAAACATAGAAAATAGGTGCAGGAGTAGGCCATTCGGCCCTTCGAGCCTGATCATCCAACTCGGTATCCTGTACCTCTCCATACCCCCTGATCCCTTTAGCCACAAGGGCCACATCTAACTCCCTCTTAAATATAGCCAATGAACTGGCCTCAACTACCTTCTGTGGCAGAGAATTCCAGAGATTCACCACTCTCTGAGTGAAAAATGATTTTCTCATCTCGGTCCTAAAAGTTAAATGTGAGTTACGTTTCAACCACTTAGAGCATCTAACCGAACCAGTCTTGCCCCATTACTGAAATGATCCGTTCTAGGCAACATACGCGTGAAACTCCACTCCAATTCACTCTCTGCAAAACAAGCATCATAGCTACACAGTTGTGTACTCCAGCTATGGTCTAACCAATGTTTTATTAGTAGAGCTAATAGGACTTGATGTTTCAATCCCTGTAATAAGTCAGCACTCCTGCTATTTGCAGTGGGATTGGAGTGGTGAAAGGTAGGGCAGGTACTTCTTCGGAGTCATCAGGTGGGCACTGTCCTTCTTTGACGTTTCATTGATAAGCCCACAACATCTCCAGAGGGCTCAACGGTGATACCTGGCGTCCCAGTTACACCTCCATCAATTCCATACCCTCCTGTCTTCATCTTGCAGCCCAATTGTTATCTCTCCTTTTTATCCAAATCCAATTGCTGCTTTTATTCTGCAGAATTTAATAATGATTTAATTGCTTGTTGGAGGGAGCGACCCCTCACCCCCATTTTCTTTAATAGCCTGGCCATAGATGTAGCAACAAAACCCCTGCATCCCACTTCGACAGGGAAAATCTTGGTCTTCCAGCCATTCTGGGAAGCTTCAGTTGCCAGTTCAGAGTACTTGGCCTTTTCCCTCTCATAAGCTTCTTCAACAAGATTTCCGGTGGCGCCATGGAGTAGGAATCAGGCGCCCGTTTTAGCTCCGCTCCTGAAATGTGCTAAAAACGCACTAAAACGCCTGAAAAGAAAAACGGGACCGATTTAAAAATACCTACCGGTAGATACCCGACGTTGGGTCAGTGACGTCATCAGGAATCGCCACACACCGACGGGATACCGGTAATTTTTAATGAAAAAACGGAATTTACCGACTCCATCTCAGACAAGACTAAGAACCAGACTGAAGCGGAGGGATCTGAGTCGGAGATGTATGAGATGTCGCCAAACGGAAAGCGGAGACTCTGATTCCGGCGGAGGAGAATGACAAGCTCCAGCACCTTCCTCTCTGTTCCCCCTCACTGGCTCCTGCCCCTCTGCCCTGTGATACCCCCCTCTCTCGCCCATGGCTCTTCCCTGTCTCTTTTCTGAGCTCTCTCCCCCCCTCCCCCACCCACAACCCCCTCCCCCCACAACCCCCACCCCCACAACCCCCCCACCCCCACATCCCTCCCACACCCCCCCCTCCCCCACACCCCTCCACAATCCCCCCGCCCCCACATCCCTCCCACATCCCCCCCCTCCCCCTACCCCTACCACCTCTGCAACCTTTCTAAAGTCTCCACGTCCTTGCTGTAATTGGGGTGACCAGCACTGTACGCAAAACTCCAAATGTGCGCTAACCGAAGTCCTATAAAGCTCCATCTTCAGACCCTTAAACCCAATAAAGGCTCTGTTTATATTAATACACCAAATTTTCCTTTTGTTGGACTGATCAGTAACTCATAAGGAAAAGTAGTAGAATTTGGCCAATCAAGTCTACTCTGCCATTCAATCATGGCTGATCTATCTCCCTCCTCACCCCATTCTCCTGCCTTCTCGCCGTGACCTCTGACACCTGTACCAATCAAGAATCTATCTAGCTCTGCCTTAAAAGGACCCACTGACTTGGCCTCCACAGCCTTCTATGGCAAACAATTCCACAAATTCCACAGATGTGCGCTCGAATCGACTTGAATGAACTTCAAGTCGATTCCAAATGGTGTTGGTGCAGTTTGCCTGGTCAAGTGCCAGGTATTCCCATGAGGAGGCTTTGGCAACAGCCTTGAATATTTTCCTCTGCCCACATGATCATTTTTTACCATGACTTAGCTTCATTGATCTGGTTTGGAATTTCTGATTTGTTCCCTTGAGTGAAGATGCAAGCACATTGGAGTTGGCCTAATGTTATTAAGGCCTCAGTGTTGGGAATGTTGGCCTGTGCGTGGGCATTAACTTTGATCTGCTTGGTAGATATGAAGGATTTGGGAGAGGAAGAATTGATGGTATTAAATTTAGAAACATAAAAAATGGGTGCAGGAGTAGGCCATTTGGCCCTTCAAGCCAGTACCGCTATTCAATATGATCATGGCTGATCATCCAAAATTAGTACACCGCTCCTGCTTTCTGCCCATATCCCTTGATATGATTAGCCCTAAGAGCTATATCTAACCCTCTCTTGCAAACATCCAGTGAATTGGCCTCCACCGCCTTCTGTGGCAGAGAATTCCACAGATTCACAACTCTCTGGGTGAAAATTGGCCAGAGCACTGGGATGTTTGCTGCAGTTCATATCTCTAAAATAATCAAGAGAGTGGTGATTGTAGTGAAAAAGGTCAAGAGCTTTGTACTGAGTTTAATTGTTGATCACCTTACTGCTAAAATAGTTTGAGTCTGTGCAGGTACAATAGAGATATTGCAGTAATTGGTCATTGTCTCCTCCTTTCATTGAGAGATGTCACCTAAACTTTGGGGGAATGGATAACATTGTGCCGATTACCAGTACAGTTGGGGGTCAGCTTTGTGCAGTGTGATTGAGTTAACTGGGGTGTTTAGTTTTGAAGATGAGCATAAGGATAGTGTACACCTCAATGAATGAGTTGATGCTGATTTGGCGCTGGCCTCTGAACATGCACAAAGACAAGGTTTCCATATTGTAGCTTGATGATGGAAGGAGAGGTGACCTTGGTTTTGGAGACAATATGGGCTTAACAATTTCCCATTTGACCTGTATATTAGCAGTAAATGGCAGGACCAGGGAGAATGTTGTAGAACAAAGAACTAGAGTACATAACTTGTGCATATTCCCTTCAAAGTAGTGACGCAGGTAAACAGGGTGGAGAAGAGAATGGTTGGCATGTTGCCTTCATCAGACAGACCAGTGTACAGGATTTTGGGCATTGTTTAACAACTGTACAAGACATTGGTGAGATCGCACTTGGATTATTGCGTGTAGTTCTGATTGTCTAACTATAGCAAGGAATGTGATGAAGCAAGAAAGGATTTGCAAGGATGTTGCTGAGTTTTGAGGGTTTGAGTTATAAGGGAGACTGGATAGGCCGGGTCTGCTTTCCCTGGTGTGAAGGACACTGAGAGATGACCTTGGAGAGGTTTCTAAAATCACAAGGGCCATAGATAACATGAGTTGCTATTGTACGACAAGCTATACTTCAGCTAGAAGGTCGTTGAAGGTTAGGAGCAGCATTGCGCTGATAATAGCTCGGGTATTGGTGCACCCGTGACTCTGCAATTTGGTCGATTGTGGGCCCAATGGTTGGGATCACAGCCTGTACTGGATAGACTCGGCTTGTACTCGATTAAATTTAGAAGATTGAGGGGGGATCTTATAGAAACTTACAAAATTCTTAAGGGGTTGGACAGGCTAGATGCAGGAAGATTGTTCCCGATGTTGGGGAAGTCCAGAACAAGTGGTCACAGTTTAAGGATAAGGGGGAAATCTTTTAGGACCGAGATGAGGAAAACATTTTTCACACAGAGAGTGGTGAATCTCTGGAATTCTCTGCCACAGAAGGTAGTTGAGGCCAGTTCATTGGCTATATTTAAGAGGGAGTTAGATGTGGCCCTTGTGGCTAAAGGGATCAGGGGGTATGGAGAGAAGGCAGGTACGGGATACTGAGTTGGATGATCAGCCATGATCATATTGAATGGCGGTGCAGGCTCGAAGGGCAGAATGGCCTACTCCTGCACCTATTTTCTATGTTTCTATGTACGCCATCATGAAAAGGATGTAAAATGGCGATTTTCCAGGCAGCCAAGTTTGACAAGAAGTCTCCATGGGCCTCCTCGATTTTTTTAGTTTAGAGATACAGCACGGAAACGGGCCCTTCAGCCCACCAGGTCCGCGCCGATCAGTGATTCCCGCATATAAACACTATCCTACACCCACTAGGGACAAAACATTTTTTTCACATTTACCAAGCCAATTTACCTACAAACCTGTACGTCTTTGGAGTGTGGGAGGAAATAGTAGATCACGGAGGAAACCCACGCAGGGGAGAACGTACATACTCCGTACCCGTAGTCGGGATTGAACCCGGGTCTCCAGCGCTGCATTCACTGTAAGGCAGCAACTCTAATTGATGGAGTCAAGACCTTTGAGATCCAAGAAGGCTGTGAATGTTGTTGCTGCTCCTTGCAGTTCTCAATGAGTGCAATAGCAATTGGGAAGAATGCCCTTTATTGATCTGCCATGTCATGTATGCCTCACATCTTGGGGATAATTGTTGCCATTGTATGTCCCCAATTGCTATCTGCAGCAGAGACCAAATGTCTTTAGTTTAGAGATACAGCGCGGAAATAGATACAGTTTGGCACACCCAGTCCGCACATTAACATTATCCTACACACACTAGGGACAATTTTTACATTTACCAAGCCAATTAACCTACAAACCTGTACGTCTTTGGAGTGTGGGAAGAAACTGAAGATCTCGGAGGAAACCCACGCGGTCACGGGAAGAACGTACAAACTCAGTATAGACAGCACCTGTAATCTGGATCGAAGTCGGGATCTTTGCACTGTGTGGGCTGCAGTCTGAATGGTGGTGTTCAGGCTCAGTGCAGCCACAATGTTGGCCTGCTGTATTATTGATTGTTGATACAGTGAGTTGAAGGGGTAGGACGAACCTTGTATGAATCGCAAACACTAGCAGAGAACAGTTGGCCCAAATTGTCTTTTTTGTGCACTAAATCCCAAGTCTCAATTCCTTAAAGCCAAGGTATTTAAATAATTGTTCCCCAAAGTCTTTGGGAAGGAACAGTTGGGTGACTCCTGTTGAGATCTGTGGAAGGATACTGTACCACATAGGGCTCATCAGTTACCATTACAACCAAAATAGAAGTGGGTAATCTTTGACTAAAGGAAGTGCCAAATAACAAGGATTATTATTGGACTGCGCAGCACTTCACCATTGTGTCTTGCTGTCCATTTCTTCAGAAAGTGAAGAATAAGTCTGATACATGGATCCCAAGTGATCAGTGTTTAAAAGGGGAAGAGTGATCTTTGGGGAATGCATTACCTCTTTAGTTGATTGCTGCACAATTCTAGTCATTCAAGGAACTGTAGAACCTGGCTAATACACAAAAGTACACAAAGTCCTGGAGTAACTCTTGCAGGTCAGGCAGCAACTCTGGAGAACATGGTGACAGGTGATATTTCAGGCCGAGACCCTTCTGAAGGAATCACTATCCGAACCTATCCATGCTTTCTAGAGATGCTGCCTGACCTGCTGAGTTATTCCAGCGCTTTGTATCCGTTCTAGTCATACTGTGCCCTTCTTACAGAAAAAAACCCATTTGAAGCACCTCCATCACTCCCATATGTTAGCATGGATTTAGGGAATAATGATGACACCATCAGCATTCAGTGTTACTAACAAGTAACTCGGATACCAACTTCTGGCAATTGGTCTTAAGCATGGAGATCGGGCAGCTGTTTGCGCACCCTACCCCTTCAGTTGAAATGGAGGTTTTCATGGACATTTGGAAGAATGTGACGTTGCCACCTTCCATGATGGTTCAACACCATGGTTCCACAACTTCTCCATTTCCAATTCCCAAATTTTTTTAACTGTAAATTGTAATTGCTGACAATTACCCACTGGAGTGATAAATTAACAGCAATGTCAGTCTGGAATCTTGGTCAGATCTCTGATTGTTGAGAACTTTAAAAGAATAAAAAACACGTTAAAATTGATGTTGTCAATTAACCGGGGATTTATTTGCTTTTCAATTATTTTCTTTTTAGGTGGTGATCGGTTGGGACAGCACGGGAGTGGCTTTGGAGCAGTGGAAAGATACCAGCGCCAATCCAGAGAAGGTAGTTATGAACTGGCACAATCTGAGCCTCACCTTACCCCACTGCACTGAGCCGAACTGTGCCTTTCCAGGTCAGACTGGAACCAAAATAATTACCGTCTTAAATTGGGTCTCTCAGAAATAGATTTGCAGGAAACATTAGGACAATGTTGCCTTGTTTTGTATAACCAGGGACTTGGACAAGCAGGGAATACAAACAAAACTCGTTGGAGCATATCACAGACCTGTTTGAAATTGCCTAGGATTTGGGATCTTGGCTTCCAAGGGATTTGGGATCATGGCTCTCTAGTAGTTTGGTAATATCTTACCAGTTTGTATTGTACTCCACATACTAGATTTGTCTTTTTTGTTTCATAGTCAGCAACTATTGATTAACAACACTTATCAATAATTATCTGATTAATTTCAGTGCATTTGAGGGAACTAAGAAGGATCTCGACACGAAACGTCACCCATTCCTTCGCTCCATAGATGCTGGCTCACCCGCTGAGTTTCTCCAGCATTATTGACTAACTTTGATTATTCTAGCATCTGCAGTTCCTTCTTAAACATTGTAGTTTCTTTGTTAGTATGTGTATTTATTATTAATTATGGCTTTAGAAATACATATTTTACGTGAGTTAGAGGCCCTGAATTGGAGTTTTCACTGTTAAGCACAACAACTTAGAAACATAGAAAACATAGAAAATAGGTGCAGGAGTAGGCCATTCGGCCCTTCCGAGTCTGCACCGCCATTCAATATGATCATGGCTGATCATCCAACTCAGTATCCTGTACCTGCCTTCTCTTCATACCCCCTGATCCCTTTCGCCACGAGGGCCACATCTAACTCCCTCTTAAATATAGCCAATGAACTGGCCTCAACCACCTTCTGTGGCAGAGAATTCCAGAGATTCACCACTCTCTGTGTGAAAAATGTTTTCCTCATCTCGGTCCTAAAAGATTTCCCCCTTATCCTTAAACTGTGACCCCTTGTTCTGGACTTCCCCAACATCGGGAACAATCTTCCTGCATCTAGCCTGTCCAACCCCATAAGAAATTTGTAAGTTTCTATAAGATCCCCCCTCAATCTTCTAAATTCTAGCGAGTACAAGCCGAGTCTATCCAGTCTTTCCTCATATGAAAGACCTGACATCCCAGGAATCAGTCTGGTGAACCTTCTCTGTACTCCCTCTATGGCAATAATGTCTTTCCTCAGATTAGGAGACCAAAACTGTACGCAATACTCCAGGTGTGGTCTCACCAAGACCCTGTACAACTGCAGTAGAACCTCCCTGTTCCTAGACTCAAATCCTTTTGCTATGAATGCTAACATACCATTCGCCTTCTTCACTGCCTGCTGCACCTGCATGCCTACTTTTAATGACTGGTGTACCATGACACCCAGGTCTCGTTGCATCTCCCCTTTTCCTAATCGTTCACCATTCAGATAATAGTCTGCTTTCCTGTTTTTGCCACCAAAGTGGATAACCTTACATTTATCCACATTATACTGCATCTGCCATGCATTTGCCCACTCACCCAGTGTATCCAAGTCACCTTGCAGCCTCCTAACATCCTCCTCACAGCTAACACTGCCCCCCAGCTCGTGTCATCCGCAAACTTGGAGATGTTGCATTCAATTCCCTCGTCCAAATCATTAATATATATTGTAAATAGCTGGGGTCCCAGCACTGAGCCTTGCGGTACCCCACTAGTCACTGCCTGCCATTGTGAAAAGGACCCGTTTATTCCTACTATTTGCTTCCTGTCTGCCAGCCAGTTCTCTATCCACATCAATACTGAACCCCCAATACCTTGTGCTTTAAGTTTGTATACTAATCTCTTATGTGGGACCTTGTCGAAAGCCTTCTGAAAGTCCAGATATAACACATCCTCTGGTTCTCCCTTATCCACTCTACTAGTTACATCCTCGAAATATTCTATCAGATTCGTCAGACATGATTTACCTTTCATAAATCCATGCTGACTTTGTCCAATGAATTCACCACTTTCCAAATGTGCAGCTATACCATCTTTAATAACTGACTCTGGAATTTTCCCCACCACCGATGTTAGACTAACTGGTCTGTAATTCCCCGTTTTCTCTCTCCCTCCCTTTTTAAAAAGTGGGGTTACATTAGCTACCCTCCAATCCTCAGGAACTACTCCAGAATCTAAAGAGTTTTGAAAAATTATCACTAATGCATCCACTATTTCTGGGGCTACTTCCTTAAGTACTCTGGGATGCAGCCTATCTGGCCCTGGGGATGTATCGGCCTTTAATCCATTCAATTTACCTAACACCACTTCCCGGCTAACCTGGATTTCACTCAGTTCCTCCATCTCATTTGACCCCCGGTCCCCTGCTATTTCCGGCAGATTATTTATGCCTTCCTTAGTGAAGACAGAACCAAAGTAGTTATTCAATTGGTCTGCCATGTCCTTGTTCCCCATGATCAATTCACCTGTTTCTGACTGCAAGGGACGTACATTTGTTTTAACTAATCTTTTTCTCTTCACATATCTATAAAAACCTTTGCAGTCAGTTTTTATGTTCCCTGCCAGTTTTCTTTCATAATCTATTTTCCCTTTCCTAATTAAGCCCTTTGTCCTCCTCTGCTGGACTCTGAATTTCTCCCAGTCCTCTGGTTGGCTGCTTTTTCTGGCTAATTTGTATGCTTTTGTATGCTTCATCTTTTGTTTTGATACCAGACTGATTCCTGGGATGTCAGGACTGTCTTATGAAGAAAGACTGGATAGACTTGGTTTATACTCTCTAGAATTTAGGAGATTGAGAGGGGATCTTATAGAAACTTACAAAATTCTTAAGGGGTTGGACAGGCTAGATGCAGGAAGATTGCTCCCGATGTTGGGGAAGTCCAGGACAAGGGGTCACAGCTTAAGGATAAGGGGGAAATCCTTTAAAACCGAGATGAGAAGAACCTTTTTCACACAGAGAGTGGTGAATCTCTGGAACTCTCTGCCACAGAGGGTAGTCGAGGCCAGTTCATTGGCTATATTTAAGAGGGAGTTAGATGTGGCCCTTGTGGCTAAGGGGATCAGAGGGTATGGAGAGAAGGCAGGTACGGGATACTGAGTTGGATGATCAGCCATGATCATATTGAATGGCGGTGCAGGCTCGAAGGGCCGAATGGCCTACTCCTGCACCTAATTTCTATACTATCCCTGATTTCCCTTGTTATCCACGGATGCACTACCTTCCCTGATTTATTATTTTGCCAAACTGGGATGAACAATTGTTGTAGCTCATCCATGCAGTCTTTAAATGCCTTCCATTGCATATCCACCGTCAACCCTTTAAGAATCAATTGCCAGTCTATCTTGGCCAATTCACGTCTCATACCTTCAAAGTTACCTTTCTTTAAGTTCAGGACCCTTGTTTCTGAATTAACAATGTCACTCTCCATCCTAATGAAGAACTCAACCATATTATGGTCACTCTTGCCCAGGGGGCCACGCACAACAAGACTGCTAACTAACCCTTCCTCATTACTCAATACCCAGTCTAGAATAGCCTGCTCTCTCGTTGGTTCCTCTACATGTTGGTTTAGAAAACTATCCCGCATACATTCCAAGAAATCTTCTTCCTCAGCACCCATGCCAATTTGATTCACTCAATCTATATGTAGATTGAAGTTACGCATTATAACTGTTTTACCTTTGTTGCACGCATTTCTAATTTCCTGTTTGATGCCATCCCCAACTCCACTACTACTGTTAGGTGGCCTGTACACCACTCCCACTAGCGTTTTCTGCCCCTTAGTGTTTCGCAGCTCTACCCATATCGATTCCACATCCTCCAAGCTAATGTCCTTCCTTTCTATTGCGTTAATCTCCTATCTAACCAGCAACGCTACCCCACCTCCTTTTCCTTTCTGTCTATCCCTCCTGAATATTGAATATCCCTGGATGTTCAGCTCCCAGCCTTGGTCATCCTGGAGCCATGTCTCCGTGATCCCAACTATATCATAGTCATTAATAGCTATCTGCGCATTCAACTCATCCACCTTATTATGAATGCTCCTTGCATTGAGACACAAAGCCTTCAGGCTTGTTTTTACAACACTCTTACCCCTAATACAATTATGTTGAAAAGTGGCCCTTTTTGATTTTTGCCCTGGATTTGTCTGCCTGCCACTTTTACTTTTCACCTTGCTACCTATTGCTTCTACCCTCATTTTACACCCCTCTGTCTCTACGCTCACACATTTAAGAAACCCTTTCCATTTAACTCCATTCTCGACTATCCCATTTGACACCCCACCCCCCTTATTCAGTTTAAAACCACCCGTGTAGCAGTGGCAAACCTGCCTGCCAGAATGCTGGTCCCCCACATGTTAAGATGCAATCCGTCCCTTTTGTACAGTTCCCCCTTACTCCAAAACAGATCCCAGTGATCTAAGAATCTAAATCCCTGCCCCGTGCACCAGTTCCTCAGCCACACATTCAGGTCACGTATCTTCCTGTTCCTGCTCTCGTCAGCACGAGGAACTGGAAGGAAACCAGAGATAACAACCCTGGAGGTCCTGCTTTTCAGCATTTTTCCGAGCTCTCTAAAGTCACGCTGCAGAATATTCATCCCCTTCTTTCCGACATCGTTTGTGCCGACATGCACTACCACTTCCGGCTGTTCACCTTCGCCCTTGAGGATTTTCTGCAATCTGTCTGTGACATCCTGGATCCTGGCACCAGGAAGACAGCACACCAACCTCGAATCCCATCTGTTGCCGCAGAAACCCCTGTCCGTACCTCTCACAATGGAGTCTCCCACTACAATGGCGTTGCCTGACGTTGGCCTCTTTGGTTTTGGCTCAACAGCCCTTTTTGCTTCGCAAGCCAGTCCGCCGCTCGGTGTAAACACCTCTTCTGACCCGACAGCTTCTAAGTGGGTGAATGTTCACAAGAGGTACAACACCCGGGGACCTTTGCATTCCATGTTTCCCTCCCTTTCCCACCGTCACCCACCTTCTCTCTTCCAGTACCTTAGGTGTAACAATCTTACTGTAGGACTTGTCAAGGAACGACTCAGTTTCTCGGACGAACCTGAGGTCATCCACTTGCTTCTCCAGTTCCCCAACACGGTCCTTCAGGAGCTTTACCTGGATGCACTTCTTACATTTGTAGCAGCCAGAGGCACCAGCAGTGTCCTTGACCTCCCACAAACTGCAAGCATCACACTGAATCAGCTTGCCTGACATCTCCTTCTTTCGTCTCTACCTCTCCAGCGTTTTGCGTAGCCTCCTCGCCGAAGACTCTCGAGCCAAAGACTCACACTTTTCTCACAGGGCACTTCACTCACTGCCGCTCCCTAAGAGCCGTCTTGCTTATATTGACTGATAAATTGCCTAATTTACCAATTTACAAACCAAATTCCTTAGTTTTCAACTGTTTTTCCCTCCTCTGACTCACTTCTCTCCTCCCACTTGGGCTAGAGCCAATCAGTGTGGCATTATCATGTGACCTGGTATTTATGAGTTCACCAATTGAAATTTATTAATGTAGGAAAAAGTATCTCCCCATTGAGAATGAGGATGATGCCTTGCACCAATAACATGTCACACGTTCATTGAGATATTAACACACTCCCCCCTAAAGGAAATGAAGTACAGGTCCTTCCCAGAGAACAAATATTTGGGGGTCTAGGGGTAAGTATTTCTGGGCTGCAGAGATAATTTCCAAATTTGGTTTGCAGCCACATTTCTGGCTGGGTTACAAACAGTTATCAGGACAGGAACCTGCCCATGAATCTGGGAAAGACCAGTACTGACTTCACCTATACACTCCACATTGGTTGCAACCATTATCCCACAAGTAATCCCTGTATGAATTTCTTTTAAACAAGTTGATTGTAATGTAGAGATGAATGTATTTCTGTTCTGAAGCTTTTTCTCCCCCTCCCCACTTTCTCCCCCATTAAACATCTCCTTTAGGTTTGATGCCATCCAATGATGGGGGAAGATGGGGATTGGTTCTGTATTTGTTATTTGTGTATCTGTGTGTGTTAAGTTCAGGCTGCTGCTGCTCCTTGGCTTTTGCACAAGCTAACGTAACTGGGTTGCACTTGCAATTCACACATTTTTACACCACAGAGACCTGACCACCCCTCGTGTCCACTGTGCAACTGTGGCTGATGCACTTGGGTAATAAATGAAGACTGAATTGATGCACTTGGATGGGGGGGACCATCTCTGCCTCTGAATTTGTGCAACTTGTGCTGCTTTGTACCTTGTACACATCCACCACAAGAAGCTGAATTCAATTTCACTTGCAACCATCGATTTATTTCTCCTCTCTTGATGTTAAGGACAGGACAAGTATCCATTGACTTATGAACATAGTAAATTCAGTGCATGGACCCTAAAGAGACATGGATATGAAAGCAAAGGTTTGTCAAAACAAAGTTTATTTTTCACTATAACCAATAGCATGCCATCCTGTCTATTGTACCAATATGTCCGTAATACATTCCACCTAATTTAGATTTATGAAATTTCACTCACTGAACATAAGATATGCAAGTTGGCCATTCACCCATGTTTTTCAGTAGCATAACCGATCTTTCACCTTGGTGCCACTTTCTTGCCCTAACCTACACTCCTTGATGACTGATAATATCATATATCATATCATCATATACTTGTTAAAAGTCTGATCTTGTACGTGTGTATATGTGTGTGTATATGTGGTTGTCGTTACATCTTCGCAAAAACACTACGCGGTAACAATTACATTTTTACATATTCTGATTGACATTTTCCCCCTCTAGGCAGAGAGCATCTTCACTGAACATTTTATGCTTTATTTCTCGACTTATTCTCAACTTATTGCTGATTAAAAGTTTTATGAGTTCACCAATTTAAAAATCAAAAGACTTTGAATTTAAAACGACCAGCTTCAACTGATGACGTCACAATGGCTCGGCCAGCAGTGATCAGCTCCATTGAAGATTTCATCATATATATGACGTTATTCGCGATTTATGCTTTAAAAATGCCAACTTTCACAAGCTTTTTGCATATTCTGATTCACACTTTTCCCCTCCAGGCAGAGACCAATTTCATTGATCATTTTATGCTTTATTTCTCGACTTATTACTGATTAATAGTAAGTTAGAACTTCAAAAGACGTTGAATTTAAAACGACCAGCTTTCACTGATGACGTCACATTGGCTCGGCTCGGGGTCATCTCACACACAGAATCTTCCATGCACTTCGAGTAACGTCACCCCCCGACCCCTCCCCTCTCTACCCCCTCCCACTCTACCCCTCCCCTCCCTCTCTCCCTCTCTCTCCATCACCAACCCCCTCTTTCTCTACCCCCCCTCTCCCTCTCTAGCTGCGCCTGCGCAATTGGGGGGGGCTCTGCGTGAGTGGCTAGGGCGGGGGATGGGGGGAAAAGAAGCGAATAAATAATATTAATATCATATCAGGGAGTGGGGGGGGGGGGTTAGTGTGTGTGTGTGTGTGGGGGGGTGGGGGGGGGTGGGTAGTGTGTGTGTGTGTGATGCCGCAGGCTGCCCCCCCCCAACCCAACCCCCACAACCGCACATTAAGGGGATGGGCCCCCAACGGCTTCCACTTGGTCTGGTACTGTATATACTAAAACGCTCATCTTGTACGTGTGTATATAATAATAATAATAATAATAATAATAAACTTTATTACGGACTCAAGGTCCAGACAAGGGGCAACATTACATTAAAAAAGCATTGCATATCAAATATCATAAATACATATAAAATCTTGGTATATCACTTATAAAAACATCATAATTTATATTTTTTTAAAACACAATACTTAAGTTAAAAATCCAGATTAAAAGATGATCAATGTCCTACAACGAGACAACGATACCAGTGTCTCCACAGCTGGGATTCATAGCGTGTAGTGCTAACCCTTATGTTTGTCAAGGCCACAATAAGCACATTTTTAGAGTCATTTATCCTGCAAATGAATTTATACATGTGGTGTCTTAGGATAGCTTCTAAAGTACTGACTCCTGCAGCCACAAACATATTACTGGCACAACACCATCTAGGTTGCCTTAGCAGTGTTCTCATGGCATCGTTATATGCCATCTTTAGTTTCTGCATACTTGTCTTTAAATAGTTCGACCACAGGTGCGCAGTGTAGAGTGGTGTGCAGTATGCTCTAAATAGTGACATCTTCACCACATCTGCACACGCACCAAATTTACGCAAGAGGATATTCGCCTGTACATTCAGCATGCGTCGTTGCCTATAAATATCCTCATCATCTGTCATTTGTTCTGTAATAATATGCCCTAGATATTTTATCTTATTACAGACACTAAGATTGTTGTCAGACAATTTAAAATCAGGATATTTTAGGCATTTATCCTCTTTGGTTCTACAGATCATAACAGCACTCTTCCTAGCATTATATTTAATGTCATGTTCCACACCATACACAGAACATATAGTAAGGAGCTGCTGGAGACCAGCGCTAGATGGACTAAAGACCACAAGATCATCTGCATACATAATATGGTTCACTAAAATATTACCAATCTCGCACCCAGTGTTACAGGCTTTCAATTGTTTAAACATATGTGTGTGTATATGTAGTTATTGCGGTAAGGATAACATTTTTACATATTCTGATTTACATTTTCCCCCCTCTAGGCAGAGAGCACCTTAACTGAACATTTTATGCTTTATTTGATTAAAAGAAAGTAAGAAGTTTAAAAACATCAAAAGACATTGAATTTAAAACGAGCTTTCACTGATGACGTCCTCCACCCTCGGGTTATTCACACCTCCCCACCCGTGTTATTCACACCCCCCACCCCCCTGGGTTATTCACACTACCCCCCCAGGTTATTCACACTCCCTGCACCCTAACCCTGGCTGCCTCAAAAAGGCAGCCAACACCCCCCTCCCTCTCTACCCCTTCCTACTCCCCTCTACCCCCTCCATCTCTATCCCCTCCCTCTCTGCCCCCCACCATCTCTACCCCCCTCACCCTCTCCCTCTCTACACCCCCCTCCCTCGATGTGCCTGCGCAGTTGGGGGCGATGCGTGTGGATAGGGCGGGGAATGGGGGAAAAGGAGCAAATTAATAATATTAATTAAATATTAAGGGGGGGTTTGTGTGTGTGTGTGGGGGGGGGGGGTTAGTATGTGTGTGTGTGTGGGGGGGGGGGGGGGGTTAGTATGTGTGTGTGGCGCTGCAGGCCGCCCCCCCCCCCCCCCTGCAACCGCGCATTGAGGGGACGGGACCCAACGGGCCACACTTGGCCTAGTCTAGTATATACTAAAACTCTTATCTTGTAAGTGAGTATATGTGAAACTGGTTGTCGTTACATCTTTGCAAAAACACAATGCGGTAACGATTACATTTTTGCATATTCTGATTCACATTTTCCCCCTCTAGGCAAAGAGTACCTTCACTGATCATTTTATGCTTTATTTCTCGACTTATTACTGATTAAAGTTTAAAAAGATCAAAAGACTTTGAGTTTAAAACGATCAGCTTCTACTGATGACGTCACAATGGCTCGGCTTGGAGCTGTCTCATGCAAAGAATCTTCCGCGTGCTCCAAGTGACGTCACCCCCCCCCCCCCCCCCCCCCCCCCCCCGGTTATAACTCAGCGGGACGGGCAGCATCTCTGAAGAGAAGGAACGATTGACGTTTTGGGTCAAGACCCTTCTTCAGGCCGACTGAAGAAGAATCTCGATCCGAAACATCACCCAAAGCTTCTGTTATGTTTTGTTAACTTATCCTGTATCTTAAAACCAAAAGGAATGCCTGTTCTTGAGCATGGAGGTATTCGTCTGCACTGACCCCTCGCCCTCTCTTTCTCTTTCCCCCCTCCCCCAACCCACCACCTTACTGAGTGTGGTTGCTCTGGAGAATGGGACTTGTGGGTGAGGCAGGGTGAGTTCCATCTTCAGTTGGCCAAGCAAGCAGCAGCCACTGTGAGAAGATTTGTTGCTGGTACATCAGGCTCTTCTCCATCCGTACCTGCATGTAACTCTCCTTAACTTTGTCGAGGTGGCCATTGACCTTATGTCATGACCTAATCAAGTTCGTTGATGACATCACTGCTGTGGGACGTATCACTGATGGGGACAAGTCAGAGTATAGAAGTGAGATCGACCGACTGACCAAATGGTGCAAGCACAATAACCTGGCCCTCAACCAGCAAAACCAAGGAACTGATTGTGGACTTTGGAAGGGGTAGGATGGGGACCCACAGTCCCGTTTATATCAATGGTGGAGAGGGCCAAGAGCTTCAAATTCCTGGGCGTGCATATTTCAGAAGATCTCTCCTGGTCCGAGAACACTGATGCAATTATTAAGAAAGCACATCAGCGACTCTACTTCCTGAGAAGATTACGGAGAGTCGGTATGTCAAGGAGGACTTACTCTAACTTCTACAGGTGCACAGTAAAGAGCATGCTGACCGGTTGCATCGTGGCTTGGTTCGGCAACTTGAGCACCCAGGTTCTCCTGCAGTTGTATAGGGTTCTGGTGAGACCACATCTGGAGTATTGTGTACAGTTTTGGTCTCCTAATTTGAGGAAGGACATCCTTGTGATTGAGGCAGTGCAGCGTAGGTTCACGAGATTGACCCCATGGTATGGCGGGACTGTCATATGTGGAAAGATTGAAAAGACTAGGCTTGTATTCACTGGAGTTTAGAAGGATGAGGGGCGTTCTTATAGAAACATATAAAATTATAAATGGGCTGGACAAGCTAGATGCAGGAAAAATGTTCCCTATGTTGGGCGAGTCCAGAACCAGGGGCCACAGTCTTAGGATAAAGGGGTGATCATTTAAGACTGAGGTGAGAAACAACTTTTTCTCCCAGAGAGTTGTGAATTTATGGAATTCCCTGCCACAGAGGGCAGCGGAGGCCAAATCACTGGATGGATTTAAGAGAGAGTTAGATAGAGCTCTAGGGGCTAGTGGAGTCAAGAGATATGGGGAGAAGGCAGGCACGGGTTATTGATAGGGGACGATCAGCCATGATCACAATGAATGGCGGTGCTGGCTCGAAGGGCCGAATGGCCTCCTCCTGCACCTATTTTCTATGTTTCTATTAGGAGCGGAAAAGACTACAAAAAGTAGTAAACACTGCCCAGTCCATCATCGGCTCTGGCCTACCATCGAAGGGATCTATCGCAGTCGGTGCCTCAAAAAGGCTGGCAGCATCATCAAGGACCCATACCATCTTGGCCACACACTCATCTCCCCGCTACCTTCAGGTAGAAGGTACAGGAGCCTGAAGATTGCAACGTCCAGGTTCAGAAATAGATAATTCCCCACTACCATCAGGCTATTAAACTCAACTGAAACAAATCTCGGAACATTAATAGACCATTATCTGTTTATTTACACTTTACCTGCTTATTTATTGACGTGTGTATATATTTATATAATGGTACTAGACTAAGTGGGACCTGTTGGGTCCCAGCATCACACAGGAGGGCTGGTCCCTCAATGCAATATTCCACATCTCCACCAATTCCTAACTCTAACCCTAACTCACTCACGGCTGGTGGGCTGGCAGTTGACTCACGGCTATTCCTTGAAATTCCATTTCAAGCAGGGTGCAAGGCCACCAAATTCAAGTGCAGTTTCTTACCACTTCAAGCAGGGTGCAAGGCCACCAAATTCAAGTGCAGTTTCATACCACTTCAAGCAGGGTGTAAGGCCACTAAAGATAGCAAGATGTGTCCTTAGACAATTTCCAACCCGTTACTCTACCCTCCCTTGTAAAACTGATCACCACCATGAATCCTACTACCTGCCCCCTCGACACTGTCCCCTCTGCCCTCCTAAAGGACGTCATTACAACAGCTGGTCCCAGCATCCTCGCCATCTTCAACAGCTCTCTGGCCACTGGCACTGTACCTACCTGCTTCAAGCATGCGGTGGTCCAACCACTCCTGAAAAAAACTAACCTCGACCTCACCTTGCCAAGCAACTACAGACACATTTCTAAACTGCCTTTCCTCTCAAAAGCCCTTGATAAGGTAATTTTAAGTCAACTTATACCTTACCTTCACCAAAACACTATCCTGGAAACTATCCAGGTTTCAGGGCTCACCATAGCACAGAGTCTGCCTTGTTGAAGGTACACAATGACCTACTGCTCACCGCTGACTCCGGCTCCTTCTTGACCTCAGTGCAGCATTTGACACTGTCGACCACACCATCCTAATTGACCGTCTCTGGTATGGGGTTGGTATTGATGGCACAGCCCTGAGCTGGTTCATCTCCTACCTCAAAGGTAGGAGTTTCTCGACTAACATAGGCAACTCTTTCTCCTCCCCAGCTAATCTCTGCTGTGGGGTTCCACAAGGTTCCATCCTTGGCCCCATTCTCTTCTCCCTGTATATGCTCCCCTTAGGCCAAGTCATTGAAAGACACGGCATTTCCTTCCATTGCTACGCAGACGATACACAACTCTATCTCCCCCTGAAGCCCAAAAAACAATCAAATCTGTTTAACCTTACCCACTGCCTCGAGGATATAAAGTGTTGGATGGCCCAGAACTTCCTCCAACTAAATGAGAGTAAGTCTGAGGTCATCCTTCTCGGCCCCTCGGACTCAATCAAAATGATAGCAGGCAGCCTTGGAAGCCTTACCCCACTACTCAAACCTCACGTCAAAAACCTTGCCGTGATATTTGGCTCAGCACTGAAATTTGACAAACAAGTCAATGCCGTGGTGAAAGCTAGCTTCTTTCAGCTTCGGACGATAGCTAAAATAAAAAATTCCTCCAGTTTGATGACCTGGAAAAGGTCATCCACACATTCATCTCCTCCCGCCTAGATTACTGCAACTCCCTTTACACTGGCATCAGCCAATCTTCCATGTCCCGCCTGCAACTGGTCCAAAACGCTGCAGCGAGACTCCTGACGGGCACCCGAAAAAGGGACCACATCACCCCGATCCTTGCCTCTCTCCACTGGCTCCCTGTGCGGTCCCATATAAACGTCAAGATTCTCCTCCATGTCTACAAAGCCCTCAATGGGCTTGCCCCCACCTACATAAAAAGTCTTCGCACCCACCACTTCACCTCCAGGCCCCTCAGATCGGCCGACTTGGGGTTGCTGAATATCCCACGGTCTAGGCATAAGCTCAGGGGCGACCGCGCCTTTGCGGTTGCAGCCCCTAGACTGTGGAACAGCATCCCCCTTCCCATCAGAACTGCCCCCTCCATCGACTCTTTTAAGCCAAGACTAAAGACTTATCTATACTCCCAAGCCTTTCCTGACGTCCTCTGAGTGAGGGCTACATGTATATATGTATGTAGTTTGTTTTGTTGTGCTATTCTTATAACAAATGTAAAGCACTTTGGCCAACGAGAGTTGTTTTTTAAATGTGCTATATAAATAAATGTGACTTGACCTCTCCCTCCTCCATCTTGCAGAGACTGAGCCACGCCCACACTTCTGGATTTTATAGTCCCTCAACCCTCCCACTGGAAGGTGCGTGGCCTTCATGGCGTCATTGACAGGAGAGAGAATCTCAACATTTTTTAAACACTAATACTTTTATTGTTCATCGATGGGAAAAATCCTCGGCACCTGATGAGCGGAGATGGACTCTGAGTAAGATGGCCAAAAATCACAGCCATACATGGTGGCATTTTTTCTAAAATCAATATAAAGCACAAACAGGAGTGGTCAAGATTAGTCTTTTAATTATATAGAAGGCAAGGCAACTTTAATTATGCAAGGCAACTTTAATTAGGAAAGGCAACTTTAATTAGGCAGGCAACTTTAATTATGCAAGGCAACTTTAATTAGGCAAGGCCACTTTAATTAGGCAAGGCCACTTTAATTAGGCAAGGCAACTTTAATTAGGCAACACAGCTGTAGCATTTCCAAATCAAAGGCAACAGTTTTAGCATTTCCAAACCAAAGGCAAGACAGCTTTAGCATTTCCAAACCAAAGGCAACACAGCTTTAGCATTTCCAAACTATATTTTCAAACCACATTAAGGACACTGACAGGTCAGTAAAACCACTCATGGTTCAGTAGACATGCGTTCAGTGTTATTCAAAGCTCAGACTGAGAGACGTGACCCTCTCGCTCCCCCATCTTGCAGAGACTGACTGAGGCACTCAACACTTCCAGGTTTTATAGTCCCTCCGGAAGGGGCGTGGCCTTCAGGAGAGAGAATCTCAATGTTTTATTAAAACTAATAACTCTTTTATTTTTCATCGATGGAAAAATCCTCTTATCCTGCGCAGCAGACGGGGACTCTGAGCAAGATGGCCAAAAATCACAGCCGTAAGTGGCAGCGTTTAAAATCAATATACAGAACAACAGGAAATGGTCAAGATCAGACTTTTAGTAATATAGATATGGACCCACTGATATGTTCTGTATTCATGCCTACTACATTCTGTTGTGCTGAAGCAAAGAAAGAATTTCATTGCCCTATCTGGGACACATGACAATAAACTCTCTTGACTCTTGACTTGAACTGAAGTCCTTTCCAATCATTTGATGTATCTCGAAATCCAGCCACTAATTAAAATAGGAACCATGACCACATTAACATTGAGTAGGATGGGTGAGTTTATAACATGGGTGAAAAGGTTATATTTGACCCATGTTATTGTTCTTTACACAGTTTACTGTGCAGGGCACTCTGCTTAAAACGTGACTAACTGATAAAACACATAAAGATAACACTCCAAAACTACGTAATCTAATCTGTCACGCCTCCAGGATATTGATTTCCTGGTACATGTCACGCTACTCAGCCTCAATCTGTTCCGATTCACCAAAAGCCCATAAATTATTCCTCAAAAGTTTTTATCTTCGTGCTATTTTTTTTTGTGGAAATCTTCTATCACGTTCTGTGTTTTAACCATTCAATAAGTCACTAGATCTCTATTGCTTCAGACCTGTTCACATTGTATTAATTTGTTCACTTACGTAAGAGCACAAAATATTTAATTAATTCACCCGTACTTTCTGTACACTTCATCCCATGGTGACCATGTGAGAAATTCCATTTAGATTTCCATGGCAACCTTCATCACACCTTTCTACAATCTTGAACATAATTTTATTAAAAAGCTGTTCAAAAAATCATGACGTTGATGGACATTAAAACAATCGAACACATTAACGGGAAGATTTCATTCAATGATCACGAGTCTTCCTTCTCCCGCTTTGCAAAAGGACAAAAAAAATATTCACTATGGTCTCCGTTTTCCTTAACATTATCCTACACACACTAGTAACTTTATATTCAATGTACAACTGATAAAGATAGACACAAAGTGCTGGAGTAACTCAGCAAGTCAGGTAGCATCTCTGGAGAAAAAGGATGGGTGACATTTTGGTTTGTGACCCTCCTTTACTCCGGCGCTTTGTGTCTGTCTATTTTTGGTCTCAACCTGCACCTGCAGTTCCTTGTTTCTACAGTTTGCCCAACTGATAAAGCCATGCATCCCATACACCCTTGTTACTACCCTAAATGGACACAAAATGCTGGAGTAACTCAGTAAGACAGGCAGGATCTGTGGATTGAAGGAATGGGTGACGTTTCAGGTTGAGACCCTACTACCTACTTCTTCAGATACTACTCTGTCCATTGCATTTACCACTTTCAGGGAGCTATGGACTTGCATCCCTAGATCCCTCTACCCATCAATGTACCTTAAGGCCCTGCCATTTACTGTATGCTCCGGGAGTCATGGGTGAAATCTTCCTTTACAATGCCCTCCCCCCCTCCCTCCAATCAACACGGGTTTGAATCATTCCTCCACTGTTGTCCAATATTTGCTTGAGCGATGACGTGGATGGGCAAGTTCACCTTGTTCAGCTCCATTGTGTCTTCTGGGCATCTGGCATTAGTGGTCGGAATTATCGCAGTTCCCTGTTTGTTTACTTTTGCTGCCTAGATACCATGTCTGCACTATCTGATCCTCCTGTCTGGTAAAGTCAACGTTTTGTTTAACAACCTAAATATGCTTTTGTTTTGCACACTGCCTCTGTGATTTTTTTTCCCATTCACTTCAGCGATGGAGTTTCCTCGACATTGGATTAGAGTGGGGAGGGAGGAGGGAGGAGGGATAGAGGGTCTTATTTTAGGATGGGCACAAACACAAGGATGTACTCTGGGCCCAGGATGAATACACAGAGTTAGGATTGGTGCACTTTAAGGATAACTGGGGATAGACACAAAGTGCTGGGGTAACTCAGCGGGACAGGAGCATCTCTGGAGGGAAGGAATGGGTAAAGTTTCGGGTCGAGACCCTTCTTTAGACTCGTTAACTTGATGTTTTTCAACTATGCTCACCCCCCTCCCTCCCGCTGCGTCGAGGCTCTCGATGCTGAAGCCCCCGCCGGGAGATGGTAAATCCCGCGGCCGATTTTAAGCTCAGCGAACTGGCCGATTCAAACTTAGCGATTCGGGGCGGACGAAGCTGGTGTTGCGTGAGCTCCCAGAAAATCGGTCACCAACCAGGGACCTGCGAACTCCCGATGTTACCGTCCACAGGGCTCGCGGCCGAAGCAACTGAAGCTCCAAAGTTCGGTCGCAGCCACAGCACCACCACAGCTTCCGAAGTCAGCCAGCTCCACGATGGTAAATCCACAGGCTCTGCCACCAGAACCCTCAAGGTCGATTCCAGTTGGAGGCCGCCAGCTCCAAGATATTAGACCTCAGCGCAGGCGGAGACGGAGATACGACAAGGAAAAGGTCGCATCCCCATTGAAGGAAGAGAATTTTTTTTTAATGTTTCCCCCACCCCCCACATATATACAACTAATTATAGGCTAAAACATACTTCTAACAAGACAAAAAGGAAGACAGTCGGACTGCAGATGAGCCGCAGCTGCTTGGGCAGAGCCGCCACTTCCGGAGTGAAGAGTGAATGGCCAGGGTGCGACTCATCCTTGATTATGCTGCTGGCCTTGCGCCAGAGGGCAGTGGAGGCCGGTTCTCTGGATACTTTCAAGAGAGAGCTAGATGGGGCTCTTAAAGATACGGAGTCAGGGGATATGGGGAGAAGGTAGGAACGGGGTACTGATTGAGGATGATCAGCCATGATCACATTGAATGGCGGTGCTGGCTCGAAGGGCCGAATGGCCTACTCCTGTACCTATTGTCTATTGAGGCAGCATGAGTTGTAAATGGAGTCGATGGAGAGGAGGTGGGTTTGTGTGATTGAGGGAGTGATGTCTTATGCTTTGAGATTTGCTAGCATTGCTGGTTACCAAGGAGTGGGAGCTGCCATTAACTGCATGCTTGTGTCTATAAAGGTTTGGATTTCGACAGAAGAATTAGTTGACCAGTTTCTCCCACAGCCAGTGATCTAAAAGCTCATCGATGCTGTGACATCCCCTCAATTGTACGGACGTGTCAGGATGAGGGGAGAGGCTCCATTAGTTATTCTCATCGGGCAGCAACAGACGGCGACGCGTACGAAAGCACCGCCGGGGACGCAGAGGTGGGTTAAAGGCCAGGTTAGAGCTAGCCCCACACAGGGTAGCGATTCCTAGCCTTTTCCTCGCCAACGTGCGCTCACTGGCAAACAAAATGGACAAACTCCGGCTAAGGATCACCTCCCACAGCTGGATCAAGGACTGCAACATCCTGATCTTCACGGAAACTTGGCTCAACACTGACGTTCCTGACAGCGCCATCCAGCTATCGGGGCGTCATTTACTCCGAGCGGACAGGACATCAGACTCCGGTAAGACCAGAGGTGGGGGTCTGTGCATTTATGTAAATAAAGCATGGTGCACGGACTCCACCATCATCAAGAGTCACTGCTCAGCTAACCTTGAGTTCCTCTTGGTTAGATGCAGACCGTTCAATCTGCCCAGAGAGTTCACCTCCACTGTTGTGACTGCAGCCTATATCCCTCCTGATGCTAATGCCAAGCTTGCAATGAAAGAGCTGCATACTTCCATTAGCAATCAACAGACGCACAACCCCGAGGCAGCCTTCATTGTTGCGGGTGACTTCAATCACTCTAACCTGAAGGCTGTACTCCCCAAATTCCACCAACATGTCTCCTTCCCCACTAGAGTAGACAAGACACTGGACAAAGTCTACACCAACATGACTGAAGCTTACAAAGCCATCCCCCTCCCCCACCTTGGTCAGTCTGATCACGTCTCATTGTTCCTGCTCCCTAAGTACTCCCCACTCATCAGACGGGTTAAACCAACTGTGAGGACAGGTAAAGTCTGGTCAGAGGAAGCGGACTTCACACTTCAGCAGTGTTTTGGAAACACTGACTGGAAGGCGTTTGCAGCCCAGGCCACCCTTGACTCCCACACGGACATTGATTCCTACACATCCTCTATTCTGGACTTTATAAACTCCACCATCAATAGCGTCACCTCCCTCAAACAGGTGACCATATTCCCGAATCAGAAGCCATGGATGAACAGCGAGGTCAGGCTACTGCTGAAAGCACGGGACACCGCTTTCAGGTCAGGCGATGCTCGAGCCTACAGCTCATCCAGGGCTAACCTGAAGAGGGGCGTCAAGAAGGCCAAGCACTGCCATAAGCTCAGGATTGAGGAGCACTTCAACAACAACTCCGACCCCCGACGCATGTGGCAAGGCATCCAAGCCATCACGGACTATAGACCCTCCAACACCACCCCCACATCCAGCGACGCCTCCTTCCTTGAGGAGCTTAATCACTTCTATGGCCGCTTCGACAGGGACAATCTAGAGACAGCCATCAAGGCTGTGCTACCTGCCGATCACCAACCCCTCACACTCACCCCCTATGACGTATACGTGGCACTGAGTAGGACTAATGCACGTAAGGCTGCTGGCCCTGACGGCATCCCCGGGCGCGTGCTCAGGGCCTGTGCTGCGCAGCTGACATTCGTCTGGACTGACATCTTCAACCTGTCACTTGCCCAAGCAGTGGCCCCCACGTGCCTTAAAACCACCTCCATCGTGCCAGTGCCAAAACACTCCACTGCGGCAAGCCTCAACGACTTCCGCCCAGTTGCACTTACCCCCATCATCACCAAGTGCTTCGAGAGGCTGGTCCTGGCACACCTCAAAAGCTGCCTACCCCCCACACTGGATCCCTATCAGTTTGCCTACCGCAAGAACAGGAGTACGGAGGATGCCATCTCAACGGCACTTCACTCCGCCCTCTCCCACCTCGACAACAGAGACACTTACGTAAGAATGCTGTTCATCGATTACAGCTCAGCATTCAACACCATTATACCATCTAAACTGATCACCAAACTCGGTAACCTGGGCATCGATCCCTCCCTCTGCAACTGGATACTGGACTTTCTAACCAACAGACCACAGTCTGTTAGGTTAGACAAGCACACCTCTTCAACCCTCACCCTGACAGCCCTCACAGGGCTGTGTGCTGAGCCCCCTCCTCTACTCCCTCTTCACCTATGACTGCACACCTGTACATGGTACTAACACCATCATCAAGTATGCAGATGATACAACGGTGATTGGCCTCATCAGCAACAACGATGAGTCGGCCTACAGGGAGGAGGTCCAGCACTTAGCAGCATGGTGCGCTGACAACAACCTGGCCCTTAACTCCAAGAAGACCAAGGAGCTTTACATGGTGACCGGTTGATCTGCCGTCTCGTTGACTGGCATTGTAGCGGGGAGAAGAATTAGTTTAGTTTAGAGATACGGCGCTGAAACAGGCCCTTTGGCCCACCTAGTCCGCACCGACCAGCAGTCCCAGCACATTAACACTATCCTACACACACTAGGGACAATTTACATTTATACCAAGACAATTAACCTACAAATCTGTACTTCTTTGGAGTGTGGGAGGAAACCGAAGATCTCGGAGAAAACCCACGCAGTCACTGCGAGAACATACAAACGCCGTACATATGGCACCCGTAGTCGGAATCGAACCCGGGTCTCTGGCGCTGCAAGCGTTGTAAGGCAGCAACTCTACCACTGCGCCACCATGGCCACGCTTCAGAAATGCCAGCAGATCCTCTTCTAGGACCAGCATGCAGAGAGTCGCCATGTTCCAGTAGAATCTGAGCATAGGTTTTACAAAAGGCTCAGAGTTATCAACTGGACTAGGGGTTCCTTCAGTAATCATCATGTGCTTTTGAGACTAAGGTATTTGCATAAGGTGCATGTTTAAATTACTCCTACCCAACCAGTCAATTTAAATTAGTATATCTGCCCATGACTGAAGCTAATATCAAATCTACCCTGATCCTACTGAATGATAGAGGTCAGAGAAGCTGCATAGTTTCCTTCTCCCTCTACAATTATTACAGGCCAGTTTTACAATGAGTGTAATATGGTGGAACAGTAGTTAATTCTGCTGCATCACGGCTCCACTGACTCAAACCTGACCACTTCTGCTGTCTGTGTGGAGTTTACATGTTCTCACCAAGATAGTGTGGATTTTCTCTTGGCTACTCTGCTTCCTTACCACATCTCAAAGACATGCTGATAGTAGGATCTAAGAAGGGTCCTGAGCCAAAACGTCACCTTTTCCTTTACTCCAGAGATGCTGCCTGACCCACTGAGTGACTGCAGTATTTTATGTCTATCTTCTGCTGGTAGTATATCTGGCCTTCACAAAATGTTTGTATGTGTAGATTAACGGCAAAGAAAGGAAAGAAGGCATATTTTATTTTAGTTTAGAAATACAGCATGGAAACTGGCCCTTTGGTTTACATAGTCCATGCTGACCAGTGACCCCTACACACTAACACCATCCTGCACTCACTAGGGACAATTTACAATTATACCAAGCCTATTCGCCTATTGTACGTCTTTGGAGTGCGGGAGGAAACCAGAAATCCAGGAGAAAATCATGGGGAGAACATACAGATAAGCTCGTGTAGTCAGGATGGAACCTGGGTCTCTGACACTGTGAGGCAACAGCTCTACTGCTGCGCCATCGTGTTACCACAAGGATATCTCCCCATAATTATTGCACAGTTCCAGAGCTGATTATGGCAACTTAACCCCTTTCCTTTATCTAGTCTTTGCTAAAATGTCCTGCTAACTAGATCTATAATCTTGCCTGTGTCAGCACCATTCCTTTGCTTTCAGTAATTGCCATTGCTGCAAAGAAGCTCGTCCAAATGTCGACGGTAGACACAAAATGCTGGAGTAACTCAGCGGGTCAGGCAGCATCTCTGGAGCGAAGGAATGGATAACTTTTGGGTCGAGACCCTTCTTCAGACCAATGTCAATTATCCAAATGTCATTCTGATAGGTACAGGATTAGGTGACCGCCATTTGAATTCCACCACTGTAAGAGAGCAATTGCAGGGGATTTTTTATTTGAATCTCCGTTGAATTGACTTTAATAAGCACTTGCATTCCCCAAAGGATTTGCTTTAATGGGAAGCATCAAGCTGTGCCAATCTCCGACTTCACCTGCCAGTTTAAATTCTCCTACCGTTTTGCGTGAAAGACAGGAATTTATTTTTTACATGCGCTCCTCTGAATTGGAAACCATTAATTACATTTGGAATGACAAATGTGTAAACTCTCTGCGTCTCTAATCTCAAGTTACACCGAGCCCCAGTTTTGCACAATGGAGTTTTATCCGTGTTGACTTTGCTGGCTGGAAATTCAATCCAGAAGGTATTATTGAATGAAGCATTAAAACAAATCTAATTAAGTTTTGTGACAAAATATATTTGGCTCGAGAACAACTAGCTCTACCAGGTGTCCATGAAGGACAGATGTATCTCCTGATCTCAATTATCGATGTAATTAGGCTGTAAAATTCCCACAAAAGTTTATTGAACTCTTCATCAAGATGCCCTACCTGAAATATAACAAGATATATTTAGAACAAATATTGCAATGTCAGTTTGCAGATATCTACTACTTTAGATGAAAGTGGAACCATATGGAGGGATAAAGTTTAAATTTCCTTTCTTGGTACTTTGCTCCTTATTTCAAAGCACACTTGCGGTCTTGAATACAGCTAGTGTACAATATCTCACTCACCTGACTACAAGTTCACAAGTTATAGGGGTAGAATTAAGCCATTCGGCCCATTGAGTCTACTCCGCCATTCAATCATGGCTGATCTCTGCCTCCTATCCCTGTTTTCCTGCATTCTTCCCATAACCCTTGACCCCCGTTCTAATCAAGAATTTGTCTATCTCTGCCTTAAAAAATCTCTTCACTGTCTTCCAGAGTGAATTTCGACAAGTGCAGAGAAGGTTGTCTAGGTGAGGTGACTTGCCCGTAGAGGGTGACTCGCCAACACACAGCTTAAAGCCATAAGTCAGGGGTGTGAAAAAATACTTCAAGGCTGCGGTAGAGTTGCTAGCTCACGGCGCCAGAGACCCGGGTTTGATCCTGACCATGGGTGTTGTCTGAATGGAGTTTGTACGTTCTACCTGTGGCCGTGTGGGTTTTCTCCAGGTGCTCCGGTTTCCTCTCGCATCCGAAAGACGTGCAGGTTTGTAGGTTAAATGGCTTCTGTAAAATCTGCCCCTAGTGTGTAGGATGCGAAAGTAGGATAACGAGGAACTCGTGTGAACAGGTGATCGATGGTCTGCCTGGACTCAGTGGGCCGAAGGGCCTGTTTCCACACAGTATCTCTCAACTAAACTACTCGCAAACCAATGATAATGTCACTGTTTGAGGTATCTTGCCAGATGCAAGTCACCTGCGATTTTTTGTATGTTTGAAGAGTCTGTGCACTTCAAGCATGCATTACTGACTGTGAAGCACCCTGCAGTATCGAGAGCTTGTTAAAGTTCTAGGCCTCTCTTTTGAGAAAACCAATATTGCTCTTCAATAGATACACACAAAAAGCTGAGTAACTCAGCGGGACAGGCAGCATCTCGCGTAAACGGCGCTGACAAAGTTAAAAAAGTATTCAATGTATTCCCTCTTCCTTATCAAAAAATGAGATGCTGGGGCAATTTCCCCACCCCGCCAAAAGTCGAGACCCTTCTTCAGATTAGTCGGGGGAAAGGGAAACAAGAGATATCTATATAACTAAAAGTCTCACCTTGACCAGTTCCTGTCAGCGCTACATAATGATTTTAGAAAAAATGCTCCCATATATTGCTATGATTTTTGACCCTTACTCAAAGTCCTCCTCCGCTGAGGCAGCCCCGAGGATTTTTCCGATCGATGAGAAATAAAAAAGTTATGAATGTTTAAAAAATCTTGAGATCAGCTGATTGGTCCTCTCGTCTGTCAATCATCATGATGAAGGTAGCGCTCCTACCGGAAATTAAATGAAAATGAGATGAGTTGTTTGACCTGCCCTGTGTTTACTGAAATGGCAATGGAAATGAAATGAAATGAAAATGAGATGAGTTTGGCCTGCCCTGTGCTTGAAACTAAATTGCCAATGGAAATGAAATGAAATGAAAATGAGATGAGTTGTTTGGCCTGCCCTGTGCTTGAAACTGAAATGGCAATGGCAATGAAAATGAAATAAAATGTGTTGTTTGGCCTGCCCTGTGCTTGAAATTGAAATGGAAATGAAATTATTTGTTTGTCCTGCCTGAAACCATTCATTTCGGCCCGCAAGGCCCCTATTAGCCCAGTCCCTTTTGCCCAAAATGCCGGTATTAGCCAATGAAGAGCATTTTGGCATAAAAGGCCCATGCCAGGCCAGGAAAAGTCCAGAAAAGTGCCTTTCACTGAGATTTCACTTTTTTTCCTCCAAAGAGTCCCTTTAGCCCCTCAGGTCTGTACTAGCCCAGGAGTCCCTTCGGTCCATAAGTAAGTATTCCCCCTGCAAGTATTAAACCTCACCCCAGTATTTTTCTCCCTCCCTTCATTGGTTCCCTGTGAGATGAAATAGAAGAAAAATGTCTAAAATTGTTTCTCCACCCGCTCCCTCTTCTCTCTCTCACAGTCTCTGTTTTGGGCAGAATTTCTGGCAGTTTCTGAGCTGCCAGCCCACCAGGCCTGAGTGACTGAGCTGCGTGCAAGCCCACCATGCCTGAGCTATGTGCCAGCCCACCAGGCCTGAGTGACTGAGCTGCCAGCCCACCAGGCCTGACTGACTGAGCTGCCAGCCCAAGAATCCACTTGGCCCACAATGTCCATACTAGCCCTCTAGAAACCAATACCTTCGGCCCACAACACCTATACTAGCACTCCAGAAAGCCCACACCCCCCCCACACTGGCCACCAATATTGGAATTGGTGGAGAGGTGGAATATTGTGTTGGGGGACCAGCCCTCCCGTGTGAACATGGGACCCAGCGGGTCCCACTTAGTCTAGTGGATGATGTAGACTAATAGTCTAGATGGATAAAAAAACAATGACTGAAAGATCTTGGGGAATTTATACTTTTAAGCCCACAAAGACATCTAATACCTTGTGTTTTATTAAAAATGTCTTATGGTAATCCAGTAAAGTCCGATTAAAGATAGTCCGAGTGTTTGCAATGAGTTAGATGGTAACTCAGGACCGCTCTCTAGTTGTTGATAGGATGGTACATTTGCCTGCTGGAAGCTGGGAAGAATCGGTCCGTTTGATGAAAGGTATGGATGATTTGGAATGTTGTGTGCTCCTTCCACTGATGAGGAATGGGATGCAAGGTGTTCATTTACTTCCCAGAAACTTCAATGATCATGGGGTGAGAATTTATTTGATTTGCACAGAAGGATTCATTTTTTTCAAGGGAACTAAGAATCTCCTCAAAATAGCATTTGTTCTCTTGTTGAAAATCTCTTCCCAAGACAGCGCTCCACTAAAGTACCTACAGTGCCCTGCATAATGTTTGGGATAAAGGCCCATCATTTATTTATTTGCCTTTGTACTCTACAATTTGAGATTAGTAATAGAAAAAATCACATGGTTAAAGTACACATTGTCAGATTTTATTAAAGGGTATTTTTATACATTTTGGTTAACCATGCAGATAAAAGTGCAAGGGTCACAATGACGTAAACTGGAGATCGGAAAAACATCATTGGCAAATGAGAGGTCTGTTCCAAGATTCTGAGAGCAAGAGTCAATAGTGTTTTATTGTCATATGTCCCAGATAGGACAATGAAATTCTTGCTTGCTGCAGCACAACACAATATGTAAACATAGTACATAACGGGAGAAAAAAAGTTCAGTGTGTAATTATACACATGCACGCATACTCAATAAATAAACAAATATAGTGAAGAGGGGTTTCGGCCCGAAACGTTGCCTATTTCCTTCACTCCATAGATGCTACTTCACCCACTGAGTTTCCCCAGTATTTTGTCGACGAGAGAATGACTGGAGTTGAGTGGACCTCGATTATGTCGGCAACATTCCAGAGGCAATGTGAAGTACAGATGGAGTTGGTTGTTGGTTTGTGTGATGGAGTTGGCCACACGCACAACTCTGCAATTTCTTGCGATATTAGGCAGAGGAGTTTCCATACTAAGCTGTGATGCATCCTGATCCTGTAGGAGTGCATCTGTTAGAGTCATTGAAGACGCACTGAATTTCCTTGGTACAGACCAGAAGGAAGGCTCAATAACTTAAGAAGAAAGGAAAATCTTTGTGAACATTTTAAGGGGTGAGGCAAGAACCAAAGAAAGGATCTTTCTTTCTTGCCCCTCTGGTTTCCTGGACTCCACAGAGGCAGTAATAAAAGCAAACCAGTGATATAACTATTCTGATTTCAGAACATCCGTTTGCTCATTCACCTATTCAGACCCAAGTTAAAATTGCTGTTGGGGCCCATTGGTGTAATACAACCTCAATCTTCATATTGGATAACAGATCCCACTGTTAACTTTGGCATGCCAACCAGCAACAGTTACCTTATTATTTGTGCCATTACTTTAATTTTATTTTGCCTCGAGACAATTAAGTGACTTCCAGTACATGATATATTCAACGTGCAACCCTGGTGTCCATTTTTCATGATTACATTAATGTGCTGGACCCAAGACTGGTCAACATCCAAAATGTTAACCTGCAGGAAATTGAAGCTTGCAAAGCATTGTATTGCCTGATGGTAACACATAATGTGGCAGTTCTTTTAAATCAGTTTAAAAGGCTACTTCAGGATTAAGCTACTTCTCAGCTGTTATCAGGCAACTGCACCATCCAAGGGCAGCAATGTGGCACAGTAGTAGAGTTGCTGCCTTACAGCACCAGAGATCCAGGTACATAGAAACATAACATAGGTGCAGGAGCAGGCCATTTGAGCTAGCACCACCATTCAATATGATCATGGCTGTTCCTGCTTTCTCCCCATATCTCTTGATTCCGTTAGCACTAAGAGATATGTCTAACTCTCGCTTGAATATATCCAATGAATTGATCTCCACTGCCTTCTGTGGCAGAGAATTCCACAGATTCACAACTCTCTGCATGCAAATGTTTTTCCTCATCTCAGTCCTAATTGATTGGCAGACAGGAAACAAAGAGTAGGGATTAACGGGTCCCTTTCAGAATGGTAGGCAGTGACTAGTGGGGTACCAGAGGGCTTGGTGTTGGGACCGCAGCTATTTACAATATATTTAGATGATTTAAATGAAGGGATTCAAAATAGCATTAGTATTTTTGCAGATGACACAAAGCCGGGTGGCAGTGTGAACAGTGAGGAGGATGCTATGAGAATGCAGGGTGACTTGGACAGGTTGAGTGAGTGGGCAGATGCATGGCAGATGTAGTTTAATGTGGATAAATGTGAGGTTATCCACTATTTTAGCAAAAACAGCAAGGCAGATTATCTAAATGGTGTCAAGTTGGGAAAAGGGGAAGCACAATGGGATCTGGGTGTCCTTGTTCATCAGTCAATGAAAGTAAGCATGCAGGTACAGCAGACAGTGAAGAAAACGAATGGCATGTTGGCCTTCATAACAAGAGGAGTTGAGTATAGGAGCAAAGAGGTCCTTCTGCAGTTGTATAGGGCCCTAGTGAGACCATACCTGGAGTATTGTGTGCAGTTTTGGTCCCCTAATTTGAGGAAGGATATTATTGCTACTGAGGGAGTGCAGCGTAGGTTTACAAGGTTAATTTCCGGGATGGCAGGACTGTCATATGCTGAGAGAATAGAGCGGCTGCGCTTGTATACTCTAGAGTTTAGAAGGATGAGAGGGTATCTTATTGAAACATATAAGATTATTAAGTGTTTGGACATGCTAGAGGCAGGAAACGTGTTCCCGATGTTGAGGGAGTCCAGAACCAGGAGACACTATTTAAGAATAAGGGGTAAGCCATTTAGAACAGAGACTAGACTAAGTGGGACCCGTTGGGTCCCATGTTCACACGGGAGGGCTGGTCCTCCAACGCAATATTCCACCTCTCCACCAATTCCAATATTGGTGGCCAGTGGGGGGGGGGGGGGGGGGGGAGGCTTTCTAGAGCGGTAGTATGGTTGTGGCCCGAAGGAACTGGTTTCCAGAGGATTAGTATGGACATTTTGGCCCAAATGGATTATTGGGTTGGCAGCTCAGTCACTCAGGCCTGGTGGGCTGGCAACTCAGTCACCCAGGGCTGGTGGGCAGGCAGCTCAGTCACTCAGGGCTGGTGGGCTGGCAGTTAACTCACAGCTATTCCTTGAAATTCCATTTCAAGCAGAGTGCAGGCCACCAAATTCAATTTCATAGCATTTCAAGCAGAGTACAGGCCACCAAATTGCCAAGCAACTAATTGCATTGTCATTAAGGGCTAACAAATCATTTATTGCAAGTATATTGCAGACTCACAGTTCAGTTGATTCACAGCTTAGAATCACAGTTTTGGACTCTCCCTCGCTATCTTCCAGAGTGACTGACTCACGTCCAGGCATCCGGGGTTTTATAGTCCTGCCCCCCACGGAAGGGACGTTACCTTCATCGTGGTGATTGACAGGCGAGAGGACCAATCAACTGATCTCAAAAATTTCTAAACACTCATAACTTTGTTATTTTTCATCAATCGGAAAAGTCCTCGGAGCTGCCTCAGCGGAGGACGACTGTGAGTAAGATGGCCAAAAATCATAGCGATATATGGTAGCATTTTTTCTAAAATCAATATACAGCGCAGACAGGAAGTGGTCTAGATGAGACTTTTAGTTATATAGACATTCTCCCCCGGTTATTCTTCTGCTTGTAAAAATTTTGTTGGGGGAGTTTGTCACAATTATCCGAGCCACATTGAGAGCATTTTGCGTAGATTTCATGACACTAACCGTGGAATGGTGTTACAGCATTGGAGGCGCCACAAAAGTGAATCACTAGGATAATTGCAAGATGAGGGGGGCTTGTCTCATTAGCAGGGTTTATTGAGGTTGGATAGAAATTCCTTGCAGTTTAAAAGAGTGATGAGTCATTTCACCATTGTCTCCACGGCCCACGACTGGATAGAGAGTAGTGAATCTCTGGAATTTTACAACCCAGACATTTTTGAGGATTGAAACAGTTGGCAGTATTTGAAGGAGCGACATTTTTTTGAAAATTCCAGGAATTGAACATGAGGGGAATGGGAAAAAAAGGGGGAGTTCTTTCCTGGGCAAGATTAGCCATGACCACATTGTGGGGATTGACATTTTTCCTCAGAAGGCTCAAATCCTTCAATGTGTGTAAGGATATGCTGCACATGTTTTACAACAGAGTGGTCGCAAGCGTTATTTTCTACGCTGTTGTCTGCTGGGGCAACAGCATTAGTGCAAAAAACAATAGGAAGCTGGTCAAACTGGTTAAACGAGCTAGCTCAGTGCTGGAGGGGAGAGTAGACTCTGGGATGGAGGTGCTTGAGAGGCGTATGAGGCACAAGGTGCAGGTCATCCTGAAAAACCCCGGGCATCCCCTCCATGTAATTCTGGAGAGTCTAAAGAGCACTCGGAACAACAACCGGCTCCTCTCCCTGCCCTGTAGAACGGAGCGGTTCAGGAGATCCTTCACCCCTGCAGCCATTAGATTTTATAATTCGGACCGCTAGGCTGTAGGGGGATGCATTTTGCAATTATTAATTTTTAACTGTTAATTATTGGTCTTTTTAAGTATTTATTGCTCTCAGGTAGTGTCCACATTGTATTCTATGTATTTTCTGTCTGCGTTCGTTTTGAATCTGTGGGTTTGTTGGTTGGGAGCTTCTGGACATCTGAATTTCCCTGAGGGGATCAATAAAGTATTTATTATTATTATTATTATTATTATTATTATTATTATTATTATAGTGGGCGGTGCGACTCTTGTCAGCAGCAGCCCCTGCAGTCCGTCTGTCTTTTTATTGTTTTCTGTCTTGTTCTATGTAGTTTTTATTGTTTTTTTTGTCGGGGTATGTGTGTGGGGGTGGGGTGGGGTGGGGGAACTTTAAGGTCTTTCCCCTGCACGGGAGACCCGACCTTTTCTTTGTCGGGTCTCCGTTGTCGTTGGGGCTGCAACGTGGAGCGGCCTCCAACAGGAATGACCTGGGGCTCCAGTCGCGGAGCTGCGGGTTTACTCACCATCGCGGAGCTGGCCGAGTCCGGAGCGGGTGGAGCTGTGGTGGAGCGCTGCTGTGACCCGACACCCGGAGCTTCGGAAGCTCCTACCGCAGGTCTGTGGACGGTAATGCCGGGAGCCCGCGGGTCCCTGGTGGGAGACCGCTTTTCGGGGCTTCCGCAACGGCGACTTCTCCCGCCCGAGTTGCGGGGTTGAAGATTACCTGGAGTGGGGCCTTACAGCACCGCCCCGCACGGCTTGGAATGGCCGCGGGACTTTGTGAGCGCCCGCCGGGGCTCCAACACCAAGAGCCCGCCGGGGCTCCAACACCAAGACCCGGTGCGTGGCCTTGCATCACCCGGCGTGGCTTTAATGGCTGCGGGACATTTAACATCGCCCGCCGGGGGCTTTGACTGTCTTTGACTCTGACATGGGGGGGAGAGGGGAGTGCAGGGGAGAGATATGTTTAAGTTTTGCCTTCCATCACAGTGAGGAGGACTCACTGTGGTGGATGTTTATGTGAATTGAATTGTGTTGGTGTGTGTCTTGGTTCTTTTTTTGTATGGCTGCAGAAACCAAATTTCGTTTGAACCTCATGTGAGGTTCAAATGATAATAAAAGGTATTGTATTGTATTGTATTAAGCTAGAACGTGGCGCACACATCATCATTCATCATCTGTCATCCATGAATTGAACATGCAGGGAATGGGGCAAGCACGGGGAAATCTCTTGTGCTTATCCTGCTTCCCCTGCAATGTATCTCCAGCATTGGCTTCGGCCACTTTGTGCAATTGAGTTCCACGTTCCCTTTGCTGCATGACTAATGCGATTTATTAAAGGCCATCCTATATTTCATCTTTGAATTTTGGTCTCCCTAAAAGTAGCTGCTTTTTCTTGTATACGGCGTGCGCAGCCTAAAGTTGAAGGACAACTTGGTCTATTTGATCTTATTTGATTGTGCACGCCGGGTTGATTGCATTTGTCGAAACAGGGCAGACCACGTGAAGGTTGCAATCTCCCACCCCCCTAAAAGTAGCAATACTATTTGTCCCCCCCACCCATTTAAATCCACAGATAAGCTTAAATCCATCCCTTCATTCCCTGACATCTTTTTCAGATAACACCCCACCGCCATCTCATTCTTGCCCCAACTTTCACCCTCTCAATGATGGCATCATTTTCATGTACGTTCCTTGTGTTTACCCCCGTGGTTCTTTGTCCCGACGGAAATATCCATTATATGTCTGTGTGGCTACCGTAATAAGAGTTGGTGAATAGGAATTTTGTGGCAATCTGCGTGCCATTTCTGTTGTTGGGATGTGGATGTTCTGTCTCAGTTATTCAGCTATGTGTCTTATTTCTTTCAGGAGGCGATTTTTAAATTTTACAGCCAGATTTATCACTTCTGAAACTTTTTAGATACCAAAGGAATCAAGTAAAAACACAAATAATGCCTTACTGCCACTGTCAGGGAATGAGCGCCAATTTTGCAATTAAACATAGTCCTGATCTAATAAAATGTTTATTCACACTTTATCCATCCGAAAACTGTTGCAACCATTTTAAAAGCCAAAACAATTTGGCAAACACTTTACAACCAATACATTTTCTGAAAACTTTTTAAAAGGTAAGGCAATTTGGCAAATACTTTACAACCACTCATTTTTTGAAAACTTTTTAAAAGGCAAGGCAATTTGGCAAACACTTTACAACCACATCGAGGGGATTCACCGTCGAGTAGACGTGCATTCAGTGTTATTCGCAGCTCAGAGAGCCATGACCCTCTCGCTTCGTCCATCTCAGAGAGACTGAGTGGCACAACACTTCCGGGTTTTATAGTCCCTCCTCCTGCCGCCAGCAGGGGCAGCAGAGAGAATGGCGACATTTTTTAAAACATTAATAACTCTCTGATTTTTCAGTGAATGGGAAAAATCCTCCAGTCCAATCCGGCGGAGGGGGACTCTGAGCGAGGTGGCCAAAAATTACGGCCGTAAGTGGCGGCGTTCATTCGGAAATCACGAAATAGAAAGTCAGAAAGTGGTCGAGATCTTAGTTTTAGTAATATAGATGTGGAAACACTTTTTTACACAGATTTGTGAGTCTGTGGAATTCTCTGCCTCAGAAGGCTGTGGAGGCCGGTTCTCTGTATCCTTTCAAGGGAGAGCAAGATAGGGCTCTTAAAGATAGCAGAGTCAGGGGATAGTCAAGTCAAGTCAAGTTTATTCGTCACATACACATACGAGATGTGCAGTGAAATGAAAAGTGGCAATGCTCGCGGACTTTGTGCAAAAAAACAAACAAACAAACAAACTACAAACAGAATGGAACAGAATCACATATTCTTTTACATATTACATATTGTGGGAGGAAGGAAAAAGGAAAAAAAACAGCAATTTAAAAAAAACAGTAGAATGGTACAGTAAAGAAGTAGGAGTTTACAGTCCTAATGGCCTCTGGGAAGAAACTACTTCTCAACCTCTCCGTTCTCACAGCATGGCAACAGGGCCGTTTGCCTGACTGTAACAGCTGGATTAGTCCATTGCAGGGGTGGAAGGGGTCTCCCATGATCTTATTGGCTGGAGTTACACTCCAGAGGATATGGGGAGAAGGCAGGAACGGGGTACTGATTGGGGATGATCAGCCATTATCACATTGAATCGCGGTGCTGGCTCGAAGGGCCGAATGGCTTACTCCTGCACCTTTTGTCTATACCCCTTATTCTTAAACTGTGACCCCTGGTTCTGGGCTCCCCCAAGATTTTACTGCATCTAGCCCAAAGATCTTATAGATCTTATAGCGAAGCAAGATGGGTTACTCTCACGCAAACGTGTAGTACGCTCATGGGCGGATTCATGGGCGATTTTATGACCCATTTTAGCAACCTGCCCCCGCCATCTTGTTCCGCCATTTTGCTCTGCCCTCTTGCTTCCGGCCAAAGATTGGATCCGCAGCGGTGGAGATGAAGAGGTTGTGGGAGAAGGAAGGTGAGAGCAAGATGATTGGATATGCGTAAATTCTCATCATCAATGACACTGGCTCTGCTTTCATCCTAGCCATTTCTGCTCATTGGCCAATACTGTCTGTTCCGTGGAGGTCTACTTATCTCCTTCAGGTGCCTCACATTATGCACCCTCTGTAAGAATATGGGAAGAAATTTAATGAAAGTCACAGAGGTGATTCTGTGGCTGTCACAGTGAATTATACGGGTGTGCATGAAATTTTAGGCAATGCCAAGAGTATCAAGGGAGAGTTATAGTAGATGAGTGGTAGGAAAGAGTCCTAATTGATAAAGATTACAGGTAGATGAGTGATGTGGCTGTGTTGAACCCTTTCTGAGTTATCTCCAACAATTCTCTCCACTCTAATCCTTGCATCAATGTGTATTGGTTTAATGAAGTGCCTGAAAACTTTCTTGCATTTCTTAATGAGCAGTTGTCGATGAAGCTTTTGAAATTACTTCCCATGCACGCACATCTCTCCTTTAAGAGAAACCCAGATGATTTTATGCACGGCATTGATGTTTTCTGGCATACAATGTTTCACTGGAGCAATATCACAAGCAAACACAACTGTTCCTGCCAGAAATAAACATGCTTAAGGACAACTTTGAAATTAACAGCAGCACACATGGTTATTATGTTTTTTTTGGTAACTGTTCAATAGGTGTGATAAAGCCGTGGATGTAAAACTGTGTGACAAAAGCCAACTGGTGCAAGACTTGGGGTCTCACAAAATAAGAGGGTAGGTTTGTTTCAATTTAAAAAAAAGATTTGAGGAAACAATGATGAGGCGAACTGGAAAGATTGCGGGGTATGCAGTTTTAAACACACGAGCGGAACCTGAGAACTAGGAAAGAAGCAAAATAAAACAACGCAGAGAGACCTAAAGAGTTCAATACGAAGTAGAAGACAGGGAGGTTTGAGATAGCGGAAGATTAAGATAAAATGTGTAGGATGGAACTACAGATGCTGGTTTATACCGAAGAGAGATTCAAAATGCTGGAGCAACTCAGCGGGTCAGGCAACATCTCTGTAGAGAAGGAATGATGTCTCAGTCTGAAGGGTCTCGACCTGAAGCGTTACCCACCCAGAGATGCTGCCTATCCCGCTGAGTTGCTCCAGCAATTTTGTGTCTATTTGAC
This sequence comes from Amblyraja radiata, assembly GCF_010909765.2. Lineage (NCBI taxonomy): Eukaryota > Metazoa > Chordata > Chondrichthyes > Rajiformes > Rajidae > Amblyraja > Amblyraja radiata. The sequence continues at coordinate 64,866,209 of NC_045964.1, forward strand.
AGATAAAGGTGAGCGGGACGGGAGGGAGGCGGACGCGGTAGCAATGGCGAGTCGAGGGGGGTTGAAGGCCCCGACGCCGCGGTTGGTATGGTGGTATTTACCGTCTAATTACACGGTGACTCCGAGCGGCTTTTTGGTCCGCCGTTAGCGATGCACAAGAAGACAACCCGCCGCCCTGTCCACCGCCGCCGACCGTTGGTCACCGTTTGAAGCGGCCGCGCGGCGCGAGCTTCCCGCCTTCCCGCTAAAATGGCGGCTCCTTCCTCGTGAGGTTCTACCCTGGGCTCTTGGTTTCTTGGTCCTCCAAAATATTCCAAATGGACTTTAAACTGGAGGTGGTGATCTTCTATCTATCTATCTCCTCTCTTTCTCTCTCTCTCTTTCTTCTCTATCTCTCCTCTGTTTTCCCTTCTATCTATCACACTTCACCCACCTTTGCCTGTGTGTGAATGTGTGTGAGTGATTGGTGGTGGTCGGAGGGGCCGTAGGCGCAGATTGGCAGCCACGCTTCCGTCAGTCTGCCCCAGGGCAGCTATGGCTACAGAAGTAGATTACCACCACCGAGTGTGACTGAGGAGTGAATGAATAATGCGATGTAAAGCACCTTGAGTATTAGAAAGGCGCTATATAAATCCCATCCATTATTATTATTATTATTATTATCTCTCCTCTTTCTATCTCTCTTTTTCTTCTCTCTCCTCTCTTTTATTTCCTATCTCTATCTCTCCTTTTCTTCTATCTATCCCTCTCTCCCTCTTTTCTTCTATCTCTCTCTTTTCTTCCATCTCTCCTCTCTCTCTCTTTTACATCTTATATCTCTCTCTTTTCTTCTTCTTTCTATCTCTATCTCTCTCTATATCTTTCTCTCTTTTTCTTCTATCTCTCTCCTCTTTTTTTCTATCTCTCTCTCTCCCTTTCTTCCTCTATCTATCCCTCTCCTCTCTCTTTTCTTCTATCTCTCCTCTCTTTCTCTTCTATTTATCTATCCCCTCTCTCTCTCTCTCTTTCTTCCTCTATCTACCTCTTCCCTCTCTACCTCCCTCTCTCCTCTCTCTTTTCAGGGGCCGAGTCGGGTCTCCGCCGCCGCCGCCACAGCTCTGAGGCCGAGTCGGGTCTCCGCTGCCGCCGCCACAGCTCCGGCATCAGAGACACCACGATGGAAAGGTTCAGCCGAACTCTCGTCAGCAGCGGCCTCTGCAGTCCGTCTGCGTTTTTATTATTTTATGTCTATGTTTTTATGTAGTTTTTGTTATTTTTTGTTGGGGTATGTGTGTGGGGGGGTGGGGGTGGTGTGGGGGGGAGGGGGTAACTTTTAAATCTCTCCCTGCACGGGAGACCCGACCTTTTCTTTGTCGGGTCTCCGTTGTCGTTGGGGCTGCAACGAGGAGCGGCCTCCAACAGGAAGACCGGGGGCTGTGGTGCCGACTACTCACCTCACCGTCGCGGAGCTGGCCGAGTCCAGAGCGGGTGGAGCTGTGGTGGACGCTGCTGCGACCCGGCCCCCGGAGATTCGGTGGCTGCAACTGCGGGTTTGGCGGACAGTGACACCGGGAGCCCGCGGGTCCCTGGAGGGAGTCCGCTTTTCGGGGCTTCCACAACGGCGACTTCTCCCGCCCGAGTTGCGGGGTTGAAGAGCTCCTGGAGCGGGGCCTTACACCATCGCCCCGTGCGGCTTGGAATGGCTGCGGGACTGCGAGCGCGCGCCGGGGGCTCTAACACCAAGACCCGGTGTGCGACCTTGCATCACCTGGCGTGGCTTTAATGGCCACGGGACAATCGCCATCGCCCGCCGGGGGCTTTGACTTTGACTTTGACTCTGACATCGGGGGGGAGAGTGCAGTGGAGAGATAAGTTTTTTTGGCCTTCCATCACAGCAATGTGATGGATGTTTATGTAAATTATGTTGTGTCTTGGGTCTATTTGTTTGTAATGTATGGCTGCAGAAACGACATTTCGTTTGGACCTCAAGGGGTCCAAATGACAATAAATTGAATTGTATTGTATTGTATTGTTGTATTGTATTGTAATAACTTGGTAGATGTTCAGATTAGCTCTTCCAGTTGTCCCCACCTTCTACTGAGGTTCTGCCCTGGGATCAGACATTGCGATGGAAAGGTTCAGCCGAGTTCAAGTTTAATCCTGAGGTGAAAAATTACCCTGAGTAAAGATATCTTGGTAGAGACATCCTAGTTAGCTCTTTAGTCAGAGGTTGGTGAATCTGTGGAATTCTTTTTCACAGAAGGCTGTGGAGGCGAAGCCAGTGGATATTTTTAAGGCAGAGATGGATAGATTCTTGATTAGAACAGGTGTCAGAGGTAATGGGGAGAAGGCAGGGTTGTGGGCAAAGATTATAGATATATAATCTTTGGTTGTGGGGTTAGGATGGAGAGATAGATCAGCCATGATTGAATGGTGAAGACTAGACTTGATGGGCCGAATGGCCTCATTCTATTCCTTTTCCTTATGACCTCTTCCAGTTGGCCCCTTCTTCTACTGAGGTTCTACCCTGGGATCAGACATGGCAATGGAAAGGTTCAGCTGAGCTCAAGTTTAATTCTGAGGTGAAAAAATAACCCTGATCTTAGAAAGCAAGGAAATATCTTGGGAGAGATGTTTTGGTTAGCTCTTCCATTTGTTCCCTCCTTCTATGGAGGTTCTACCCTGGCATCAAACACCGCAATTAGGCTGTGGGCCGGGGATCTTTTTTGTGCAAGTTCGTGACCCAACTCACGGAACTACATGAAATATTCACATATTGTGTAAAAATATTATATAAATCATCCCGGAAACTCGTCAAGAACAAAACTTGCACATTTTTAATCAATTAGAGAAAAACCTGAAATTTTTCGGGTGGCTTTAGTCCAATCTAAGCACGTTTAACATTGCGTCGGACGCCAATTGGCCAATCACATGCTTTGTTTCAGGCTTGCTAGGCAGGGAGCACACATCATGGCTGAGAGTACTTCTGATGCCAATTTTACTGGAGATTCAGATGAAGGTTCTTTGTTGTTCTGTGGATTACATGTCGTGGAAACTTACAGCAAGGTAATTGAATTTAGTGAGATAAGCATTAAGAAGTCTGAAGAATGTGCAGCTAAGTGGATAGAAGTGCAAGAGTCTTGAAAGCAAAGTCGCTGCTAAGGTGCTGCAAAACAAAGAAGAAAGCCAAGTTGTGAAACCAGTGAAACATTGTGAATTAACTGGAACTGAAAGGTAAGATCTAAAATCTGAATTTATGAAAATTAATCTGTATGGACTTTAATTAATTTAATTGCACCCTTTAATAATTTGAAAAAATGAGATTTGGAGGCTATTCATTCACTCATTCATTCATTCATTCATTCATTCATTCATTCATTCATTCATTCATTCATTCATTCATTCATTCATGAAGTTGAGGGCCTAAAATATGAGTATCCATAACAAAGTAAAATAAAAATTGTCACTAATGCCAGCTTGTTGTAGTCTAATAAGTCTTTAACATCTAATCTCGGAGCTGCCTGCTATCACTTACCAAGGAAAAGTGCTCCGACCGCGGGGCCTATGTACTTAACATAGTGAAGCCGCGGTCTCAATTAAGAAGCGGCCGATTCGCGAACGCGGAGCCGTGGAGTGTGTTTTGATCATCTCCGCGGGAGAGGGGGGGAGGCTGTACATAGTGGCGGCCGTTTCCAGGCCTCGACCACGGGAGAACAACGGAGGAATATTTATTTATTTATTTATTTTTTAGATTTATCTTTTTATTAGAAGCAGTGTACAAAAGTATAAACCGCGGCATATGACATAATATATTTATTGTACAGCTTCCATTTTAAATTTAGCAAAGATGAAATAGAAAAAGAGGGAAAGAGCAAGAAAGAAAGAAAGTGAAAGAGAAAGTGAATGTGTAAGAATAGAACCCCTAAACTACCAAACGAGTGTGGTCAAAGAGTGAGTAAGTAAAAAGTTAAAAAAATAAAAAGACAAAAACGAAAAAAAGAAGGAAAAAAAAGTGTTGCTATACCTGCTTCATTTCTCTCCCCATCCATCACCCAGTCAGTAAATCGGTTTAATTCCGAAGTTGTGTTGCACCATACTATCCTTGTAATGAATCAATGAAAGGAATCCATATCTTTGAAAATTGCTCTGATTTTCCTGCTAAGACAAGTCTCATATCTTCAAGATGTAGCGTCTCAGACATGTTTGTAATCCACATTTTAAGAGTTGGGGGAGATGTATTTTTCCAAAATTTAAGTATGTTTTTTTGCCATTATCAGGCCATAATTAAGGAAACGTCTTTGAAATATTGATAGCTCAGGGCAGGCTTCTGCTGTTCCGAAAATAATCAGTTCTGCATCCAGTTTTGTTTTTAATGATTTTGAGAAAATTTCAGATTCCTTTCCAAAAGTTATGTAGTTTTATGCAAGAGGCAAAGGAGTGTTTTATAGTTGCTTCTTGAAGGATACATTTGTCACATATAGGAGATACATTTGAAAAAATCTTATTCAGTTTAGTCTTTGAGTAGTAGAGTCTGTGCAGTATTTTGAATTGGATTAAAATGTGTCTGACATTAATCGAACAATTATGTATATAAAAGAGATATTTTTCCCATCTGTCTTTGGAAATTTTTAGGCCTAATTCCTCTTCCCATTCTCTTCTAATTGCGTCTGACGATGGAATTTCTATATTTAGAAGGATATTATACAAGCATGATGTTAGATTGTTTGACTCTGAGTTTCTATTCATACCTTCTTTTAATATATCTGGCAGCAGAGTTTGATAATCGTGGGTATATGTTTTCAAATAATCTCGAACTTGAAGATATCTAAAATATTGATTACCTTTCAGACTGTATTTCGACTAATTTCTGAAATGACAGGAGATTTCCCATCTCGTACAGATCTCCAAGCTTTTTTATTCCTAGTCTTTCCCAATAAATAAACGTTTTATCTATAATAGATGGCTTAAACAATGGGTTATTAGCTATTGGTGAAAGAAGGGATACATTTCTTAGTTTAAAAGTAGATTTTACTTGTCTCCAAATTCGTAAAGTGCTGTGAATAATCGGATTTTTCTCATATATTGTGTTCTTCAACTTTATTGGGGAAAGAAGAAACGCGCCTATATTAAAAGGCGAGCAATCCTCTCTCTCCATTACTAACCAGTCTACCTGTTGGCATGCGTTATCCAGCCATCAACGGAGGAATATTGACTGCACTTTATAGCTTTCATCGGAGTGGGAAATGGTCAGAAATGGTTGATGTTTATGTAGAAAGAAAATTGGTGTATGTGAACTTGAACTTGAACTAATTTATCTATGGTAGTAACTTAGTGTTAGTCTCATTAACATTAAGAAGAGGTTGAAATTTTATGAATTGAAGTCCATGCAGACTTATTGACTATGAGATTTTTTTTTTCTGTAGCCTCTGCCCCTCCACTTGAACTTGAACTAACTTATCTATGGCAGTAAATTTATAGTGTAAGTCTCATTGACATTAAAATGAGATTGACATTTTATGAATTGAAGTCCATGCAGACCTAAGTACTATGAGATTTTTTTTCCTGCAGCTTATGCCCCTCCACTCTTCAGAGCCTGTCCACACAAAAGTGTTTTGTGTGGACATGCACTGTAGGCACTGTGCCATAATGAACACTAATTTGATCATTTGCTGACTAGCCATCCCATCTACCTGGACATGCCTGGTATAATTTACCCATTGATATGTTGATATTGTCATACATAATATAAAACATGAAAAGATGTAAAATACTACCTGGCACATTTTATCTTCTATTATAGGAGGCAGCAGTGTATCCGGGTTATCATGCAGAGTGATATCATCACTTCTGCAACATAACAATAAATCGAGCTATAGCAAGGTCGAGAAGGAAGAAAGGTAATGATAGGACTCAAACAACAATTCTTTTTATTTACGGTCATATGACGTTACTTTGAAAAATGAAAAGATATATTTGAGGATGTTGATTTATTTTACTTTTCATTCCTTTTCTGTTTTATTTTTCCTCTTTCAATTGAGTTCAAGACGCTGAAAAGCCTGACGCAGGTGAATCACCTCAAGAGGCAGTTCCTGATGGTGAAGCAGATGAGCCAGCCCCAAAGAGACTGCTTCGATCCATGACAAGTGATGGTCAACAAACATGGACATGGGTGGAATATTGTAGGTGGTGAATTGGACATTGACTTGGGTGATCTGCCTCCAGCCCCAAGCACCTTGCTAGAATTAACATACTGTTCATGCAAGAAAACAAACTGAGAAATCAAGTGCAGGGAAAGGAAGATGCTCATGTCAACAGCATGGTGTGCCATGTACAGATTTATGTAACTGTGTTGACTGCAGAAACTCTATATTACTGCAAAAGACTTGAAATCTGATGAAGAATATTCAGATGAAGATCAGATGTAATGTCCACAAATAAATTGGGGAAATAAATGATTATATAAAGTTTTATTTTAATGTCGATCGTTTCACTGTATATTTGGACAAATTATTTAAACAATGAGTGAATTACTTATGATAATGGCATGCTGGTGAATGACAGTGTGACAGTCCAGCCACCCATCCACACATACATACATGCACACATCCACACACACATCCATCCGTCCCACCAAAAACCATTTGCAGTGCAGCATTTCAAAGCAGTTACCACCACCAACAACCATTTGCAGTGCAGCATTTCAAAGCAGTTACCACCACCACCAACAACCATTTGCAGTGCAGCATTTCAAAGCAGTTACCACCACCAACCATTTGCAGTGCAGCATTTCAAAGCAGTTACCACATTTTCAAACCACATTAAGTGCACGCACAGTTAAGTAGACATGCGTTCAGTGTTATTCACAGCTCAGAGAGACGTGACCCTCTCGCTTCCTCCATCTTGCAGAGACTGAGTGAGGCACAACACCTCCGGGTTTTATAGTCCCTCCCCCCTCCCACCAGCAGGGGCAGCAGAGAGAATGTCGACATTGTTTAAACATTAGCAACTCTTTTATTTTTCATCAATGGGAAAAATCCTCTTGTCCTGCGCAGCGGAGGGGGACTCTGAGTAAGATGGCCAAAAATCACAGCCGTAAGTGGCAGTGTTTTTTCAAAAATCATGAAAGAAAAAAAGTGGTCAAGATCTTACTTTTAGTAATATAGATAATAATATGTTGTTTAAATGGACTGCAACACGGAAATAGACTCCTCGTGGTGTAATATGGGTATTGGCCACTGGATGGCGCTTTCCCGATCTCATTTTCCAATTAGTTTATTTATTTAATGTGCAACTTTTGGTACTGACGAGTTATGACACAAACACACACTCACAGATAGACAGACATACACACACACACACAGACACTCATACACACACACACACACACTCACAAACACACGCTCACACACCATATATATGGCAGTAAACAGAATTTACTCACATGGCTCAGTGCGGCTCTCCACTTTGGGGGCTCGGCAGTCAACGCACTTCCGCAATCAGCGCGACCTCTGCACTCACCGGAAATTAAGCAATCAGGAGACCTGTTCACTAAGCGGCAGTCACAAAATGAGCGGGACTTTTGAATCAAACACAGTCGGACCGAATAAAGCATTGCAGTTTCAAGTACAGGCAGGGCACCAGGCCAAACAACTCATTTCATTTCCATCAAGGGCTAATAAATCATTTATTCAAGTACATTGCAGACTCAGAGCTTCAGTTGATTCCCAGCTTAGAATGAGAGTCGTGGCCTCTGCCTCGACATCTTGCAGAGAGACTGAGTCATGTCCACGCATCCGGGGTTTTATAGTCCTGCCCCCCCCCCCCCCCCCCAGAAGGGGCCTTACCTTCATCGCAGTGATTGACAGGTGAGAGGATTTCAAGGTTTTTTAAACACTCATAACTCTTATTTTTTATCGATGGGAAAAATCCTCGGGGACTGACCAGCGGAGGGGGACTGTGATTAAGATGGCCAAAAAACCATAGCAATATACGCTAGAATTTTTTCTAAAATCAATATACAGTGCAGACAGGAAGTGGTCAAGATGAGACTTTTAATTATATAGATGGAAGACATTTCAGACCATCAGATCCAATGCTGTTCTTATCAAAGCAATCCCATCACTCCTATTCCTCCCAGGAGCATTGAAGACCGCAAAAACTCTCTTTATCCTCTTGATCATTCGGCCTTGGAGCATTATGTCACATTCCTGCCACGTTTGGTGGTCATGTTGCATTATTTCCACACACCATCTATCCTATCGGTTGGACCATGATCTTTCGGGGCTTGTAGGTCTATTTCTTATCTCTTGAGGTGTGATGGTTTACCAATCCAAGCACACTTTATGTTTGCGGTGAATTATCTCCTGAAACCCCTGACTATTTTCACCCAATAGGGAAGGGAAGAATGTCTGCAGGTTCTAGTTACGACAGACTCATCAGAACTGCCCTGCAATTCACGGCTAAATATTGCCACGGTCCAACAGATAGACCAACTTCCATCTCCAGGGAAATTTCAGCTGCCAAGCAATTTCATAGAAACATAGAAAATAGGTGCAGGAGTAGGTCATTCGGCCATTTGAGCCATCACCGCCATTCAATATGACCATGGCTGATCATCCAAAATCAGTAACCCGTACAGCTTTCTCATTCCCTTGATTCCATTAGCCCTGGGAAAGTCAAACTAGAGGTCATAGCCTCAGAATTCAAGGACATTCTTTTAGGAAGGAGATGAGGAGAAATGTCTTTAGTCAAAGAGTTGTAAATCTGTGGAACTCATTGCCACAGAAGGCTGTGGAGACCAATTCAGTGGATATTTTTAAGGCAGAGATTGATAGATTCTTGATTACTACAGGTGTCAGAGGTTATGGGGAGAAGGCAGAAGAATGGGGTTAGGAGAGATAGATCAGCTATGATTGGTTGACAGAGTAGACTTGATGGGCCAAATGGCCGAATTTTACTCCTATTCCTTATGACCTTATGGTCCCAAGAGCTATATCCAACTCTCTCTTGAACACAACCAGTGAATTGGCCTCTGTCTTCTGTGGCAGAGAATTCCATAGATTCACAACTCTCTGGGTGAAAAAGTTTTTCCTCATCTCAGTCCTGAAGCCAATATGTGCCTTCGAAAAAATCTTGTAACAAGTCATCCCACTTTGATGCTGTCACAATATTAGAGATAGACAAAATTGCTGGAGAAACTCAGCGGGTGCGGCAGCATCTATGGAGTGAATGAATTAGGCAAAGTTTCGGGCTGAAATCCTTCTTCAGACTCTGAAGAAGGGTTCCGGCCAGAAACGTTGCCTATTTCCTATTTGCATATTACCAACCGGCTCAAAGGGAAACTTTGGAAGTTGCAGGATGATTCTGACCATTAAGGCTGACGAACTAGTTGACAATAAAAAAATAATTCTCATGGCGAAAATGCCAAGAATGTAAATAACTTACAGCTACCAATGAAGATTCTCAGACTCTGAAGAAGGATTTCGGCCCGAAACGTTGCCTATTTCCTTCGCTCCATAGATGCTGCCGCACCCGCTGAGTTTCTCCAGCAATTTTGTCTACCTTCGATTCTCCAGCATCTGCAGTTTCTTCTTGAACAATATTTGAGGTGTTAAGTTGCTACATGTTAATGTGGCACCAACAGCTGTTACTCTCTGGAAAGAAGGAATGGGTGACGTTCCGTGCCGAGGCCCTTCTTCAGTCTTGAGTTCATGATTTTGCCACGAATGATTGATCAATTGACACTTTATTGTCATGTGCACTTGATACTGTGAAATTCTTTGTTTTGCGTACAGTGCACAAGCATGCAAAGATTCGCCATGTAAACGGCGCTGACAAAATTACAAAAATATTCAATATATTCCCTCTTACTACAAAAAAATGAGACGCTGGGGTAATCTCCCCACCCTGCCAAGAGTATCAGAATTTCATCAGAAAGAATGGTGATGCCTGAATTCAATTGGCAACAGCCTTCTACTTTTGAGGGTTGCATTGGTAATCCTCAGTTTTGAGATTAAATGTGTACACCAGTTGCTGAAATTCCTATTAACTAGCTCTTTCTTTCCCTGTGTGAGTAACTAAGACCCTGCTGTGGTTTCCAGGATGTGCATGACCAAATCAAACAGCTTAGACTTTTTCTTCTTTGTAAATTTAAAAGCATTGCACATCACTTACTGTGGATGCAGTTTTGTTGTAGATGAGAACTAAGCCCACTGTTTACCAACCGGCTCAAAGGGAAACTTTAGAAGTTGCAGGATGATTCTGACCATTAAGGCTGACGAACTAGTTGACAATAAAAAAATAATTCTCATGGCAAAAATGCCAAGAATGTAAATAACTTACAGCTACCAATGAAGATTTTAACCAGTCAATGGACATATATAACAAAAACTGACGTGAGAAACAAAGGGTTTACATTTGTTATACTTATTGAGCATATGGTGATTCTGAGAGGAGTATTCGGTGATGATTTCAGTTTCAGTTCCGTTTAGTTCATTGTCACGTGTACCAAGGTACAGTGAAAAGCTTTTGTTGTGTGCTAACTAGTCAGCGGAAAGACAATACATGATTGCAATCGAGCCATCTGCAGTGTACAGGTAAAAGTGGCGAGCGATTGAAATGTGTGATTGCAGATACGCTTCTGTGACGAGCAGACAAATAGTTGCCTGGGTTGGGTGACATCTTGACCTATAGATCAGGTGACAAGCACAATATACAAGGCAGTTTGAAGTTTCCCTCATCAATAGAGTAACTTTTTGTCTCAACTTCATTACAAAAAATCAAATTGGTCAGACAGGGTCGACCCTTAATAAAATCATGCTGACAATTTTTGATTAATTTTACTTTTCCAAATGTAGATTCATCCTTGACCAGAATTTGTTTCCAAAGACAGACACAAAATGCTGGAGTAACTCAGCGGGGCAGGCAGCATCTCTGGAGAGAAGGAATGGGTGACGTTTCAGGTCGAGACCCTTCTTCAGACTAGTCAGGGGAAAGGGAACCAAGAGATATAGATGATGATGTGGAGAGAGATAAAAAACAATGAATGAAAGATATGCAAAAAAGTAACGATTATAAAGGAAACAGGCCATTCCTTCGCTCCATAGATGCTGCTGCACCCGCTGAGTTACTCCAGCTTTTTTGTGTACCTTTGATTTTCCAGCATCGGCAGTTCCTTCTTAAACACATTGTAAGCTGTTTGTTGGGTGAAAATGAGAAGCTGGTGCGACTTGGGTGGGCGAGGGATAGAGAGAGAGGAAATGCCGGGGTTACTTGAAGTTAGAGAAATCAATATTCGTACCACTGGGCTGTAAGCTGCCCAAGCGAAATATGAGATGCTGTTCCTCTAATTTGTGTTTAGCCTCATTCTGACAATGGAGAAGACCTAGGACAGAAAGGTCCATGTGGGAATGGGAAGGAGAATTAAAGTTTTTAGCAACCGGGAGATCAGGTCAGTTTACGCGGACTGAGCAAAGGTGTTCAGCGAAATGATCACCCAGTCTACGTTTGGTCTCGCCGATGTATAAGGGTCCACATCTTGAACAACGGATACAGTAGATGAGGTTGAAGGAGGTGCAAGTGAACCTCTGCCTGACCTGAAAGAACTGTCGGGGTCCCTGTACAGAGAAGAGGGAGGGCGTATAGGGACAGGTGTTGCATCTTCTGTGGTTGCAGGGGAAGTTACCTGGGGAGGGGGTGGCTTGGGTGGGAAGGGATGAGTTACCAATAGCTTTTCTGCCACTGATTCAGTGGGCTGTATTCACCTGGCTTATCCCTGCTGCACTTCTTGGATAAAGGAAGCACACTGGCATCATCTGGTACCTCATCAGTCAGCAACAAAGATTAAAAAAACATCTACCAGAAAGCCCCAGCAATCTGGATACATCTCCTCCGATCGTGGGGAATTTTTTTACTTTTAAGCACGCAAAGACATCTAATATCTTGTGTTTTATAAAAAATGTGTTATAGTAATCCAGTAAAGTCTGATTAAAGATAGTCCAAGTATTTGCAATGAGTTAGATGGGAGTTCAGGTCCGCTCTCCAGTTGTTGATAGGATGGTTCATTTGCCTGCTGGAAGCTGGGAAGAATCTGTCCCTGTTTGATGAAACATATGGATGATTTGGAATGTTGGGCGCTGCTTCCATTGATGAGGAATGGGATGAAAGGTGGTCATTTACTTCCCAGAAGCTTCAATGAACATGGGGTGAGAATTTATTTGATTTGCACAGGATTCATTTTTCCAAGGGAACTAAGAATCTCCTCTCCTGGTCATGGGCATGTGGAACAAAGGAGAATACAGTCATTGATCTCCTATCCTGTCAATGGATTTAGAAGAGGTTGCAGAAAGAGTGTTGATATTACTACTCCAATGCTTTGAGACGACAAACTCAAGTTGTCCATGACTCCTAAGCTTAAAAGGAGGCCTTAGATCTCTGATGAGCAGACTATGAACGATGCTAGGTTTAAGATCCTAGTCTTTGAATATTCTTTTCTTCAGGTAGCATCATAGTCACACAGCACCGAAAGAGACCATTCAGCCCACCTTACCGATCCAAACTAAAATGCCCCATCTACACTAGTCCAACCTGCCTATGCTTGGTCCATATCCCCTCTAACTTTTCCTATCCATGTACCTAAGTGATGTTTAATAGCCAAATAGCCATGGGTAGCTGAAGACTGAATTGGCACACAGGTAGCAATAGTGAATTTCATCATTGATGTCTAATTTCACGGAGGAACTGCTGCTGTGGAAAAGTCGTGCACATTATTTAATTATTGGCTGCTGACAGATTTTAGCTGGCAGGAGATCCTTGATATTGGTTTATTATTGTTGCGTGTACTGAGATACTGTTCCGTGTGCTATTCAAGAAAATCATACCGTACATGAGCGCAGTCTTACGTGACTATAACAGGAGGTAAAAATGAGAAAGGAAACTACACAAAAGTGCAGATAAAAGTGCAAGGGTCACAATGAGGTAAACTTCAGATCGGAAAAACATCATTGGCAAATGAGAAGTCTGTTCCAAGATTCTGATAGCAAGAGTCAATAGTGTTTTATTGTCATGTCCCAGATAGGACAATGAAATTATTGCTTGCTGCAGCACAACAGAATATGTAAACATAGTACCTAACGGGAGAAAAAAAAGTTCAGTGTGTATATATACACATGCACGCATACTCAATAAATAAACAAATATAGTGAAGAAGGGTTTCGGCCCAAAACCTTTGCCTATTTAAGTGTGAAGAAGGGTTTCGGCCCGAAACGTTGCCTATTTCCTTCGCTCCAGAGATGCTGCTTCACCCGCTGAGTTTCTCCAGCATTTTTGTCGACCTACAATAATAATAATAGTCTGTTGTAGTTCAGAGTTTATTTGTTGTCGTGTTTAATAGCCTGATGGCTGTAGGGAAGAATCTGGTGGTACGTGTTTTCAAGTTTTTGTGCCTTCTGCCCAAAGGGAGACGAGAGAATGACTGGGGTCGAGTGGACCTCGATTATGTCAGCAACTTTCCAGAGGCAATGTGAAGTACAGATGGAGTTGGATATCGGCTGGGGGGAGGCTGGTTTGTGTGATGAAGTTGGCCACACGCACAACTCTGCAATTTCTTGTGATATTAGGCAGAGGAGTTTCCATACTAAGCTGTGATGCTTCCTGATCGAGTAGGAGTGCATCTGTTAGAGTCATTGAAGACGCACTGAATTTCCTTGGTACGGACCAGAAGGAAGGCTCAATAACTAAAGAAGAAAGGAAAATCTTTGTGAACATTTTAAGGGGTGAGGCAAGAACCAAAGAAAGGATCTTTCTTTCTTGCCCCTCTGGTTCCCTGGACTCCACAGAGGCAGTAATAAAAGCAAACCAGAGATATAACTATTCTGATTTCAGAACATCCGTTTGCTCATTCACCTATTCAGACCCAAGTTAAAATTGCTGTTGGGGCCCATTGGTGTAATACAACCTCAATCTTCATATTGGATAACAGATCCCACTGTTAACTTTGGCATGACAACCAGCAACAGTTACCTTATTATTTGTGCCATTACTTTAATTGTATTTTTCCTCGGGACAATTAAGTGGCTTCCAGTACATGATATGTTCAACTTGTGCAACCCTGGTGTCCATTTTTCATGATTATATCAATGTGCTGGGCCCAAGACTGGTCAACATCCAAAATGTTAACCTGCAGGAAATTGAAACTTGCAAAGCATTGTATTGCCTGATGGTAACACATAATGTGGCAGTTCTTTTAAACCAGTTTAAAAGGCTACTTCAGGATTAAGCTACTTCTTCCCAGTTGTTATCCGGCAACTGAACCATCGAAGGGCAGCACGGTGGCGCAGTGGTTGATTTGCTGCCTTACAGCACCAGAGACCCGGGTTCATGGAAACAGAAAAAATAGGTACAGCAGTAGGCCATTCGAGCTAGCACCACCATTCAATATGATCATGGCTGATCGTCTAAAATCAGTACCCTGTTCCTGCTTTCTCCCCATGTCTTGATTCCGTTAGTACAAAGAGATATTTCTAACTCTCGCTTGAATATATCCAGTGAATTGATCTCCACTGCTTTCTGTGGCAGAGAATTCCACAGATTCACAACTCTCTGCATCCAAATGTTTTTCCACAAATCAGTCCTAAATGGCCCACGCTTTATTCTTAAACTATGAGCCCTGGTTCTGGGCTCCCCCAACATTGAATTGATTTTTCATGCATCTAGCCTGTCCAATCCCTTAAGATCCTGATGCTGATTACGGGTGCTTGCCTGTATGGTGTACAGGGCCGGATTTAGAAGAAGAGAGGCCCTAAGCTGTTCCACTTGTGAGGCCCCTCCCAATCCCCCACCCCCATGACCAGAGGAAGATGGTCCACCAGATTGACACCGATTTTCAGCCGAGCGTGCCCAATGAGATGAGGGGCTGGAAAAATGCACTATTTATTTATTTATTTATTTATTGCCAGTGCTAGTGTCAAGTTATTGACTTAAAACACTGTTATTCTGAAATGGAGGGCAAGGAAAGTTACTGAAGGGTTGATTAGAGACTGCAGTGCGTTGTGACAGCAGATGTAAGAAAGGCCTATGACAGTGTCAAAAATATTATATACCTTGCAGGGCTACCACTCTGTTTTTTCTCTGTTGTCAGCCGGGCAACCTTGGCAGCTTTTTAAGTTACCAAATGACAGTTTACGTGGTCATTTAAGACAGCTTGCATCACACGTGCGATAATGTGCTTGGACGAAGTGCATAGTTACCAGTCGGAATTATGCTCAATGAAGCATTCACATATTATTTCTGCTTCAAATAAAGTCACAAACTAAACATATTCACCAATCAAGACATGATATATATCACAATGACGCAGCAAAAATATAATACAGTATCTCAACTATTTTTACAAATTGCAATGAATGCAATTTCTATTATTTCTTACCACTTCCAAACAAAAATGTGGTTGGATTATTCAGCATATGATCAACCTCGGTGAGACCAAGCGCAGGCTTGGCGATCGCTTCGCACAACACCTCCACTCAGTTCGCAATAACCAACCTGATCTCCCGGTGGCTCAACACTTCAACTCCCCTTCCCATGCCGAATCCGACCTTCCTGTCCTGGGCCTCCTCCATGGCCAGAGTGAGGCCCACTGCATATTGGAGGAGCAGCACCTCATATTTGCTTGGGTAGTTTACACCCCAGCGGTATGAACATTGGCTTCTCTAATTTCAGGTAGTCCTTGCTTTCTCCCCCCTTCCCCTCCTATTCCCAGCTCTCCCACAGCCTATCGTCTCTGCCTCTTCCTTTCTTTTTTGTGTCTCCCCACCCTCACATCAGTCTGAAGAAGGGTCTCGACCCGAAACGTCGCCTATTTCCTTCGCTCCATAGATGCTGCCTCACCCGCTGAGTTTCTCCAGCATTTTTGGCTACCTATTCACACAAGTTCTGTTATCCCACTTTCCTCACCCACTCCCTACACATTAGGGGTAATTTTACAGAGACAAGTTAACCTACAAAGCCAATGCGTCTTTGGGATGTGGGAGGAAACCCACACGCATGCAGGGAGAATGTGCAAATTCAACACAACAGTGCCCGAGGACAGAATTGAACACAGATCTCTGGCGTGTGAGGCAGCAGGTCTACCAGCGGTGCCACTATATTTTGTTTTCCAACACACAAATAATTATACGGTGATAACTTTGGTTACTAAAAAAATGAAATAATCCATTTTCAGTTTTAAATCTCAAAGTGACGCTATGTCCCCCTTTACAGCTACTGTATGTTTTAATTAAGTTCAAGACTATGGGGCACTACATTGGCCATAAAGTTGCTGCCTAAAAGTGCCAGAGACCCGGAATTGATCCTGAATATGGGTGCTGTCTGTATGGAGTTTGCTCCTTTTCCCTTTGATTGCATGCGTTTTCTCCGGGTGCTCTTGTTTCCTTCCACATTCCAAAGGTGTGCAGGAACCTATTTCAGACCCAACCCAAAACATAATATTTTCCTTTTGTCCAGAGATTCTGTCTGACCTGTTGAGTTACTCCAGCTTTTTGTGTCTATTTTCAGTTTAAACCAGCATTTGCAGTTCTTTCCTACACACACAATACTATACGATAGAACTTTATTACCAGGAGGGAAATTGTGTATGTGTGTGGGTATATATATTACACACACACATAGTTATATATTCAAATATAAATATACACCGTTTTGTTTTCTCGTTTATAACATTGTTTACAGAATACTATGTTTACATATTCTGTGTGCTGCTGCAAGTAAGGATTTCATTGTTCTAACTGGGACGTGAGAGAGTAAGGTAGCTCTTGACTCTTGACTTACTCCGCCAATGTGTGGGATAGAACTAGTGTATGGGTGATCGGTGGTCGGCGTGGACTCGGTGGTGGGCCGAAGGACCTGTTTCCACGCTGCATCTTTAAATTAAACTAAAAAACACTAAAACCAGAGGGAAGTCTACCCGAAACATCACCCAATTTCATCCATCCAGAGTTGCTGGCTGCTCCATGGTGTTCCCCCGCACAATTAAAGCATGGAATAGTCTTCACCCTACCATAGTTACCCAACCAAACTAAATTTAAGGTACCTCTTTTTTCCCCATTAACCCTTTTTTGCTTAAGTCCATCCAAGTCAAGTCAAGAGAGTTTTATTGTCATGGGTGTCATGGTACACCAGTCATTGAAAGTAGGCATGCAGGTGCAGCGGGCAGTGAAGAAAGCGAATGGTATGTTAGCATTCATAGCAAAAGGATTTCAGTATAGGAGCAGGGAGATTCTACTGCAGTTGTACAGGGTCTTGGTGAGACCACACCTGGAGTATTGCGTACAGTTTTGGTCTCCTAATCTGAGGAAAGACATTCTTGCCATAGAGGGAGTACAGAGAAGGTTCACCAGACTGATTCCTGGGATGTCAGGACTTTCATATGAAGAAAGACTGGATAGACTCGGCTTGTACTCGCTAGAATTTAGAAGATTGAGGGGGGATCTTATTGAAACTTACAAAATTCTTAAGGGGTTGGACAGGCTAGATGCAGGAAGATTGTTCCCGATGTTGGGGAATCCAGAACAAGGGGTCACAGTTGAAGGATAAGGGGGAAGTCTTTTAGGACCGAGATAAGAAAAACATTTTTCACACAGAGTGGTGAATCTCTGGAATTCTCTGCCACAGAAGATAGTTGAGGCCATTTCATTGGCTATATTTAAGAGGGTTAGATGTGGCCCTTGTGGCTAACGAGACCAGGGGATATGGAGAGAAGGCAGGTATGGGACACTGAGTTGGATGATCAGCCATGATCATATTGAATGGCGGTGCAAGCTCGAAGGGCCGAATGGCCTACTCCTGCACCTATTTTCTATGTTTCTATGTGTCCCAGATAGGACAATGAAATTCTTGCTTGCTGCAGCACAATAGAATATGTAAACATAATACAGAACAGGAGATAAAAGTTTGGTGTGTTTATATACCATAGACCATATATATACACAATAAATAAACAGATAAAATGCAATAGGCTGTTATTGTTCAGCCCTCCACCACCTAAAGTTTAAATTCCATTTAGAATATTTATGGAAGACCAGGAAACCAGAAGCAAGAGTTACTCAGATTCAGATTCAAATTCAACTTTATTGTCATTGGGTAGTGTACAGTACAGAGACAACAAAATGCAGTTAGCATCTCACCCAGAAGAGCGAACACAGAATAATGAGCAATAAATATATATACGTACATACAGTCGTAGTAGTGCGATTTTTCTGGGGGAAGGAGTGTCCGGGGGTGGGTGACTAGCAATCACCGAGGTGAAGAGTTAAGTAATGTAACAGCCGCAGGGAAGAAGCTGTTCCTGGACCTGCTGGTCCGACAATCGAAAGACCTGTAGCGCCACCCAGATGGTAGGAGGGTGAACAGACTGTGGCTGGGGTGAGGGCAGTCCTTGACGATGCTGCGCGCCCTTCGCAGACATCGCTTGCTTTGGACAGACTCAATGGAAGGGAGTGAGGAACCGGTGATGCGTTGGACAGTTTTCACCACCCTCTGCAGTGCTTTCCGGTCGGAGACAGAGCAGTTGCCATACCATACTGTGATACAGTTGGTAAGGATGCTCTCGATGGTGCAGCGGTAGAAGTTCACCAGAATCTGAGGAGACAGATGGACCTTCTTTAGTCTCCTCAGGAAGAGACGATAGTGAGCCTTCTTGACTTTCATTTCCCATCATGCACCACCAAAATCTTCAGTGTTGAGGTATTGTGGGTCCAAGAGAGGTCATCGGAGATGTTGACCCCCAGAAACCTGAAGCTGGAGACACGTTCCACCTCCGTCCCGTTAATATGGACGGGGGTGTGCGTGCCGCCATTAGACCTTCTGAAGTCTACAATGAGCTCCTTGGTCTTCATGGAGTTAAGGGCCAGGTTGTTGTCAGCGCACCATGCTGCTAGGAGCTGGACATCCTCCCTATAGGCCGACTCATCGTTGTTGCTGATGAGGCCAATCACCATTGTGCACAACCACGGTAACTCCAGGGAGTTACTCCAGATGCAGGGTCAGGGAGTGATTCTACGTTGGGTTTCAGCTGTCGTGGCGAGGCGGCGACCGGACAGCAATGGCGGCCAGATCTCCCACAATTCAAAGTGAGGGAGAAAGGGCCCAGCGCCGACCAGTTGCCGTTGCAGTGCGCATGCGCAGTGCGGCCGATGATGTGCTGACCGTGGTCGTGCGCATGTGCAGGGGGAGGATGTGCTGGCCGTAGTAGTGCGCATGTGCAAGGCGGCCTGCCGTGCTGGCGGTTGAGGAGCGAGCGGAGAGCGGAGACCCGGACACGGATGGGGGCGGAGACGGAGATTGACAGACAGAGAGAGACATAGAGAGGGGGGCCCGCCTAGAGTTGAATGGCAGGTGTCCTGCCTTGGCCGGATTTCGAGGCCCTAGGCTTCAGCCTATGAAGCTTAGTGGTAAATCCGGCTGCGAGGCCACCCTAGATCTCGAGGCCCTAAGCTTAAGCTTGTCAAGCTTATACGTAAATCTGGCACTGGCCCTGTGGGTTTTCTCCAGGATTTCCTGTTTTCTCCAACACTGCAAAGACATAAAGGTTTGTAGGCCAATTGGCTTGGTATAATTGTAAATTGTTCTTAGTGTGTGTAGAATAGTGTTTGTGTACAGGGTTCGATGCGGACCCGGTGGGCCAAACGGCCTCTTTTCGCACTGTATCTCAAAACTAAACTAATTCTACCAACAATTAGAGAGCAGATCTACCTTATTGGCGACCCTCAGGCTATTTTTGATCGGACTTTATCTTGCACTAAGCATTATTCAAATTATTCCCTTTATCATGCATCTGTACACTGTGAATTGCTCTATTGTAATCATGTATTATCTTTTCGCTGACTGGTTAGCACGTAACAATGAATTTTCAATACAATAAACTAAACTCAAACTCAAATACGGGTGTAATGCAGAATTCTAGCAGAGACCAAGATCAAATGTCTTAACTAGTCTTAACTAGTCTCCCTAGTCTGTCCAAGGTATGAAACTGTTTTTATTTAATACATTGAATGTGAGCAAACATCTGCCATTTGAAGTCAGATCCTATCTTATGTAGTCTAAAAGGATGTTATCATGGGAGTGTTGGTTTGTTTTCACAGGGAGGGGATGGCATTCAGCTTTGTACTCGAATCATGAGGTATGAAAGTTCACTTCTCAAGCCGGATCCACTGGAACTTTCCATGTCACAGAGAAGTAACTTTACACAGTTATTACCCCTACTACATCAATGTTGATTATAGTATTTTACTCTGTTGCAACAATATCATTTTAAGAGTTGCTACTTTAATTGCCAAGTTTAATCTCCTCATGAAATGGAATGTGTATAATAGTGAAAGGAAACCTGGCATCATCAATTGATAACTCTCATTGAAAAAAGAATGAGCAGTAAATCAAAGCACATATTTTTCATTTCCCCATCATGCACCACCAAAATCTTCGGGAAGAACACCACCCAAACCTCACAGCCAGCAAAACACCAGGTTTGATACTTAATCTGGACTCTGGACCTTAGACTAGAGTATGATGGGTGGATTGGACAGAGCATGAATAGGACAGGTTTGGATGGATATAGGCCAAACGCAGGCAGGTGGGTCTAGTATAGATGGAACATGTTGGTCGGTGTGGGCAAGTTGGGCCGAAGGAGCTGTATCCATGCTTTATCGCTCTGTGACTCTACATCCAAATCACCTCTATCCCATTGCAAATATTGGAATTTGTCTATGAAACTGATGCACTACAATGTTGAGAACTATTCTGTACTCTATACCTTTCCTTTTGCTCTAGCTATTGTACTTGGGTTGACGATTGTACTTCTGTATGTTATATGATCCTCTCTTTTGATTTGTCTCACTCAGTATAAATCAAAGGTGCTACCATGGGCACTTAGGAGCCCCAGCCCCCTAAAGTAATTAGGCTTAGGGTTAAAGGGGAGATTTTAAGAGGGATCTTGGGGATGACTTTTTCATTCAGAGGGTAGCCAAGCTCACCTTTCACCCCCGCACTCGCAACAAGGGCAGAGTCCCCCTAGTCCTCACCTTTCACCCCACCAGCCGGCAAACACAACAAATAATCCTCCGCCATTTACGCCACCTCCAACGTGACCCCACCACTCGCCACATCTTCCCATCTCCCCCTATGTCTGCCTTCCGCAAAGACCGCTCCCTCCGCAACTCCCTTGTCAATTCTTCCCTTCCCTCCCGTACGACCCCCTCCCCGGGCACTTTCCGTTGCAACCGCAAGAAATGCAACACCTGTCCCTTCACCTCCCCCCTCGACTCCATTCAAGGACCCAAGCAGTCGTTCCAGGTGCGACAAAGGTTCACCTGTATCTCCTCCAACCTCATCTACTGCATCCGCTGCTCTAGATGTCAGCTGATTTACATCGGGGAGACTATGCGGAGGTTGGGCGATCGTTTCGCCGAACATCTCCGCTCAGTCCGCAATAACCTACCTGAACTCCCGGTGGCTCAGCACTTCAACTCCCCCTCCCATTCCCAATCCGACCTCTCTGTCCTGGGTCTCCTCCATTGCCAGAGTGAGCAACACCGGAAATTGGAGGAACAGCACCTCATATTCCGCCTGGGCTGCTTGCGTCCGGGTGGCATGAACATTGAACATTGATAGCCCTTGCTATCTCCTCCCCTTCCTTAACCCTCGAGCTGTCTCCTCCCATCCCCCCGCCCTCGGGCTCCTCCTCCTCCCTTTTTCCTTCCTTCTCCCCCCCACCCCCCATCAGTCTGAAGAAGGGTTTTGGCCCGAAACGTCGCCTATTTCCTTCGCTCCATAGATGCTGCTGCACCCGCTGAGTTTCTCCAGCGTTTTTGTGTACCTTCGATCTTCCAGCATCTGCAGTTCCTTCTTGAACACAATGGGTAGTATGGGTTTAGAAGTATGTGAGGCAAATGGCCTAGCCTAGAATGTTTACTTGGTCAGCATAAATAATTAGGTTGAAAGGCCTGTTTTCCATGCTGTACAGCTCTATGACAGCTAGTGCCAACAAATGTTTCCTACTCGCTCCTCTACCTCCCACATCTGGTTCTGGTCTCATCTGCCCTTCGTCCCTCCTCTAAAGATTCCCATTATCGTTTTGCTTATTTATTAGATTCCAGCAATGGTAGTCTGTCTGCCCTCAGTAAGAGATGAATTCACATTTCCAGAGTCTTGTGTATCTTTCTTATCAGAGAGCAGTGATATGCAGCAGGGGCAGGTTGGTAAAATAACTTTATTTTGTGGGGTTTTTTGTCTATATCCTTCATGTCAATTTATTTCCCAGTTGATCTGTGATAGACAACTGTCTGTTCTAGGATTCATTCTCACCGAATTTGACCTGAATCTGGTCTTGAAGATGGAAATGCTCAAATCTACGGTTGCCGCTTGGACCTTCCAAATGAAAGTGAATTGAAAAATTGCATCTTTAACTTAGATTTTTATTGCCTTTAAATAGCGACATGTGTGAAATTGTTTCAATTTTGGGAAACTTCCAACATTGACATTGACTGGTATGACCGCAGTCGATACGTTGTAAAAAGAAATAAATCATGATTATAGTTCCAAGAATGATGGCAGTTATCATACTGACTAAAAAGTGGAATGGATATGCCATTGGTGGGTCATCAACATAAATCTGAAAAGAAAATTTGGAAAATTAAATGTACCAGCAAATAATATTATGAGCATAATGTATGCTGTTAGCATTAAAATGATTTTAAAATACCACATGCTTAAACCACAAATACAAACCAGGTAAATGGGGAAAAAATATTTTTCTTTTTAGAAATTATAATTTAATTTAGCTTAGCAAAATTTAAGTTTTGAAGCAAACGTCTGAAATCTTGACTGAAGCATGAGTGCATAATGCTGCACACATCTTCTTGAAAAGAAAGCTGTTTAAAATGTATCTATTACAAAGGATTGGGAACGGATACAAATGTCCACAATTGACTGCTCACAAACTCACCTCAAACAATTCCTGTAAGAACAATTCTTTATGGTATGATCCTGCAAATTCCTTTAACAATTTAATTCATTATTTAAAATATTTTAGCTTTTTCTTCAGAATTTAAATAAATGTTTCAAATAGTTTATATTTGGAATGCTGGTTTGCAGGTTTTTTGGCTGCTAGAAATTACCCTTGTGTAGGTGAGTGGGAGAAGAATTGGGAGGAATTATAAACATGTGAGAGAGAATATTTGGGGGAAATGTGAGGGATTGGGATTGATGAAAAGGCTCGGAAAGCCAGTATAGACTCAATGAGGGGGGGGGGGGTGACTTAGTACGGGAGACAAGCGTAGGAGAGGTGTACTGACTGTGTGGGCAGACACTTTGGTAGTGATTGCCCATGGGGTTCACTGTCAAGGACTTCATAATGCAGAGAGCATTATAAACAGTTGCTGCATAAAAAAAGATTTTGTGTGGGAACTGAAGGGAGCGACAATCAACTGCCATGGATACAAATAATGTCATACACAAGAAAGGGCAGATGCTGGTTGACAAAAAGTGAACACACAGTGCTGGAATAACACAAAGACGCAGCTAAATTTTGGAAACGTCAGCCCGTCACCCATTCCTTCTCTCCAGAGATGCTGCCTGTCCCGCTGAGTTCCCACGGTGGACTCATGAGTCACTATGGTAAACTCACGGGGCATTTATGGGGCATCTACATTCTTACATTCCGAGAGGCCCAGGAGCCGTTACAGAGGGAGGAGCGATCTTCGTGTGGTGAGTTAAAAAAACCATCGCGGGGCTTGTCTCAACAGAGGCCCAGGAGCCGTTACAGAGGGAGGAGCGACCAATATCTGCAACGTTCCATTCGCAGACCACACTTCAAATTAAGGGGGCTGGTGGAAGCCTCTGATTGGTCGAACGGACCAGAGGAAGCAGCCGTTACAGGACTAGAGGAAGCAGCTGATTGGCTTGTATCCCGGGTAAGGCTTTATTGTATTCGGATAAGGGGGAGAATGAGGGCCAGGGCAGTTTACTGTTCTGGATGTCAGATGTGGGAGGTCATGGAGTCTGAGTGCCCTCCAGACGTCCACATCTGCGCCAGGTGCGTCGAGATGGGGCTCCTAAGGGACCGTGTTAGGAACCTGGAACAGCAACTCGATGACCTCTGTAGGAATGGAGCGAGGTGGGGGATAAATGAGTGGATGAGGGACTGGTGCAGTGGGTATGGATTCAAGTTTCTGGATCATTGGGATCTCTTTTGGGGAAGGTGCGACCTGTACAGAAAGGACGGGCTGCACTTGAACTCGAGGGG
The DNA here is from genome assembly GCF_010909765.2 of Amblyraja radiata. Lineage (NCBI taxonomy): Eukaryota > Metazoa > Chordata > Chondrichthyes > Rajiformes > Rajidae > Amblyraja > Amblyraja radiata. The sequence continues at coordinate 64,890,480 of NC_045964.1, forward strand.
GACTAATATCCTGGCGGGGAGATTTGCAAAGGCTACTGGGGAGACTTTAAACTAGTATGGTTGGGGGGAGGGACTCAAATTGGGAAAGCTAGCAGTCAGTGTGTGAGGCAGGAGGCAGAGAATGGTAGCACTCTGACCCAAAATGTAGGGGAGAGAGAAGAAAAAGACAATAAACAGAGAATAAGAGAGGTGGGTTTCTTAAATGTGTATATTTTAATGCTAGGAGCATTGTAAGAAAGGTGGATGAACTTAGAGCCTGGATTGACACCTGGAAGTATGATGTTGTGGCGATCAGTGAAACATGGTTGCAGGAGGGCTGTGATTGGAAACTAAATATTCCAGGATTTCATTGCTTCAGGTGTGATAGAATTGGAGGGGCAAGAGGTGGAGGTGTTGCATTGCTTATCAGGGAAGATATTACAGCAGTGCTTTGGCAGGATAGATTAGAGGGTTCGTCTAGGGAGGCTATTTGGGTGGAACTGAGAAATGGGAAAGGGGTAGCAACACTTATAGGGGTGTATTATAGACCGCCAAATGGGGAGCGAGAATTGGAAGAGCAAATATGTAAGGAGATTGCAGATATTATTAGTAAGCACAAGGTAGTGATTGTGGGAGATTTCAATTTTCCACACATAGACTGGGAAACACATTCTGTAAATGGGCTGGATGGGTTGGAGTTTGTAAAATGTGTGCAGGATAGTTTTTTGCAGCAATACATAGAAGTACCTACTAGAGAAGGGGCAGTGCTGGACCTCCTGTTAGGAAATGAGACGGGTCAGGTGGCAGAGGTATGCGTTGGGGAACAGTTCGGGACCAGTGATCACAATACCATTAGTTTCAATATAATTATGGAGAGGGTCAGAACTGGACCTAGGGTTGAGATTTTTGATTGGAGAAAGGCTAACTTTGAGGAGATGCGAAAGGATTTAAAAGGAGTAAATTGGGACATTTTGTTTTATGGGAAAGATGTGGAAGAGAAATGGAGTACATTTAAAGGTGAAAGTTTAAGAGTACAGAATCTTTATGTCCCTGTTCGGTTGAAAGGAAATAGTAAAAATCGGAAAGAGCCATGGTTTTCAAGGGAAATTGGACACTTGGTTCGGAAAAAAAGAGGGAGATCTACAATAATTATAGGCAGCATGGAGTAAATGAGGTGCTTGAGGAGTATAAAGAATGTAAAAAGAATCTTAAGAAAGAAATTAGAAAAGCTAAAAGAAGATATGAGGTTGCTTTGGCAAGTAAGGTGAAAGTAAACCCAAAGGGTTTCTACAGCTATATTAATAGCAAAAGGATAACGAGGGATAAAATTGGTCCATTAGAGAGTCAGAGTGGACAGCTATCTGCAGAGCCAAAAGAGATGGGGGAGATATTGAACAATTTCTTTTCTTCGGTATTCACCAAGGAGAAGGATATTGAATTATGTGAGGTAAGGGAAACAAGTAGAGTAGCTATGGAAACTATGAGATTCAAAGAAGAGGAAGTACTGACACTTTTGAGAAATATAAAAGTGGATAAGTCTCCAGGTCCGGACAGGATATTCCCTAGGACAGTGAGGGAAGTTAGTGTAGAAATAGCAGGGGCTATGACAGAAATATTTCAAATGTCATTCGAAACGGGAATAGTGCCGGAGGATTGGCGTGCTGCGCATGTTGTTCCATTGTTTAAAAAGGGGTCTAAGAGTAAACCTAGCAACTATAGACCTGTTAGTTTGACGTCAGTGGTGGGCAAATTAAAGGAAAGGATACTTAGAGATAATATATATAAGCATCTGGATAAACAGGGTCTGATTAGGAACAGTCAACATGGATTTGTGCGTGGAAGGTCATGTTTGACTAATCTTCTTGAATTTTTTGAAGAGGTTACTCGGGAAATTGATGAGGGTAAAGCAGTGGATGTTGTATATATGGACTTCAGTAAGGCCTTTGACAAGGTTCCTCATGGAAGGTTGGTTAAGAAGGTTCAATGGTTGGGTATTAATGGTGGAGTAGCAAGATGGATTCAACAGTGGCTGAATGAGAGATGCCAGAGAGTAATGGTGGATGGTTGTTTGTCAGGTTGGAGGCCAGTGACTAGTGGGGTGCCACAGGGATCTGTGTTGGGTCCACTGTTGTTTGTCATGTACATCAATGATCTGGATGATGGTGTGGTAAATTGGATTAGTAAGTATGCAGATGATACTAAGATAGGTGGGGTTGTGGATAATGAAGTAGATTTTCAAAGTCTACAGAGAGATTTATGCCAGTTGGAAGAGTGGGCTGAAAGATGGCAGATGGAGTTTAATGCTGATAAGTGTGAGGTGCTACATCTTGGCAGGACAAATCAAAATAGGACGTACATGGTAAATGGTAGGGAATTGAAGAATGCAGGTGAACAGAGGGATCTGGGAATAACTGTGCACAGTTCCCTGAAAGTGGAATCTCATGTAGATAGGGTGGTAAAGAAAGCTTTTGGTGTGCTGGCCTTTATAAATCAGAGCATTGAGTATAGAAGTTGGGATGTAATGTTAAAAATTGTACAAGGCATTGGTGAGGCCAATTCTGGAGTATGGGGTACAATTTTGGTCGCCTAATTATAGGAAGGATGTCAACAAAATAGAGAGAGTACAGAGGAGATTTACTAGATTGTTGCCTGGGTTTCAGCAACTAAGTTACAGAGAAAGGTTGAACAAGTTAGGGCTTTATTCTTTGGAGCGCAGAAGGTTAAGGGGGGACTTGATAGAGGTCTTTAAAATGATGAGAGGGATAGACAGAGTTGACGTGGATAAGCTTTTCCCACTGAGAGTAGGGAAGATTCAAACAAGGGGACATGACTTGAGAATTAAGGTACAGAAGTTTAGGGGTAACATGAGGGGGAACTTCTTTACTCAGAGAGTGGTGGCTGTGTGGAATGAGCTTCCAGTGAAGGTGGTGGAGGCAGGTTCGTTTTTATCATTTAAAAATAAATTGGATAGTTATATGGACGGGAAAGGAATGGAGGGTTATGGTCTGAGCGCAGGTATATGGGACTAGGGGAGAATGCGTGTTCGGCACGGACTAGAAGGGTCGAGATGGCCTGTTTCCGTGCTGTAATTGTTATATGGTTATATGGTTACGAGTTTAAAAGTTAAACATTTTTACTTCAAGAGTAAATTTGACTCGTGGAAATCTTTCATCATGTTGAAAGATTTTCACGAGTTAACAAGTTTCCCGAGTACCTGCCGTTAGCGTTACATAGAAACATAGAAATTAGGTGCAGGAGTAGGCCATTCGGCCCTTCGAGCCTGCACCGCCATTCAATATGATCATGGCTGATCATCCAACTCAGTATCCCGTACCTGCCTTCTCTCCATACCCTCTGATCCTTACGGTTACGAGTTCCGACGTTCCCGCTACGTTAATTCGACGTGATTACCACGAGTTTGATTTGTTTTAAACTCGGGATCACTCGTGGGTGGACTCGCACCGTGAGACAGGGGTTAAATCATTAATGAAACATTCATGCTACAGACCACCAAAGGTCACAACATCTTTGAGAATTGCTTTCATTAAGGCCAACAAAGCATGTTGTTGTTTTGCTATTAACCATGAAATATGGTTTAGTTTAGAGATACAGCGCGGAAACAGACCCTTCGGCCCACCGAGTCTGCACCGACTAGCAATCCCCACACATTAACACTATCCTAGATACACTAGGGACATTTTACATTTACACCAAGCCAATTAACCTACAAACTTGTATGTCTTTGAACAGTGGGAGGAAACCGAAGATCTCGGAGAAAACCCACATGGTCACACAAACTCTGTACAGACAGCACCTGTAGTCACGATCGAACCCGGGTCTCTGGCACTATGAGCGCTGTAAGGCAGCAACTCTACCGCTGCACCACTGTGCCGCCCTTAAATGGTTTACTGTGTTTCCCTCATTGAACATATAAATGTAAAATGAGGGAGACAGTAATTACTCCCCATTAGCTTGGATAAGTATAAAGTGAAAAATGTATTGATTAATATTTTTAACTTAAAGAACATTTCTAACTTGAAAAATGCATTATATATTAAATATTTTACAGTAAATGCAAGTGCGATAAATTCATTATGTTTGTTAATACTTTTTTGATATATTTTCAATGTCTTTCAATGTCAAGAGAAACCAAAGCACCGTCTTAAAAATATATACATTTCCATGACAGCACTGTCAAAATCACCAGATTCCATAACATCACCAAACTGCTTTTTCAAAAGACATAATTTTCATGTCACTTCTTCTCTGTAACAGAGATCTAATTCTATGCAAATTCTATCAACTGAAAAAAACATATACTTTATTGTGGCACTTTTGTTGATACACAAGGTCTGCAGCCTCTATGATAAGAACAAAATTGGATCTGGCTATCAATGGGCTCAATTTGACTTTCTGGTTAAAGCTAGGTATTGCATACATTTCCAATGTGTTTTGGCTCAACTCGGATGTAACTGTATGCAGCCTCCAGTCAATCTCTTTTCTTTCACATAATTTTGAGAACTGAGAAGAAATTATAAAAAGTTTCAGAAGAAATGTTCGTTGCTAATTAAAAAGGGGGGGGGGGGCAATTTTAATATGAAAATAATATGTAACCATCTGCAATGATTCTGTTACCCTCTGTATAGTCCTCCTTGATTTTATTTCTGTTGGGAGAAGTGTGTCATCGAAAGATGAATAAATAGTGTTTCAGATGGTTAATCAAGATCAAAGCAGGCCTTGGTGTGTCAAAGAATTGCACCAAAAATTGATTGGATACTAGTTTTCTTTCAATTACAAGCTACAAACTTAAACTGTATTGACAGGAAAAACCAGTAAACATTGAGAAGGGTGTTATCAGATTGTTGGAGAACATACTTGTGAAATATTATATGTAATTGAATAATTACTGAAAGGGGAGCATTTCACAGGGCTAAAGAAAAACAACAGGCAAAGATCAGCTAATTGCCAACATACAAAAGGCCTTCACAGATACGATGAGTTGGATGACCTTCTCCAACGCAATTCTCAAGGTCCAAAGAAGGGAGACGACATTCAATTGTATATACTGGGGGGTTTGTAGGGATTTTGTGCGAAAAATAAAATATGTGAGATTGACCAGAAGTATGTTAGAAACGTGTTAAAATGGTTTATGACATGGAAACATTTGGTAAAACAAGAACTGTGTGATTTTCATCAGAACTGGACTGAATCGAATACAGCTTTTGATAATTCTCCACACCAAGAAAGGCCAGTGTTTTGTTGCTTCTCCTTGGCTATACCAGCTTCTATTTATATCTCCACCTGTAACTATGCCAGGAACATGAAGATCTCAAAGGCTGAAAGTCTCCATTCCCAAGCGCACTACTGTTGATTAATGTGCCATTGATGACTAGAAGTTTTGCCCCTTACAAACAGCTGCAAAAACTTGCAAAAAAAACCCTTCTTATCAAAAATGCCTGATTTGTTCATGACCAGCAATTTATGGGAGACACAAAGGACTGCAGATGCAAATCTGTAAAAGAAGCCGATTGGCATTTGTGTTTGTAATAGAATATGTTACCAAATACTAACTAGCAGTAATTCTACTTGAATAATGTAGTTGGGAGAGGGTCTGAAACAGATACCATACAAACAGTAAAACAAATGTCTATGTCAATTAAAAAATAAATCATTTATATTTCTAAACCAGTGCTACAATTTTGTATTAAGAGACCTCCCTTCTTAATAATTCTATCCTTTTAACAATGTCAATTAGAAGGAACGAAATGCCAGTGGTACTACCTGAAATTCGGTAACCAATTCACAGAGAGACACTCCAGGAATGACTATTACTCTGAAATGGTACAATTCAGAACCCTACTTGCAGAAAAAAAAATTGAGATTTAAAGTTTATTCTGTCAAATATTGAAATAGAAATAGTCACACTAACAGCAACCACCATTATGTTTAAAAATAAATCTAGCTCCCACACATTCACAACTAATTGCAGAAATTGTAAGATGCTTTTGGAGACAATACGTTCTGAATCTTAGAATGCCTCCTAGGTATCAGCTCCCTTGGGAGCTTCTCACTGAATATCACACGTTACCCTATTACCTCCCCCCCACCCCATCCTCGACCCCTTTTATATTCTTAAAGGGCCTCCTGTATGTTTCCTTTCTTCATCAAACCTTTGACATCCAGGGTTGCTTAGACTGTAGTGTGCACACTTCACCCTAATGGGAACAGGCTTGCCCGGAACTCTCACTATTTTCTTTTTAACAGACTCCCAGTCTTGCATTAAATTTACTTGCAAGTAGCTGCTACTCAGTATTCTCCTATGATATTGAAATTAATTTTCTCCTGATGCAGACACATGCATGCCAGGCTGCCCTTATTCTTTTGCATAACTGTTCTGAAATGTGCTAAGTTATGGTATTTGTTCCCAGAGTGCTTGTCTACCTCATGTAGTTGGGCAGTTTCATTGTCCTGATTAAACTGGTATTCTCTGATCCAGCACAAAAAGCCTTCCTGCAAGCAGTTTAACAATTACATCCTATATGGTCATTTCAACTAAAGTAGTCCCAGCTAATATTGGGGAAAATAACATACCCCCTATTACAACCCTCTTACAACTCTCTATAATTCTATAATTTGTCTACAACACAGTTCCTATGTCTTCTGCTGTCTGTTGCAGTATGAATCTGCCAAAGAGATCCCTCCCATTTTATTTCTCTACCTACATGGCCACTACATATCCTCTTTCATTACTGCAAATTCCTTTAACAATAATACAATGCCTCCTGCCCCTTTATACACGCACATACACTACCATGTCCAAATCTCCATTGATTACTGATTTGGGAATTTTGGAGCATTTTTAATCCACCTCACTTCCAGCCATGCAGTACTTTGAAAACACTTGTCGGACTGGCTGGAAATTCTATCCATTCTGACACTTGCCCCAACAGTTAAGAGCCAGCTCAAATCCTGTTCAGTATCAAATCAGTAATCAATGGAGATTTGGACATGGTAGTGTGTGTGTGTATAAAGGGGCAGGAGGCATTGTATTATTGTTAAAGGAATTTGCAGTAATGAAAGAGGATATGTAGTGGCCATGTAGGTAGAGAAATAAAATGGGAGGGATCTCTTATATATAATCTTATTATGAAGAAGATTTACTGTCAAAATTATAACTTACAAATAAGCTAATGACAATTCCGTCTGGGTTGTGAATGGTGAAAACATTTTCATATAATTTTCTTAATTTAGAAAAGCTTGGATTCATTATAGTACCTAGGTCAAAACAAAATAAATCACATTCAATATATATATTTTTAAATTGCTTTATGTAATGATGTGACCCGAACAATAAGATACAACACATATTTATTAAATCACTTACAGCATAGGATCTGCAGTACGTTACAGCTCTGAGCTGCTACATCTACTGGCTGGCGTATGTGAGCTCGATGTTATAAAGCACGTACTAAGCAGAGCTACTACTAACAAACACTATGATTGGCTAGCATGCAATAGCCAATCTACATCTCTTCTTGCAGAAATAAATAAACACCGGCGGCCAAGCAATATAAGTGGAATATTAAGAACATACTAGCAAAGTTATACAAAATTGCCATATCTAACGGGTGGCCGACAAACCGGTCCAGCCCTCATGCAGTAGGAGACCGCCTCACCTCCTTTCGTGGGAGAAAAGACCGGGGAGGGGAGTGGGAGAACAACCGGTGACTCGACAGGCACAGGGGGAGACGAAATAGGCAAGCCAGGCGCCAAAGAGTGAGCACAAGACATCAGGATATGGAGTCGCAGGACGTGGTTCCTTCACAGGAAGGATATGTTGATAGTTGCGTCTGTAGATTACACCGTCCACTTCGACCAGATATGAACGTGGTTCTTTGGCAGGGCCGTGGATGTGTCCCAGGCGTGCATGGCCCTTCTCGGTTTGCAGACGAACCACTTGTCCACGCGCAAGAAGTATAAGTGGCTTGCTGGACTTGTTAAAAAACCGCTTCTACATGTCACGTTTGATTTGCAGTTGTCTCTAAACCGCAGGAGCGGAACAAACTTGTGGCAGCAACAGCTGCTGGGAAACAGTCAGGGGAGCACGGGTTTGGCGAGACATCAGTTGTTGGGCAGGAGCACTCAGTATGGGATCCCGTGCAATGTTCCATAGATTGCTACATCTACTGGCTGGCGTATGTGAGCTCGATGTTAAGGGACAGAAGTTTAGGGGTAACATGAGGGGGAACTTCTTTACTCAGAGAGTGGTAGCGGTGTGGAATGAGCTTCCAGTGAAGGTGGTGGCGGCAGGTTCGTTGGTATCATTTAAAAATAAATTGGATAGGCATATGGATGAGAAGGGAATGGAGGGTTATGGTATGAGTGCAGGCAGGTGGGACTAAGGGAAAAAAGTTGTTCGGCACGGACTTGTAGGGCCGAGATGGCCTGTTTCCGTGCTGTAATTGTTATATGGTTATATGGTTATTGAGTAAGTCAAGGTATACGTCGGATTTGGCAAGGTAAGATCGTTCCATGAGTTGTTTTGCACTCCAAACGGCGCGTTCGAAGAGTCCGTTAGACTGCGGGAACTCGGGACTGCTGGTAATGTGTTGAAAATCCAATCGTTTAGCAAAGTTTTTAAAGGCTTGGCTGGTGAACTGTCTGCTGTTGTCAGACTGAATACGAGCAGGAGAGCCATGCACAGAGAGGTGCGTTGCAGCTTCTCAATCACTGTCTCCGAAGAAATGGTTTGCAGTAGGTCTATTTCGAACCCGCCCGAGTAAGAGTCAACAAGAACCAGATAGTGTTTCCCGTGCCACTCGAAGATGTCGGTGGCTAACGAGGACCACGGGAGAGGAGGGACTGGTTGCGGCAGTAAGGGCTGCTTTTGCTTTTGCAGACAGCGTCAGGCTTTTGCAGACAGCGCATGTTTCGGTTCTTTCAGGTATGTATTTGGTGTTCAGCTAAGCTTCTTAAACGATAAGTTGGCACAAACAAAATCTTCATGACCGAGAATTCGTCCTGTTCGGAGAGTTGTTGTTCGTTGGTTCTGCGCGGGGCTCTGGATAGCGTGTTTGCTATGTACATGTCTTTACTTTTCTTTTAGACGATGTTGAAATCAAATCGCTGCAGTTGCGTCATCATTCTCTGTAGTCGTGCTGGGGCAGTGTGGATCGGTTTGTTCAAAATGGTGACCAACGACTGGTGGTCAATCCCGATGGTCACGGTTTTACCAAAGATAAAGTCGTCGTATTTAATGCAGGCGAAGACCACTGCTAGCAGTTCCTTTTCGATCTGGGCGTAGCACTGTTCAGTGTCAGTTAGCGTACGGGATGCATATGACACGGGCTTGAAATCGGCGTCAGTAGTGGCCTGCAGGCATGCTGCGCTAACCCGTACTGGGAAGCATCGCAGGTGAACGTTACCGGTGACTCCAGATCGAAATAGGAGAGTGCAGGTGTGCTAGCCAGCTGCAGTTCGAGAGCGTCAAATGCCTTTTAGTGCTGCGGGTACCAATACCATGCCGCATCCTTGTGTGTCAGTTCTCGCATGGGGGCCGATATGTCCCTGAGGTTGGGAATACATTTTCCCAGGTAGTTAACCATACCAAGGAATCGTTGTAAACTCACAACATCAGTAGGAACCGACAGTTCATTAATAGCTGCGGTTTTCAGCGGATCTGGTCTGAGACCGTCGCTGATAAAAACATGTCCGACGTAAGTGACCAGGAACTCGAAACCTGCACTTTAGTGGATTGAGCTGAAGCTGAATGTCTTTGGCACGGTCAAGTACTCTCTTCAGATTAGCATCATGTTCAGCCATCAACAATGATGGCGCATGGGTACTCTGCAAACAATTGTTCCACAGTGCGCTGAAAGACTTCGCTGACGGAATTGATGCCGAAAGGCATTCATAGAAACTTGAAGCGGCCAAAGGGTGTACCGAACGTAGTGAGGTTGCACGAGTTGGCCTAGTGGAATCTGCCAAAAGGAGCTTCTGGCATTAAGGACCGAGAATACTGCTGCGTTGCCAATCTATGCAGCGACATCCTGGCTGCTACAAATGTGAGAAGTGCATCCAGGTACAGCTCCTGAAGGACCGTGTTGGGGAACTGGAGAAGCAAGTGGATGACCTCAGGTAAATCCGAGAAACTGAGTCATTCCTCGACAAGTCCTACAGTAACATTGTTACACCTAAGGTACTGGAAGAGAGAAGGTGGGTGACGGTGAGAAAGGGAGGGAAACATGGAATGCAAAGGTCCCCGGGTGTTGTACCTCTTGTGAACAGGTTCACCCACTTAGAAGTTGTCGGGACAGAAGACGTTATCACACTGAGCGGCGGACTGGCTTGCGAAGCAAAAAGGGCTGTTGAGCCAAAACCAAAGAGGCCAACGTCAGGCAACACCATTGTAGTTGGAGACTCCATTGTGAGAGGTACGGACAGGGGTTTCTGCAGCAACAGACGGGATTCGAGGATGGTGTGCTGCCTTCCTCGTGCCAGGATCCAGGATGTCACGGACAAAGTGCAGAAAATCCTCAAGGGCGAAGGTGAACAGCCGGAAGTGGTAGTGCATGTCGGCACAAACAATGTCGGAAAGAAGGGGATGAATATTCTGCAGCGTGACTTTAGAGAGCTCGGAAAAATGCTGAAAAGCAGGACCTCCAGGGTTGTTATCTCCGGTTTGCTTCCAGTTCCTCGTGCTGGCGAGAGCAGGAACAGGGAGATACGGGACCTGAATGTGTGGCTGAGGAACTGGTGCAGGGGGCAGGGATTTAGTTTCTTAGATCATTGGGATCTGTTTTGGAGGAAGGGGGAACTATACAAAAGGGACGGATTGCATCTTAACAGGTGGGGGACCAGCATTTGCCACTGCTACACGGGTGGTTTTAAACTGAATATGGGGAGTGGGGTGTCAATTGGGATAGTCGAGGACGGAGTTAAAGGGAAAGAGAGTAAAGGGATTGTTAATGACCCCAGAATTAACGGGAAAGGAAGCTCACAAAGCGATAGGAGAGTATGGCCAAGTGTAATAGGGATCGATGTGAAAGGTGAGATGCGTAAGGAATTAAAAGTATTGTATATGAATGCGCGAAGTATAAGAAGTAAAGTAGATGTGCTTGAGGCTCAGTTAGAGGTTGGTAGATATGACATTGTGGGGATTACTGAGACGTGGCTGCAGGAGGATCGGGCCTGGGAACTTAATGTTCAGGGTTATACACCCTATAGAAAGGACAGGCAGGTGGACAGAGGAAGGGGGGTAGCTCTATTGGTGAGGGATGGAATTCAGTCCCTTGCGAGGGAAGACATAGGGACTGACGAGGTAGAGTCACTGTGGATTGAGTTGAGGAATTGTAAAGGCAAGAAGACACTAATTGGTGTTATCTACAGACCCCTAAATAGTAGCCCGGATGTGGGGTGCAAGTTGCAGCATGAGTTAAAACTGGCATGTAACAAAGGTAATGCTACTATGGTGATGGGGGATTTCAATATGCAGGTCGACTGGGAAAATCAGGTTGGTTCAGGACCCCAAGAAAGAGAGTTTGTCGAGTGCCTCCGAGATGGATTCTTAGAGCAACTTGTAATGGAGCCGACCAGAGAAAAGGCAATTCTTGATTTAGTGTTGTCCAATGAACCAGATATGATAAGAGAACTCGAGGTAAAGGAACCGCTTGGAGGTAGTGATCATAATATGATTAGTTTTAATCTGCAATTTGAGAAGGAGAAAGTTAAATCGGGAGTGGCAGTGATGCAATTGAACAAAGGGGACTACGAAGGCATGAGAGGGAAGCTGGCCAAGGTAGACTTGAAAGGGATCCCAGCAGGAATGATGGTGGAACAACATTGGGAAACTTTCATACGACAACAGAAGGAAACAAAACAGGCAATACGGGCTGAAAAGATGAAGTACGAAGGGAAGCTGGCCAGGAATACAAAGAAGGACAGTAAAAGTTTCTATAGATATGTTAAGGGAAAAAGAGTAGCAAAGTCAAATGTGGGTCCCTTGAAGGCAGACACGGGTGAAATTATTATGGGCAACAAGGAAATGGCAGAAGAGTTGAATAGGATCTGTCTTCACTAAGGAAGACACAACAATCTCCCAGATGTACTGGAGGACAGAGGATATAAGGGGGGTAGAGGAACTGAAAGAAATGTTCATTACGCGAGAAATAGTATTGGGTAGGCTAATGGGGCTGAAAGATGATAAATCCCCTGGGCCTGATGGTCTGCATCCCAGGGTCCTCAGGGAGGTGGCTCTAGAAATAGTGGACGCATTGGTGATCATTTTCCAATGTTCAATATTTTCAGGATCAGTTCCTGTGGATTGGAGGATAGCTAATGTTATCCCACTTTTCAAGAAAGGAGCGAGAGAGAAAACGGGGAATTACAAACCAGTTAGCCTGACTTCGGTGGTGGGAAAGATGCTGGAGTCAATTATTAAAGAGGTAATAATGGGGCATTTGGATAGCAGTAAAAGGATTAGTCCAAGTCAACATGAATTTATGAAAGGGAAATCATGCTTGACTAATCTTCTGGAATTTTTTGAGGATGTGACGTAAAATGGACGAAGGGGTGCCAGTGGATGTAGTGTATCTAGACTTTCAGAAAGCCTTTGATAAGGTCCCGCACGGGAGACTGGTGACTAAAATTAGAGCACATGGTATTGGGGGTAGGGTGTTGACATGGATAGAAAATTGGTTGGCAGACCGGAAGCAAAGTGTAGGAGTGAACGGGTCCTTTTCAGGATGGCAGGCAGTGGCGAGTGGAGTGCCGCAAGGCTCGGTGTTGGGGCCGCAACTGTTTACCATATATATTAATGATTTGGAAGAGGGAATTAGGAGCAACACTAGCAAGTTTGCGGATGACACGCAGCTGGGTGGCAGTGTGAACTGTGAAGAGGATGTTAGGAGGTTGCAGGGTGACCTGGACAGGTTGAGTGAGTGGGCAGATGCGTGGTAGATGCAGTGTAATATAGATAAATGTGAGGTTATCCACTTTGGCGGCAAAAACAAGGGGGCAGATTATTATCTCAATGGGGTAAGGTTAGGTAAGGGGGAGGTGCAGCGAGACCTGGGCATCCTTGTACACCGGTCACTGAAAGTTGGCTTACAGGTACACCAGGCAGTGAAGAAAGCTAATGAAATGTTGGCCTTCATAACAAGAGGATTTCAGTAAAGGAGTAAAGAGGTTCTTCTGCAGTTGTATAGGGCTCTGGTGAGACCACATCTGGAGTATTGTGTACAGTTTTGGTCTAATTTGAGGAAGGACATCCTTGTGATTGAGGCAGTGCAGTGTAGGTTCACGAGATTGATCCCTGGGATGGCGGGACTCATATGAGGAAAGATTGAAATGACTAGGCTTGTATTCACTGGAGTTTAGAAGGATGAGGGGGTATCTTATAGAAACATATAAAATTATAAAAGGACTGGACAAGCTAGATGCAGGAAAAATGTTCCCAGTGTTGGGTGAGTCCAGAACCAGGGGCCACAGTCTTAGAATAAAGGGGAGGTCATTTAAGAGGTGAGAAAAACTTTTACAGCCAGAGAGTTGTGAATTTATGGAATTCCCTGCCACAGAGGACAGTGGAGGCCAAGTCACTGGATGGATTTAAGAGAGAGTTAGATAGAGCTCTAGGGGCTAATGGAGTCATGGGATATGGGGAGAAAGCAGGCACGGGTTATTGATAGGGGACGATCAGCCATGATCACAATGAATGGCGGTGCTGGCTCGAAGGGCCGAATGGCCTCCTCCTGCACCTATTTTCTATGTTTCTATGTTTTTATCCTCTGTGGTTCACATTGGGTAATGTGGGCACTTGATGGCAGTGTTAAGATCTCTGGGGTTGATGCAGATATGGATCTCCTTGTTTTTCTTGGTTGCAACGACCATGATGGAAGCCCAGTCGGATGTGTCAGTTACCTCGGCAATAACACCCAATGAGACCATGCGTTTGAGTTCAGCGTGTATTCTGTCACGCATGGCACGTGGGACACGATGTGGCACTCGGACCACGGGTGTGACTTCAGGATCAACAGTGATGCGATATTTGACAGGTAACTTGCCAAGTTCATCATTAAACATGTCTTTGTATTGGGAGAGTAGCTGCTGAGTGGGCTCATCAGTGAGGCAGAGTTTGTGCACAGCCCGTCCAAAGTAGAGCAGACCTAGATCGTGGCATGCATTGATACAGAGCAAAGTTTCTGAATTAGCTTTAACAATGTAAAACTGTAAGGTGCGGGTCTGTTCATCTACAGTGCACTTTTAATCTGCTTTTCTGAGTGGGTGCAGAACCTCTCCCCCATAAGTTCGAAGCATTGCGGAGGCCTTATCAATAAGTTCAGCATTGCGAATTTTTTTTAACTCCCTTAATGATATGACGTTCACTTTTGCGCCTGGGTCCACCTTGGCAAGACGAGGCCTGTTATTCACGAACATAGTTACTTCATGGTCAAGTAGCTCGTTAGACGAGGGGAGGAGGGAGTGGATGGCAGAACTGTTATCAACACTGTCTGAGAGCGAAGCGGGGGAACGACAACTCGGGCACTTGGGAGTCAGTATCCGTTAAGCAGGTGCAGGCTTGTCATTGAAGCATTAGGAGTTACACGGGAATGACAGCGTCGTGCAAAGTGGTTCAATTTCTTACAGAGATTGCAGACGTTATCTCGGAAATACGGCAAGAATGTACTGCTTGGTCAAGGGTCAATTCAGTGTTTCGGAGAAGCTCAGCTCTCAGCTTGCTATCAAGCATTCCATCCACCAGTTTATCTCGTACTAAATCTCCTTAAATCACGATATCGACAATGTGCAACCATGTGCTTCAGGCCGCTGATAAATTGTTCAATAGGCTCATCGACCTGCTGTAAACGAGCATAGAATTTGGTTCTTTCAATAATATGGTTTGAAGGCATATCACACAGTTCTCTGAACTTTCTTAGCAAAACCACAGGGTCATCAATTGTTTCTGCCGGCACACGGACCTGGCTGTTGTCATCGAAAACAGCAGGAGCAAAGGTGAAGTTGTCGGCATGATTCATTGCCTCAGGTCCCGCAAGATTGAGCAAAACAGATGCATGCACTTCTGGGGGATCATTCCGATGAACGATGTGAGCATAATGAGTGTAGTCACGTTCGAAAAGACGCCATCGTTCAGCAATGTCTGAATCAAAGATCAAAGGGCTTAGGCGGCGACACGAATTAGCCATAACGGAGATAGTAAAGACACAAACTAATAAAAGAAAATAAAACCCGGTAAACTTAAACGGAGAGCGTCAGACTCACTGTCTGACACCATGTAATGATGTGACCTGAACACAGATTAAGATACAACACATATTTATTAAATCACTTACAACATAGAATCTATCTGCAGTACGTTACAGCTCTGAGCTGGTACATCTACTGACTGGCGTATGCGAGCTCTTGATATTATAAAGCACGTACAAGGCGTAGCTACCACTAACACACACTATGATTGGCTAGCATGCAATAGCCAATCTACACTTTAGTTCATACTTTTTTCCAGATATAAATTAGAGATTCAGCTATATCTTTTTTTTACACACCCATTTCAACTACATTCTCTATATTCAGTAGCACTCTTCAATTGATCATATTTTTAGTTGGACATCTGTGCTATCTCCTGTAATATGCCTTTGCTATGTCCATGAGTGGACAGAACAACCAATCTTCATTTCCTTTTTTAAATTTTTTTATTTTTTAATATTTTTATTAGAAGCAAGTACATATCATAATAAAAACATTTCATGTATATCAGTCAGTCACACATTGCTAATATTATCAGTTGTATATTGACTCTGCTTCTAGTTTTTTTTATAGATAGAGAATAAGAAAGAAAAAAAAACACGATAAAGAAGAATGGAATAATTTACTAATAATACAACATTGGAGATAGGTTCGTAAATTATAAAGTATAACTTTTCATCTAATCCTGAGTTTGAGCTTCAGTCAAGTTCCCGTGCTGAACCAATCCACCCCTTCAAATAGTCAATAAATGAAGACCATGTTCTGACAAAAAGTTCTTGTTTGTCCACTGAGACAAATCTAGTTCTTTCCAAATGTATGGTCTCCGGCATTTCCATAATCCACATTATAATTGTGGGGGTTGTAGGACCTTTCCAAAATGTTCATATTAATTTTTTCCCAGTTATTATACTATAGTCGAGAAAGTTTCTTTGGCTTGTTGTAAGTGTTAAGCTTTGTTCTGATAATCCTAGTATTATTCGTTTTGAGTCGGGATCCAATTGGGTGTTGACAACTTCAGAGATTATTCTAAAAATATCCGTCCAGAAATTTTTGATTTTTATACAGTTTACGAATGTATGAGTTAAGTTAGCCTCTAAATGCTGACATGTATCACATATAGGAGAGATTTGTGGGAAGATTCTATTTAGTTTTGTTTTAGAGTAATGTAGTCTGTGTAATACTTTAAATTGTATTAAAGAGTGTCTGGCATTTACCGAGCATTGATGTATATGTGGTAAACTTTCGTCCCAAATATCTTTCATTATTGGTTGGCCTAGTTCATTTTCTCATGTTTGCCTATATAATTCCGTCGGTGGTACCTCACTAATAGGATATTATAAATATGAGATATTAATTTATCTGTATTAGGAAGTTTATTCAAACATTCATCAAGAGTTTCTGGATCTCTTCATTTCCAATTTCATAATTTACTTTTGGGGAGAAGGAGTTCTCGATCTCCCCTTTGGTTAAGTTTTATCATGACTGAGCAATCTGGAAGACACTTCTCTTCTGTTAGAGAATTCTAAGTTGTGAAATTCATGTTCACTGTGACCCTCCAACACGATGAAGGGAGAAAATCTTCACTTACCAACAAATATCATTACGTACTTTCCACAATCGAAGACGTTCATAATTCATTGAAGCTGATAGCTATTGGAATAACTAAAAATGTTTTTTTTTGCTCTAAATGGAATTTCAACTATTTTTTCGGTGTCTATTTCCTGAGTACAAAAGCAATAAAGAGATATCTAGATCCTAGTGCATTCTAATTGGTTTGCTGCAGCACGGTGCCAGTAACACTTTTAGTCATTGGCCCAATATTGCAAATTTCAATTTTGCTTAGACAACTGATGGTACAGTAGATACTGCCTTGTCCATGCACAAATTGCATGGGATATTAAGTTGAAATCCTACTGAAATATGCATTTATCAAACAAACAATTTGAAGATAGTGAGAGGCTGGGGAAGGGATCCTTCATCAGTCCTGAAACATCAGTTCTGTTTCTTTTCACACACATGCTACCTAACCTCTTGAGTGTGATGTATTTTTGGTTTACGTTCGCCAGCATCGGTAGATCTGAAGATCATTTCCTGTTTTTATGTTGACATTACAATTGATGGGGCTAGAGGAAGTGGTTGAGGTACTGAGCGAGTACTTTACTAAAGGAGGACACTGAGGATAGCAAGATCAGGGAGAGGTATATTGAAATTCTGGACATGTTAATATCGAGAAAGGGGTGGTGTTGAGTCTCTTGAAGAACATTAATAAGTCCCCATGGCCTAATGGGATCAGGCGTTATTGAGAAAGGCCCCATCAACATCTGGTACAACTATAACCTCTAGACGTCACGCTGCCTTCCATCTACACTTCATGCTGTCGCGGCAAGGTCTCTCATCAGCTACAGTTCAGTCCTGGCATCCCATCTATCTCATTGGAGATATTTCAACAATATTCAATTGGACATAATCAGACTTTACCTTGCACTAAAATTATGCTGAACCCTTTATCTGTACACTGTGGACGGCTTGATTGTAAACATGTATAGTTTTTTCTTTGTCTGGATGGCACACAAACAAAAGCTTTTCTTGTTCCTTGGTGTACATGACACTAATAAACTCAATGTCCCAATGTTGCAGATTTACAACTTTTTAAATTCCTGATTTATGTTAAAATTGTAATCGATGTGCGTATGTTTCACTTACTTGTCGCTCTCCAGTTCACCCGGTTGTTCACTTCACTGAATACAACAAAGAATGGAGAAGTTAATGCTTGATCGTTTTCTTGTGATTTCCTCAGCAAAAGGGAGATGTCTAAATCATAGGCTGGATATTGAACCCTGTAAACCTTTTAAAAACAGAGGTGGTGACATAGTTCAATACACAATTGCAGTATATTTATAAATGTGCCTCATTGACATACAGGACGAGTGTAAAACCATGCACGTTTATATTAATAGGCAATGCTTTTGAAGAAGGGTCTCGACCCGAAACATCACCCATGCCTTCTCTCCAGAGATGCTACTTGTCCCTCTGAATTACTCCAGCTTTTTGAATCTATCTTCAGTTTAAACCAGCATCTGCAGTTGCTTCTTACATAATGCTTTTTTCGTGACAGTGTGTACTAGTACAGTTTACCTGCACTTCTTCAAAGGTTAAAATGCCACCACCAAATTCATGTTCAATTCTCCTCCCTTTTTTAGCACCAAAGAGATAGTGTTTCCTCAATAAAACTGATGTCTTTCACTTCCAGCGGTGGTGTCTTCCCTTGCAACTACAGGAAATATGGTGCATGACATTTCACCACCTCCATGCTCATCAACCAGGGGCCCAAATACTTTTTCCAATTGAAAAAATAGTTGTTGATGGTATTAACCAATATATCCAGCATTTGCATAACTGGGCAACCAAACATGGGTGATTGGTCTTCTAAATATCTTATTTTAGTTTGCAAGTATGAATCTTATATTATAATTCATGTAATTTTAATTCTCCAACTCACTCCTTCTCTGACCTTGCTGATCATGACTTCCTAAAACTGAAGGAAATATTCAAGATATCAATAAATACAATTGAATTACCATCTTTCGGGGCAGAGCAACACCAGGTTCAACTATCCCTTCAGCACACCCACTGTCCTCTGACCCACATACTTGGGCTTTGGACTTTTACAACAGATGTTCACCGACTAAGAAGGAGACGATTTGTGTTTGGCTGCAAAATTTAACCATTGCAGCACCAGAAAAAGTGGATTAATTAAAGGATCAACCACTCTGTAAGGATCAAAATAATAATATGCTGCTGCTAATATCTTAAAGATAATATAAGATGGAAGAAAAGTGAAGCAAGAGTAAGTTGCCCAAAAGTCCTTCACTTAATGCCTTGATATACCAGAATTATTTCTCAATTCCTGTGGCCATAATGCACCATTAAAAGTTTGACCTTGGAGATGATTTCAGCCTTATAACATTTATTACTTGTTGCTGTTGCTTCACACTAAATAAATGTTTCTAAGCATTTGAATATTGGTAAAGATGCTAATTCTCAATTATTAACCAACTTTCGATTTGGATGTCATAAAATTAATTATGATATCTATTTTCATTGATTGCTTTGTTCAGTCATGGTAAACAGACACTAATTATCCAGGGTACACAAAATTGCTGGGGAAACTCAGCGGGAGTTTCCCCAGCAATTTTGTGTACCCTCGATATTCCAGCATCTGCAGTTCCCTTTTGAACACTAATTATCCAGGTGCTGACTGAAGTACTGCAAAACATTATGGTGATTTAATGTGAATTATTGTAATCTAAATTGATGTTTTTTTAAGTTTTAGCTGATGCGATCCCATTCCAGGTGACAACAATCTTACCCTTTGTCTGCAGTCTGAAAATTCAGCAAAGGAAGATAACCTCATTTCTGGAGTGCAGCCGCATTCCTCCCTTGATTTCTTCCCTGCACATTGCTTGTAGCTTCCAGTTTCCTGTAATTAAAATCAGGGCTAAAGGTGATATCTCAATTTTGCTTTTCTGGTATTCACTTCCAATCAGCTTTATTAAATAGGAAACATTTATAGCAAGTGTAAGTGGTCAGCTACAGAAATATAGGGTATCAAAAAATTAAAACAGTAGCTATGGCGATATTGGTATGTTTGGATAAGTTAAGATTTGTACTTAAAACATGAACATTTACATCCAAAATTTATTTTGACCTTTCCTTTTTTGCATTAATGCAGCATTGTGGGTAATGCCAACTTAATTCATGAAATTCATGTAAAAAGCAGGAATTTCATTTGCAAGGTTCACAAAGGGGAATATCCAATTTCAGTGCCGCTTTCTCTTTGAATGTGCTGCAAGGGACATCCCACCACACAATAAAAGATAGGCACAAAATGCTGGAGTAACTCAGCGGGACAGGCAGCATCTCTGGAGAGAAGGAATGGGTAATGTTTCGGGTCTCGACCCACTGTATTACTTCAGCATTTTGTGTCTATCTTCGGTGTATAACCAGCATCTGCAGTTCCTTCCTATAAAATAAAAGGTGTTCCAGTTACAATGGACCATTGTTCCTGAATGAATGGATGCAGCTTGGCAGCAGGATCAGAGTATATTCTCTAGAGTCTCAGAGGGACCCGTGCTGGCAGGTGAAAAGCAATAGCCGTAAGTGTCCTGTTCCTTGTGCACAGGAGCCATGGAGATTCTCCAGCATTACAGCCAGATGTTCCTGACAAGGAGTTGCCAGGAAATGCTGCAAGGAGATGAATGCAGAGAATTCTACAGGTGATTTGTTGCCTGGGGCAAAGGGAAAATTACACAGTAGCTCAATACTATTTCATGATTCCTATTTTAAAATGACATTTCTATATATAAAGTACTTACCTTTGAGATTTTATAATAGTCTCGAAATCTTGGTTTACTCGGATCAGCATTATAGATGTTATTGGTTACTGGAACATTGATTCCATGCGTGGATGGTGGTCTGTAATTTATCTATTATAAACAAAAATAATTTTACTACCTTGTTGATATATCTGCACAATGGAAAATGAGAATGAGTATATTTCACACGCAGCAGCTTTGCGCTCTCCAGACCGATTCAATTCGGAGCAGCCCAGCACCGAACGCGACTGTGGAAAAAAGGTTCTGTTTTACTGTTTTACTGTTCTTTTTATAAATCATGTTTCTCTAGGTATCTAAATTTTATTAGTTGTTTAAGTTATTACATCGGATGGAAGCTGCATGCCAAATCTCGTTGCACCTATGTGTAATGACAATAAAAGATATAATAATAATAATAATAATAATTATTATTATTATTATTATTATTATTATTATTATTATATCTTTTATTGTAACTAATAATAATAATAATAATAATAATAATAATAATAATAATAATTATTATTATTATTATTATTATTATTAGTTACAATAAAAGATATAATAATAATAATAATAATAATAATAATAATAATAATAATAATAATAATAATAATAATAATAATAATAATAAATATTGCATTGGGGAATGCGTTGGGGGACTAGGCCTCCCATGTGACTTAGTCTAGACTATTATTATTATTATTATTATTAGTAGACTAGACTAAGTCACATGGGAGGCCTAGTCCCGCAACGCAACACATTCCCCAATGCAATATTCCACCACTCACCTGTTCCCCCAATGCAACGGCAGGAGCTTTCTGTAGCCGTGGGGAGGTGGGGAGTGTTGGGGAGGGCGGGTGTGGGGGAGGGGGATGTGTGAGGGGGGGGGGGGGGTGTGTGAGGGAGGGGGGTGTGTGGGCTCACCGGTTCCCGTCCCGGGCTCCAACCGCACATACCGGCTCCATACTCACTTAGCGGCTCCCGTCCCCAGCGCCTGTCGTGCTCACAGCCGCCGCCCGCGTACACAGTCAGCCCCCGCCTGAAAACATAGCCAGCCCTCGCCCGTGAACACAGCCAGCCCCCGCATGCAACCACAGCAGCCCCCGGCCGCACTCTGCTCCTTCAGTTTTGTTCTCCCCACCGCTGGAGTTTAGAAGGATGAGAGGGTGGTTCTTATTGAAACATATAAGATTATTAAGGGTTTAGACATGCTAGAGGCAGGAAAAATGTTCCCGATGTTGGGGGAGTCCAAAACCAGGGATCACAGTTTAAGAATAAGGGGTAAGCCATTTGGAGACGAGGAAACACTTTTTCTCACCGAGAGTTGGAATCTTTGGAATTCGCTGCCTCAATGGGCGGTGGAGGCCAATTCTCTGGATACTTTCAAGAGAGAGTTAGATACAGCTCTTAAGGATAGCAGAGTCAAGGGATATGGTGAGAAGGCAGGAACGGGGTAATGATTGTGGATGATCAGCCATGATCACAGTGAATGGCGGTGCTGACTCGAAGGGCCGAAAGGCCTACTCCTGGACCTATTGTCTATTGTGTCGCAGGTAGATAAGATGGTCAAAACGGCTTTTGGCACATTGGCCTTCATCAGTCAGAGTATTGAGTATAGAAGTTGGGAGGTCATGTTGCAGTTGTATAAGACGTTGGTGAGACTGCATTTAGAATATTGTGTTCAGTTCTGGGCACCATGTTATAGGAAAGATATTGTCAAGCTTGAAAGGGTTTAGAAAGACTTACGAGGATATTGCCAGGACAGAGGGCGTGAGCTGTAGTCCGAGGTTAAGTAGGATGGGTTTCTACTCCTTGGTGCGCAGGAGGATGAGGGGTCTAAGAGTGCAAGTACATACAATACGGATTGCTGCAGGACTGACGTTTTTGACCTTTTCATTATACCCTCAAACTCAAAGTCTGCCCATCATTTCCAATTCTGATGTAAATCTCTACATATTGGATGAAATTCAGGTTGTATTAATTTTTATAACATACTTTAATTAAAAGTTTTGGACATTCTGGACATCCTATGCCTCAAAGCTTATTTTAAAGCCCAATGAGTTTATGTACTAATTAGTACCCATATTTACAATTAAGTATTTTGTGATTTACTGGTGCTCTCTGAAGTTGTGATTAAGAACTGAATGCATTGTACAATTATGCTGACATCTTTATCTCCCAAGTCATCTCCCTCTCATTCAATGATGGATAGTGTGTTTTTGTGTAAAGACTGAATTAAATATTGATCAGGAAAATTAGAAAATTATTACTACCACAAATTTGCATCCTTAAGAGTAAAATCATATCTTGGTTGCTCTAGTCAGTAAAAAAGACTTGCAAGCAACTAAACCTTATAATACTAATTGTAAATTATGACATATTTCAGGTTCAAAGCATCACAGAGATTCCTTTTACAGCAACTTCTTCTGTAGTACAATTTAGGATTATTTTCTGAATAGTACTTACAGGCAAGGTCTTCAAAAGAACAGAGTCAGTTTCATCATGTTTTGGATGACCATACAACCACTCATCCCGACTGATTGATATAGGCTCTTTATAAAGGATCATTTTTCCAACTGGACAGGTGCAAAACAGAATAATTGGGATGCTAACTACTGGGCACAACAGTGATGCTTCAGAAATAGCAATGGACACTGTAGTGTATCCCTAAAATAAAGAGAAAATAATTTTTTCAACAAACAGCTGTAAATATGGTGTAATTAGGTAACTTCATCTGAATGTTCTGAGATGATTGATGAACAAAGATCAATCTACTCAGATATTACAAGTCAAGAGATGCACCGAGAACGGAACAATGAAATTCTTACTTGCTGTATAAACAATAATCAATAATAAATAAATTAGTAGTTATACAAGGTAACCAAATCATGTGACTGGAAGCTGAAGTACATAGTGTAACCCTTAAATTCCATAATAGTTCGATGCTGAGGTGTGATTATGGTCAGGATTAAACAAGTGTGGTTCAATATGTTGGTTCAGTGTTATGGTGATTCAAACAAAGTTAATTTAAGATTTCTGAATCCACCAGTTATCTGAAAAAGCACTGAAAGTCGAAACCAATTTTACAATTGTAAATTAAATTGTATATGCCATTAAAAGGTTCAGTGCAGCATCCCATTTAGTAAGGGCAGGAAATTCAATTAAACTATTCACACAACCATTCACACATGCAGAGCCAGAAGATTGAAGCCAGAGAAGACTAATGGGGCTGTCTCAATGTGCAAGCTAATTCAAGAGTTCTCCAGAGTTTCACCTGATTCGAACTCGGTGAATTACGGTAATAGCCGCTCGTAGGTACTCGGGGCTCTCGTGAACATTTTTCACCATGTTGAAAAATCTTAACGAGTCTTCACGAGCTTACCGCGTTTCCCGATTACCTGCTGTTAGCGTTACGAGCCGCTAAGAGGCATCCAGAGCTCCGGCGTACCCACTACGTACATTCTACGTGCTTACCACGATTTGATCTTTTTTTAAACTCGGGAGAGCTCTTGAATTACCTCGTACAGTGGGACAGGCCCTTAACTCTATGCACATTTCTGGGTGCTTAACACAAAATTTATTCCCTTATTTATTCATGACAATTTTACTTATCTCTCGCACTCTTTTTCATTTAGTTTTTTAGGTTTATTTGTTTTAGAGATACAGCGTGGAAACTGGCCCTTCGGCCCACCGAGTCTACGCCGACCAGCGATCCCCGCACATTAACACTACTCTACACACATGAAGGACAATTTTATATTTACACCAAAACAGTTAACCTACAAACCCGTATGTCTTTGGAGTGTGGGAGGAAACTGAAGATCTCAGAGAAACCCCACGCAGGTCATGGGGAGAACATACAAATTCCGTACAGACAGCACCCGTAGTCAGGATTGAACCCGGGACTCTCGCACTGCAAGGCAGCAACCGTACCGCTGCGCCATCATGCCGCCAAGTGTAAGAATTTCTCAAGTAATATCAACAGTGCTGCTAAAGGCAAAATGCATCTGCAAAGCAATTTTCATTATCAATTAAAGGTAGACAAAAATGCTGGAGAAACTCGGCGGGTGAGGCAGCATCTATGGAGCGAAGGAAATGGTGACATTTTGTGTCGAGACCCTTCTTCAGACTGATGAGGGGGTGGTGGGGCGGGAAGAAGAGAGGAAGAGGCAGAGACAGTAGGCTGTGGGAGAGCTGGGAAGAGGAGGGGAAGAAGGGAGAAAGCAAGGACTACCTGAAATTGGAGAAGTCAATGTTCATACTGATTGATAGTCTGAAGAAGGGTTTCGGCCCGAAACGTCGCCTATTTCCTTCGCTCCATAGATGCTGCTGCACCCGCTGAGTTTCCCCAGCAATTTTGTGTACCTTCAATGTTCATACTGCTGGGGTGTAAACTGCACAAGCAAAATATGAGGTGCTGCTCCTCCAATTTGCGATGGGACTCACTTTGGCCATGGAGGAGGCCCAGGACACAAAGGTCGGATTCGGAATGGGAGGGGGAGTTGATGTGCGGAGCCACCGGGAGATCAGGTTGGTTAATGCGAACTGAGCGGATGTGTTGGGCGAAGCGATCGCCAAGCCTGCGCTTGGTCTCACCGATGTAGAGCAGTTGACACCTCGAACAGCGGATGCAATAGATGAGATTGGAGGAGGTGCAGGGACCTCACCTGGAAAGACTGCTTGGGTCCTTGGATGGAGTTGAGGGGGGAGGTAAAGCGACAAGTGTAGCATGTCCTGAGGTTACACGGGAAAGTACCAGGGGATGGGGTCGTTTGGGTGTGAAGGGACAAATTAACCGGGGAGTTACGTAGGGAGCGGTCTCTGTGGAAATCCGAAAGGAGAGGAGATGGGAAGATGTGACCAGTGATGGGATCACATTGGAGGTGGTGAAAATGTCAGAGGATTATCTGTTGTATGTGACGGCTGGTGGAGTGGAAGGTGAGGACAAGGGGGACTCCGTCCTTGTTATGGGTGGGTGGATGGGGAGTGAGAGTGGAGCTACGGAATATAGAGGCAACTCTGGTGAGAGCCTCATCTATAGTCGAAGAGGGGACCCACCATTCCCTAAGGAATGAGGACATCTCCGATGCCCTGGTTTGGAACACTTCATCCTGGGTGCAGATGCGGCGTAGACGGAGTAATTGGCAATAGGGGATGGAGTCCTTACAGGAAGCAGGGTGGGAAGAAGTGTAGTCCAGATAGCCATGGGAGTTACTGGGTTTGCAGTAGATGTCGGTCAGTAGTCTGTTACCTGCGATGGAGATAGTGAGGTCTAGAAACGGTCGGGAGATGTCGGAAATGGTCCAGGTGAATTTGAGTGCCGGATGGAAGTTAGTGGTGAAATGGATGAAGTCAGTGAGTTCTGCATGGGTGCAGGAGGTAGCACCAATGCAGTCGTCAATGCAGCGGAGGTAGAGTTTGGGATAGGGCCACGGTACGCCTCGAACAAGGATAGTTCGACATACTCTACAAAGAGGCAGGCATAGCTGGGGCCCATGCATGTGTCCATAGCTACGCCTTGAATTTGGAGAAAATGGGAGGTTAAAGGGAAAGTTGTTGAGGGCAGGGGCGGAAAGCCCGGAGGGGGGGGGCCAGAGGGGACACGTTCCCCCCCATGTTTTGAGAGGTGGGGGACATCCCCCCCATGTTTTTGTGATCCCGATTTTAAAATCGCCGTTTTTAGCGCCGGATTGAGCCTCCGAAGCCTCGTGCGTGTGTGTCCCCCGTTCCCTCCATGTTTTGATAGTGAGTTCCGTTCTTGGTTGAGGGTAAGGACCAGCTCTGCTAGGCGGAGGAGAGTATTTGTAGACGGGGATTGTTGTCAATTACCTCAGAGGCCATGATTTTTAATCCTCACACCCCTGTCCTCAATCCTCTGACAGTGAATTAGACTTGGTGGCAGGTTCTTCCCGATATGACCTTGGTTCTGAACTGTATTTCTTCCAGTATGTGTTCAGCAGCACACACAAAAGAAAACGTGTAATATAGTTCAGTTGTTCCCAAGGCTGAATGTTGCTGTCCTGTTCTATAATCACATAATGTCCCTATTGCACCACAATTTCTAAGTCTCAATAGACAATAGACAATGGATAAAGGTGCAGGAGTAGGCTATTCGGCCCTTCGAGCCAGCACCACCATTCAATGTGATCATGGCTGATCATCCCCAATCAGTACCCCGTTCCTGCCTTCTCCCCATATCCCCTGACTCCGCTATCTTTAAGAGCCCTATCTAGCTTTCTCTTCAAAGTATCCAGAGAACCGGACTCCATCTCCCTCTGAGGCAGTGAATCCCACAGACTCACAACTCTCTGTGTGAAAAGGTGTTTTCTCATCTCCGTTCTAAATGGTTTAACCCTTATTCTTAAACTGTGGCCCCTGGTTCTGGACTCCCCCAACATTGGGAACATATTTCCTGCCTCTAGCGTGTCCAAACCCTTAATAATCTTATATGCTTCAATAAGATAACCTCTCATCCTTCCAAACTCCAGAGTATACAAGCTCAGCCGCCCCATTCTCTCAGCATATGACAGTCCCGCCATCCCGGGAATTAACCTTGTGAACCTACGCTGCACTCCCTCAATAACAAGAATGTTCTTCCTCAAATTAGGGGACCAAAACTGCACACAATACTCCAGATGTGGTCTAACTAGGGCCCTGTACACCTGCAGAAGGACCTCTTTGCTCCTATACTCAACTCCTCTTGTTATGAAGGCCAACATGCCATTCGCTTTCTTCACTGCCTGCTGTACCTACGTGCTTACTTTAATTGACTGATGAACAAGGACCCCCAGATCCCGTTGTACTTACCCCTTTCCCAATTTGACACCATTTAGATAATAATCTGCCTTCATGTTTTTCCTACCAAAGTGGACAACCTCACATTTCTCCACATTAAACTGCATCTGCCATGCATCTGCCCACTCACCCAACCTGTCCAAGTCACCCTGCATTCTCATAGCATCCTCCTCACAGTTCACACTGCCAACCAGCTTTGTGTCATCTGCAAATTTGCTAATGTTACTTTTAATCCCTTCATCTAAATTATTGATCTGTCTTTTCCAAGTTTAATTTGAATGAATGGACATATAGACAATGGGAAAGTGAATGACAGTTTGTATTCAAAATATTTTCCTTACAATTGATAGAAAATTATTTGCATTTGCTGTCAGACGCTTCCTCAATCTTAATCGTTAATGCTTTTACATTACGTTATACTCTAATTGTGGAACATCAGGCATCCAAACAGAATTTCAACTATATTGCAGCCTTTTTCTCTTTAAACTAATTAAGTGGTCAACATTTAAAAAACCTTCACACAATTGCATTTTCTTGCAAAATAATATCCTTACCCAGACATTAAAATTGCTGTAAATATCGAGATTTAGGAAACCTATACCAGAGTCATCCCAGTGATTTTCTGTTTCTATTTGCAGCAGGACTGGATTTCCAATGGACACATCAAATGTTTGTGAATTAACTAGAGAGAAGATACATTATGTAAATTAATTAAATTTGGAAGAGCAAATTAGTGCAAGAGAACGGGACACTTAACATTTGCAATCAAGAACTCCCAAATCTAGACGTAGAATATGGAGACATGAGACTATAGATGCTGCAATCTATATTGGAGGAACTCAGCAGATCAGACAACATCTATGGAGGCAAACTGATAGTTGTTGTTTCGAGTTGAGGCCCATTATGGTGATTTAACGTGTCTCCACAAAATAATAAATGCAAATAAATCAAATCCCTTCTCAGAAGAACAGTTCATACTATACTATATTGGTTTTATTTTCATTTCTAAACAATCTAACCATGGAAATATTTGTTCATTGCCACAACGGGCACAGATATTTAGGAAGTGAATTGCACCTCCCATCAAATAATCAGATACTCATGGGATCACAGTGATTGGACGATCAGGGATATCAATAATTCGAGGGATTAGGAGTGTTATTGTTAGTTGGAAGAAAGTGTGCCTATTGTTATTAAATTAACCTCCACACCCATCTCTAATTTGGGTCATCATGGCTACATACTATATACAAGTCTAACTCATGACATCTGGTATTAACTTTCCATATTCTGTTGGGGTCTCTTTCTTTTACCTCTGCTCAGTCATGTACCATCTCTAGCCATGATTCCCCTTGAGCCTAATAAAACCACATGGGCCTGTCCCACAGGCGATTTTTTAGGCAACTACAGGCGAGTGGTTTGTTCCCACATGTTCACCAGTGATCGCCGGGAGTAGTCTCCTCAGTTGTGCAAAACGTCGTAGCGTCTTTCTGGTCGCCGCTAAATTTTCAACGTTGAACATTATTTGGCGACAGTGGGTTTGGCGCCAATGAGCGTAGCTTGAAGTAGGTGCTGTCGTAGGTTGTCGCCAGGACGACTATGACAGTCGCCAGCAGTTGCCTAAAAAATCGCCATGGGACAGGCCCATTACTCTTCTCAAGCCTGATCATTTTCCTCATAGTCATTCTCATTGCTCACAACAGTGGAATTGTTTTCATATAATTCATAACATTTAGGTATACATTGCAAGATTTGGCTAGCTGCATTAGGAACCATCAAAACCTATAGATGCTGCTTGACTGGCTGTCTTCCTCCAGCATTTCTGATTTTGTTTCAGCTTATTTATTTTCCATCACAATTGGACTCTGCGATCGTTTCGCCAAATACTTGCGCTCGGGCAGTTTATGGGATCTCCCGGTTGCTAACCATTTTTAACACCTCTTCCCATTCCCATACTGATTTTACTGTCTTGGGCCTCTTCCATTGTCAGAGCAACGTTACAACCAAACTGGAGGAACAACACCTCATATTCTGCTTGGGTAGCTTACAACCCAAGCAATATGAACATTGAATTCTCCAATTTTAGTTAACTAATAAACCTCTCCTCTGTCTTCTTTCTCCCTAAACCCCACCCCCAATTTCCTCTCCATCCCCCACCTTCTTCCCCCGACTCACACATATTTCTCCCCTCCCCCTCTATCTATATTCTTTCTTCTGGCTTCATAATTCTTCAATCCTTTTGTTTCACACATTCTATCTTTTCATCTCTGGTTTTTGTCCACCATCCGCCTATCAAAAAACCCTTCATCTGTATCAACCTTCTACCTACCAGACATGCCCCTCCTCTCTTTCAGCGTTCTCCAGTTAGTCTGAAGAAGGGTTCTGACCAAAAATGGCATCTATCCATGTTTTCCATGGAGATCGACACAAAATGCTGGAGCAACTCAGCGGGAAAGGCAGCATCTCTGGAGAGAAGGAATGGGTGACGTTTCGGGTCG
This sequence comes from Amblyraja radiata, assembly GCF_010909765.2. Classification (NCBI taxonomy): domain Eukaryota; kingdom Metazoa; phylum Chordata; class Chondrichthyes; order Rajiformes; family Rajidae; genus Amblyraja; species Amblyraja radiata. The sequence goes on from NC_045964.1 coordinate 64,920,391, forward strand.
AGACCCTTCTTCAGACTGATAGTCAGGGGAGAGGGAAATGAGAGATATAGACGGTGAGTGTAGGAAGGAACTGCAGATCCTAGTTTAAATCGTAGATAGACGCAAAATGCCTGAGCATCTCAGCGGGACAGGCAGCATGACTGGAGAGAAGAAATGGGTGATATTTCAGGTCGACACCCTTCTCCAGACTGATGTCAGGGGGAGGGAGGTGCGTAGATAAGGAAGTGTATAGATAAGGACGTGTAAGGTGTAAATACAGGATAATGGGAATGGACATCAAGGAGAATGTAGAATAAATCATTGTTAGTTGGGAGAATGTAACAACAAAGCAAACAGAGTTAAAATATAGTCGGAGACGATAAGACTGGTCGGAGAACTGGGAAGGGGGAAGGATGGAGAGAGATGGAAAGCAAGGGTTACTTGCAGCCAGAGATGTCAATGCTCATACCGCTGGGGTGTAAGTTGTCCACGGGAAATATGAAGTGCTGTTCCAATCTGACAATGGAGGCCTAGGACAGAAAGGTCAGTATGGGAATGGGAGGGGGAGTTAAAGTGCTGAGCAACCGGGAGATCAGGCAGGCCTAGACAGACTGAGCGGAGGTGTTCAGCAAAACGATCGCCGAACCTGCGCCTGGTCTCACCGATATACAGGAGTCCACAACTGGAATAACGGATACAGTAGATGAGGTTGGAGCAGGTGCAAGTGAACCTCTGGCTCACTTGAAAAGACTGTTGAGGTCCTTGGACGGAGTCAAGGAGGGAGGTATAGGGACAGGTGTTGCATCTCCTGAGGTTGCAGGGGAAAATACCTGGGGAGGGGATGGTTTGTGTAGGAAGGGACAAGTTAACCAGGGAGTTGCGGAGGGAATGATCTCTGCGGAAAGCGGAAAAGAGGGGAGATGGGAAGATTTGACCCATTGGAGGTGGCGAATATGGTGGAGGATTATACTCTCTATGTGACGGCTTATGGGGGGGGGAGGGACAAGAGCGGAGCTGCGGGAGCTGCGGGATATCGAGGAGACCCTGGTGTAGGCTTCATCTATAGTGGAAGAGGGGAACCCCCATTCCCTAAAGAATGAGGACACCTTTGATGTTCGCATCAGCACACAAGATGAGGTGTTCCAAACCAGGACATCAGATGTCCTGGTATGGAACATCTCATCTTGGGTGCTGATGGGGCATAGACAGAGGAATTGGGAGTAGGGCATAGGGTCTTAACAGGATGCAGGGTGGGAAGAAATGTAGTCGAGATAGCTGTGGGAGTCAGTGGGTTTATAATAGATGACAGTTGATAGTTTGTCTCCTGTGATGGAGGCAGTGAGATCAAGAAACGGTACAGAGATGTCGGAGATGTTCCAAGTGAATTTGAGTGCAGGATGGAAATTAATAGTAAAGTTAATGAAGTCAGTGAGTGAAGTCAGTGATGCAGTCGTCAACATAGAGTTCGGGGATAGGACCAGTGTATGCCTGGAACAACGATTGTTCAACGTACCCTACAGAGAGGCAGGCATAGCTGGGGCCCATGCAAGTACCCAGAGCTTTGCCTTGGATTTGGAGGCAGTGGGAGAAATCGAAGGAGAAGTTGTTAGGGGTAAAGACCAACTCTGCTAGATGGAGGATAGGGTTGGTAGATGGAAATTGGCTGGTTCTGCAGTTGAGGAAGAAACGGAGGACTTTAAGACCTTCCTGGTGGGGGATGGAGGCGTAAAGTGACTGGACATCCATTGTAAAGATGAGGTAGTGGGGGCCATTGAAGAGACTGTAGATTGGCTATAGCATGTTAGCCAATCAGAATGCTTAGTAATTATAACCCCGCCTAATTATAACATTCATAGTGTTAGATCCGACCCACTGTCCACAGTGTGAACGTGTGATGACCTGCTTAGTAGTTAATGACCTGAACAATAAAGATGCTTGTGTTTCAACCTGTGTGAGTTTGGAATCTTTACATGGTGTCAGAAAAACGGGTCTACCCCGCTACTGTTTACCGCGATTTATTTCGTTTACCAGCTTTTATTTGCGTGTTTTTTGTGACTTGAGAACATGGCTAACTCCTGTCGAAAGCCCAGCCCGTTAGTGTTTGATTCTGATATTGTCGAGCGATGGCGAATGTTTGAGAAGCACTACTCTCATTATATCCGCTTCGTTCACCGAAACGATCCCGACGATTTGAAAGCTTCGCTACTGTTGAATTTAGCAGGTTCGGAGGCTATGATCCGCGCTGACTCGCTCAAATTTGCACCTGCTCAACTGGATGGGAATGGCCAGATATTGGTGCCAGCTGAATCTATTGACAACTCTATGGTGTTGCTGAGGAAGTTTAGAGAACTGTGTGGCCTGCCGTCTAACAGAATCCTTGAGAGAACAAGATTTTTTGCTCAGATGTGTGGAACGATTCATCAGTGACCTGAGGCACATCAGCTCTCGATGCAGATTTGGTGAGTTGACAAATGAGTTAGTTTGCAATAAAATTGTGGGAGGAATGAGCGACCGCAAACTGCGAGCCGAACTGCTGCGGAATGCAGAACTGACTTTAGAGCAAGCAATTCATGCTCGTAGGATGGCTGAGACCGTGGCACCACTGGCTGATTTTGATAGCGCGAATGCTAATCAACAGTTGAATGTGAATTTGGCTAGTTACTTTCCACAAAGAATTCTCAATGCGTCCAACAAAGCTCAGAACACGCCTAACACGAGGTGCAGAAACTGTAACAACTTCCACCCCAGGGGTCGCCAATTTTGCGTTGCCCATGGGAAAGTATGTCATAATTGCAAAAAATTCAACCACTTTGTTAATTGTTGTCGATTCAGTGGGAGTACAGCTCCAAGGATGAAGCTGCACCTGATTCAACAAGACCCATCTGATTCTGATGAACAAGACGAACCTTCCCACGGGAACGACTCTGATAACACAGACACTGAGCCTACCGTACTTTCCCTAAACCTGCGCACCCCAGGTAAAGTAACTGATCCTGCTGTGACCATGATAATCAATAACAAACCCCTGATCGCCAAAGTCGATACCGGCGTCTGCGTGAAAGTCATGTCACTCAAAGTGTTTAACAAGATAAGAACCATTGAGTGCATGAAAAAAGACTCCTCCACTCTACATGCTTATGGAGGAGAAATTGTTCACCCGCTAGGTAAAGCTGACTTTAAATGTATGTGCATAGCAATCTGTGGTGTGAATTTGTGGAATGATCTGGAACAGGAGATAAAACTTAGCACAAGCATAATTCAGTTTAAAAAGATGTACAAAAGGATTTGTTTTAAAAGGATATTGGGATGAGGATAGGTGATTGTGAGTGGGATATTTGTTATACTGATTGTATTGGGAAGGGTGATTATAGGGTGGGTTGTATATATGACTAAGATACTGTATAGTATATGAGGGTTTTTTCTTTTCTTTTTCTTTTTTTCGTTTTTGTATGGCTTTGTAAATATTTGATTAGTGTATAAATGTAAATAATTTGGTGTACATATAGCTGCTGATGTACATATGGTGTACATATAGCTGCTAAATGTGTATGATAATTACAAGCAGTTGAATAAGGGGCGGGAATTAATATGCTTTGGCTTCTTCCTGCTCCTTTTCAGACACATACGATTTCATTTATTTATAGATATTGTTTTGTTTTTTGTATGCTGTTTCACACTTGCTTTTTCTTCTATTATTCTGTTCGAAATAAAGAATCAAATAAATAATAAATAAATAAATAAATAAATAAATAAGTAGATGTGCCATCAATGAACAGACCAAGGACTTGCTATTTTACATCATTCAGCCAAGTTTTGAAACCCGGCTAGGCATCGATGTGTGCCATGACCTGGGTTTGGTCTATTTCGGGCGTGCTGTCCACTAACTCTGTTTGACAGATCAGGGGATATGGGGAGAAGGCAGGAACGGGGTACTGATTGGGGGTGATCTGCCATGATCACATTGAATGGCGGTGCTGGCTCGAAGGGCCGAATGGCCTACTCCTGCACCTATTGTCTATTGTCTATTTAACCAACCAGACAGATGCTATCTAACTACAAAGATTTGTTAGACAACAAACTCGGCAAAATACCCACATCATACAAGATCATTGTTGACCATACAGTCACCCCAATCGTGCATGCCCCTCAATGTGTCCCACATAGTATGCGTGAGCAAATACACGGTGAACTGAAACGTATGGTCTTTATCAGAGTTCTTGCCAAAGTCAGTGAACCTTCCGACTGGGTCTCTATGGTCACCACTAAGAAAGACAAGAGGGAGTTACGCATCTGCATCAATCCTAAAGATTTGAACACGGCAATCAAACGTCAACACTACCCGATGAGGATCACCGAAGACGTAGTGGCACAAATCAGTAACGCAATGGTGTTCTCAGTCTTGGATGCCAAGAATTCCTTCTGGTAAATCCTGTGAGACCGTGCCTCATTGGCATTAACAACCTTCGCCACCCCGTTCGGACATTACTGATTCCTAAGAATGCCCTTAGGCATCAACTCTGCCAGCGAAGCTTTCCAGCGTGCAATGGAACAACTGTTTGCAGAATTCCCCTGTGCCATCATTGTTGACGACATCCTAGTTTATGGCCGCGATGCCACCGAGCATGATGCCAACCTACATAAAGTACTGGATCGTGCCAGAGACATCAATTTAAAACTGATCCCTCTGAAGTGCAAGTTCAGGGTTCCAGAAGTCACCTACGTTGGTCACGTGTTCACCAGCAATGGACTAAAACCTGATCTGATGAAGACTGCAGCAATCAACGAGCTGCCGGTACCAACTGACGTCATCAGCCTACAACGATTTCTAGGCATGGTCAACTACCTGGGAAAATGTATTTCCAATCTCAGCGAATTGTCAGCTCCCCTGCATCAACTAACCCACAAAGACAACACCTGGGGTACACAAAATTGCTGGGGAAACTCAGCGGGTGCAGCAGCATCTATGGAGCGAAGGAAATAGGCGACGTTTCGGGCCGAAACCCTTCTTCAGACTCCGGAGAGAGGAGGAGAACTTCTTCAAAGTAGGCATACCTTGAGGAGATATCGCAGTGGAGTAGACAAAGTGTTCAAAAGGGAACTGCAGATGCTGGAATATCGAAGGTACACAAAATTGCTGGGGAAACTCAGCGGGTGCAGCAGCATCTATGGAGCGAAGGAAATAGGCGACGTTTCGGGCCGAAACCCTTCTTCAGACACAACACCTGGTCCTGGTACCCAAACCACCAGCGAGCTTTCAAAACTTTAAAGCTACAGCTCGCTAGTGCTCCTACTCTGTCGTACTTCAATGTCGACCTGCCAGTCACAATTACCTGCGATGCATCCCAATATGGACTAGGCGCAGCATGTCTTTATTTATTTATTTATTTATTTATTTATTAGAAGTAGACATATTATAAAATGTAGTTACATATTATAGTAAAAAAAAACTTTTCATATACATCAGTCATACATTATTAACATTTTCCATTATCAATTACTTCTGCTTCTAGTATTTTTATTTTTTATAGAAAGCGAGAAAAAGAGAGGGTAGAAAGTTACAAATAAAAAAGAAAGCAAAAAGCAAAAAAAAAAAACACAACAGAAAAACAAGGGAGGTGGAATGGGTTACCTGTAATACATCAATGGAGATAGGTTCGTAGGTTATAAAGTATAGCTTTTCATCTGTTCCTGAGTTCAAGTTTCAGCTGGGTCCTCGTGCTGTGCCAATCTATCCCTTCAGATAGTTAATGAATGGAGCCCAAATTTTATGGAAAAGATCTTGTTTGTCCATTAAGACAAGTCTAATTCTTTCTAAGTATAGGGTCTCCGACATTTCCGTAATCCACATTTTAATTGTGGGGGTTGTAGGGCCTTTCCAAAATTTTAATATTAATTTTTTTCCGGTTATTATACTGTAATTGAGGAAGTTTCTTTGGTTTGTTGTGAGTGTTAAGCTTTGTTCTGATATTCCAAGTATTATTAATTTTGTGTCTGGGTCCAGTTTTGTATTAATAACTTCTGAAGTTATTTCAAAAATATCTGTCCAGAAATGTTTAAGTTTTATACAGTTTGCAAACGTATGTGTTAAATTAGCCTCTAAATGTAGACATTTATCACAAATAGGAGAGATTTGTGGGAAGATTCTATTTAGTTTTATTTTAGAGAAGTGTAGTCTATGTAAGACCTTGAATTGTATTAAAGTATGTCTGGCATTTAATGAACATTGATGTATTTGTTGTAAACTTTCGTCCCACATATCTTTCGTGATAGGATGACCTATTTCATTTTCCCATTTGTATCTATATGGTTCGGTCGGTGGTACCTCGTTATTTAGTAGGGTGTTATAAATATAAGCTATTAGTTTTTCAGTATTAGGATGCTTGTTCAGACATTCATCCAGAATTTCTGATTCCCTATTCCTGTAAACTTGTGTATTAGATTTAATATAATCTCTAATTTGTAGATATCTGAAAAAATTATTTGAGTGCAGTCCATAATTCTGTTGTAACTCTTGAAATGAAAGAAAAGTACCTTTCCCATAAAGATGTCCTATATTTTTGATTCCATGATTTTTCCATTGTGTGAAACCTTTGCCCATAAAGGATGATTTGAATAAAGGATTATTTACAATGGGAAGGCAGAGTGGTATATTATTCAATTTTAAATCTTTTTTTATTTGTTTCCAAATTCGTATTCCACTATGTATTATGGGGTTTTCTTTATAGGTTTTTTTGTGCAGTTTTGTGGGGGCAAATATGATCGGTCCAATTTCAAAAGGTAGACAGTCTTCCTTTTCCATCATTAGCCAATCTGGTTGTTGATCCATTTCTTCCAGCCAAAAATTCATGTTTTTAATATGGACTGCCCAAAAATAAAATAAGAAATTTGGCAAAGCCAGACCTCCATTTATCTTTGATTTGCATAAATGTTTTTTACTTATTCTATGATTCTTATAATCCCAGACAAAACTTGTAACAATGGAATCGACTTTTTTGAAAAAAGTTTTTGGGATATATATCGGAATTAATTGAAGTAGGTACAGCAGTTGCGGTAAAAATATCATTTTTGTAGCATTAATTCTCCCAAGCATTGAAATGGGGAGTGTTTTCCAGTATTGAATATTCTTATGTAGTTTATTCAATAAGGGTGGGAAATTTAGTTTAAATAAAGAGGTATATGTCTTAGTTACATAGATTCCTAAATATTTAAATTTATCTTTAACTATTTTAAAAGGGGATTGTTGTATTGTATGTAAATTGAATTTTGTTATTGGCATGATTTCGCTTTTATTCCAATTGATTCTATATCCCGAAAACTGACCAAATTGAGTTATTAGATTTAATAGGTTTGGAATACTAGTTTCTAATTTTGTAATATATATTAGTATATCATCTGCATATAAGGAGATTTTATTCCTTGTGTCTCTAGTATTGTATCCAAATATTCCTGGATGGTTTCTAACGCTTTCTGCTAGGGGTTCGATTGCAAGAGCAAATAATAGTGGGGATAGTGAGCATCCTTGTCTACAGCCTCTAGAGAGATTAAATTTAGTTGATAACATTTTGTTTGTTAATATTCTAGCTGTTGGGTTAGAATATAACAATTAAACCCATGTACAGTACTTCTCTCCTAGTTGAAATGTTTCCATCACCGAAAATAAATATGGCCATTCTACCTGGTCAAATGCTTTTTCAGCATCTAACGAGATAATTGCTAGCTCTGCGTTAGGGATTCTATTGGAGTATATAATATTAAATAATCTTCTCAGATTAAAAAATGAATACCGTTTGGGGATAAACCCTGTTTGGTCGGGATGTATTAATTTGCTGATCACTAAGCTCAATCTATTAGATAGAATCTTAGTTAATATTTTCTGATCAGTATTTAAGAGGGCTATAGCTCTGTATGAACCTGGGTCTTCAAGATCCTTGTCCGTTTTTGGTATAAGTATGATTGTAGATTCATTTAGAGTTTCTGGGAGTTTCTGTTGAGTATATGCGTATTTGTACATTGTCTGTAGGCGTGGGGAAAGCAAATCATAGTTTTTTTTATAAAATTCCGAATTTAGACCATCGGGTCCTGCCGACTTTCCGTTTTTTAAGGACTTTATTGATTCTTCAATGTCTTTTATCGTAATTTCAGCCCCTAGCAATTCTCTCTCTTTCTGATCTAGACCCGCAAACTTACAATTCTGTAAAAATGTTTCCATTCCCGTTGATTGTTCTGTTATTTTAGATGAATACAATTTTTGGTAGCATTGTAGAAATCTATCATTAATATCTTTAGGCAGTGTTAATGTTTCTCCCTTATCTGTTCTAATTTTGTATATTGTTTTTTCCCCGTCCAATTTGCGAAGTTGACGCGCTAATAGTTTTTGTGGTTTGTCACCAAATTCAAAATTTAATTGTTTTGTATGTTGATAAAGTTTTATAACTTGGTCTGAATAAATCTTGTTTAATTTATATTTCAATACTGCAATTTTATTGTGTTTTATCGTGGATGGTGCTGCTGCATTTTCTGTGTCTAATTGCTTTATTTCCATTTCCAGTTTCTGTTGTTTGGCCCTATTCTCTTTATTAAAAAATGATTGGGAAGAAATTAATGCTCCTCGTACAAATGCTTTAAATGTTTCCCAAAGAAGGGAGGCAGAGATTTCAGGGCTATCGTTAGCCTCAAAAAACATTTTAATCTGTTTTACTAGATATTCATTACATGACTTATCTTTTAAGATTTGGGGATTAAATCTCCATTGTGACTGTGTCTCTGCCATTCCGCTTACTTTGATCATAAATGTTAATGGGGCGTGGTCTGAGATTATGATGTTATGATATTGTGAGTTATAGGTGAATGGGATAAGTTTTGAATCTACTAAAAAATAGTCTATCCTTGAGTAAGTTTTATGTACTGGTGAGTAAAATGAATATTCTCGGCCCGATGGATTTTCAATTCTCCAAACGTCCTTAATATTAGTAGTATTAAAACCACCAGCGAGCTTTCAAAACTTTAAAGCTACAGCTCGCTAGTGCTCCTACTCTGTCGTACTTCAATGTCGACCTGCCAGTCACAATTACCTGCGATGCATCCCAATATGGACTTGGCGCAGCATGTCTGCAGACCTCTTTCAACGGTGATGTTATGCCGGTATCCTACGCTTCACGAACCCTGACGGACACCGAACAACGCTATGCACAAATAGAGAAAGAACTGCTCGCCGTAGTTTTTGCCTGCTCCAAATTTAAAGAGTTTATTTTCCGCAAAACTTTCAAAGTAGAAACTGATCACCAGCCGTTGGTTACCATCCTGAGCCGATTCATGCAGCCCCTGCAAGGCTTCAACATACGATGATGCAGCTACAACGGTTTGATTTTCGCATCGTCTACAAAAAAGGTAAAGACATGCACATCGCAGAAACTCTATCTCGAGCATCACGCGCCACCAGAGAACACCCATTCGAACATGAAGAATTCTCCGTTCTGAAAGTTTCCTTCATTCCAACTGACCGCCTGCGCCGCCTCGCCGAACACACTGCTGCAGATAAAACTTCCCAGCTGCTGGCCAAACAACGCTCCCGTTGAACTTCAACCTTACTTTTTGGTCCGTGAGGAACTGGTTCTACAGGACGGTGTGATAGTGAAGTGTCACAAGACGGCCATCCCCCCCTCTCTGCGAAATGAATATTATGAGGAGATCCACGGTGGCCACCCAGGCGTGGAAGCCATCCTACAGCGCGCTAAAGAAATGATCTATTGGCCCGGAATGACCAAGTACATTCGGGAGAAAACAGAATCATGCTCGATCTATCACAGACAGGCACCACACCAGCAAAAACAACCAATGCTGTCCCAAAATGCATCCTCTTTAACTTGGTCGTCTGTGGCCGCCGATATCTTCGACTGGCACGGGAAGCACTATCTCGTGTTAGTGGACTCGTACTCGAGTTGGTTCGAAATTGATTTTCTGCCAGCCATCTCCTCAGAAATAGTCGTCCAGAAACTACGACAACACTTCTCCGTACATGGCATTCCAACCCACCTTCAGACTGACAACAGGACGCAATTCACCAGCCAAAGGTTCAGAGATTTTGCCAAACAGTGGAACTTTCGACATGTTACCAGCACCCCCACAATACCCACAGTCCAATGGATTTGCAGAACGCGCTGTTCGAAGCGCTAAACAACTCATGGAACGCTCCTATCTGGCTAAATCTGACGTCTACCTGGACTTGTTGAACTTGAGAAATATTGCCAGAGACAATGTTCCAGGCTCTCAGCCCAACGACTGATGTTCCGCAGAACAAGACCTCCACTGCCAATAACACAGGATCACCTAAAGCTGAAAGTTTTCAGCCCTGCTGTAGTTCAAAAGCGCGTGCAATCCAAACGAGATGCTCAGAAACGTGCCTCCGACAAATCCAGTAATCCAAGGCCAAGTGGTCCGTCTTCAGACAGACAAAGGGCATACTAAACTGGGGTTCATTTATGGCCACGCAAAGTAACCATGTTCCCACATTGTCGATGTCGGTGGTACCATCTTCCCCTACGGTCTCACCCCAAAGTCCCTCGGGCTCACCCAAACGTGCCCTCAACTTTTCAGAAGAGAAGGTTGATGAGGCAGCTCCTTACCGTACGAGGACCGGGCGGGTTAGTAAGCCGCCTGTTAGATATGGCGACTATGCGTAATCAATGTTTAACCGATTATTATTAGATAAATTTAGCAATTCATGTACTCATCGTAGTGACAACGCTCCATCTACTTTTCAATAATAGAAGAAGAGATGTAGATTGGCTATAGCAAGTTGACCAATCAGAATGCTTAGTAATTAATAGTTGACAGTAGTTGACTGTGCCTGAACTCCTCTGTCAGTGGATCACCAACTTCCTGACAGACAGGAAGCAGCATGTGAGGCTGGGAAAGCACATCTCAGACCCGCAAACGCTCAGCATAGGAGCACCGCAAGGCTGCATACTCTCTCCTCTCCTCTCCTCTCCTCTACACCAAAAGAGTGCACCTCCACAGACACCTCTGTCAATCTTCTCAAGTTTGCAGACGACACAACCCTGATTGGACTGATCCAGGATGGGGAGGAATCTGCCTACAGGAATCCTGGTGCCGTAGCAACAATCTAGACCTCAATGCTCTTAAGACATTGGAATTGATAGTAGACTTTAGGAGAGCTCCCCTTCCTCTCATCCCACTCACCATCAACAACACCACAGTCACGTCTGTGGAGTATTTTAAGTTCCTGGGAACCATCATCTCCAAGGACCTTAGTGGGGGGCTACCATCGACACAGTCAAAAAGGCACAACAGAGGATGTACTTCCTACGGCAGCTGAGGAAGCACAATCTGCCACAGGCAATGATGGTCCAATTCTACACGGCCATCGTAGAGTCTGTTCTCACCTTCTCCATCATGGTCTGGTTTGGCTCAGCCACCAATCACGACACCTGGAGGCTGCAGCGAATCGTCCGATCAGCAGAGAAGATTATTGGCTGCAACCTTCCCTCCATTGATGAACTGTACACTGCAAGGGCCAGGAAGTGAGCGGGCAAGATCATCTCTGACCCCTCTCACCCTGGCCACAAACTCTTTGAATCACTTCCCTCTGGAAGGCGACTCCGGATTGTCAAAGCTGCCACAGCCAGATATAAAAACAGTTTTCATCCACGAATAGTTGCTCTACCCAACAGCCAAAAATCTGTAGCCTCCCTTTGATCTGGTATTTTGATGGTTCACATGCTTGATCAATGGTGTTTTATCATTAATGTCTTATTATTATTAATGTTTAGTGTTTTCTGAGTCATTCGTAACTGTCACTGTAGTCATGTTGTTTTACTTGTGGGCGGAGCACCAAGGCAAATTCCTTGTAAGTGACTACTTGGCCAATAAACTTACTTATTTACTTACTTAGTGTAAGATCCTACCCACTGCCTACCAGTTAGAGTAGCAGTGTGAACGTGTGATGATCTGCTTAGTAGTAAATGACCTGAACAATAAAGATGCTTGTGTTTCAACCTGTGTGAGCTTGGACTCTTTACAGAGACGAAGGGCGCGTGAGGTGTCTTGGACATAGGTAGGGAGGGATTGTTCCTGGGGGGATAGGATGGAGTTGAATTATGTTGAAATTAATTCAGTGGGACAGGAACAAGCAGAAACAATGGGCTTGTTTGTGGATTTTGAGGAGAAGATAAAATCGGGTCATGCGTGGCTGGGCAACGATAAGGTTGGAGGCTTTGGAGGGCAGACAGCCAGAAGTGATGAAATCTGAAATAGTGTGTGAGATTATGGCCTGGTGCTCATCTGTGGGATCATGGTCCAAGGATAAGTAGGAGGAGGTATCTGAGATTATCGCCTGGCCTCAGCCCGTAGAGGTCAGTGCGTCAGACTACCACGGCACCCCCCTTGTCGGCGGTTTTGATTATAATGTCAGGGTTGCTGCAGAATGAGCAGAGGGTTGTACGTTCAGAGGGGGAGAGATTAGAGTAGGTACAGGGAGCGGAAAAGTTGAAACGGTAGATGTCATGCCTGCATTTGGAAATAAAAAGGTCTAAAGAGGGTAGAGGGGCCATCTAGGGGAGTCCAAGAGGAGGGGAACCAGTGGAGATGGGAAAAGGGGTCATCACTGGGTGGTGAGGCCTCCTTCCCATAGAAAAAGGCATGGAGGCGGAGGCAATGGAAGAAAACCTCAACGTCATGATGGACCCGGAACACGTTGAGGTGGAGGCGGAGGGGAACAAAAGTGAAGTCTCTGCTGTGGACAGACTGTTCCGTATTGGAAATGGGGAGGTCAGGGGGGATGGTGAAGACACAAGGGTGGGGGTTGGGGTCAGAGGTCAGGTGAGGTCTGGTGGGAGGATGGTGGGGGTTCAGAGAGGAGGAGGGCATGAGGACAAGTGCACGGATGGGAAATAGCGGGGGGCACCTGATTAAAAGAGGGGGACGGGAAACTCAGTGGAACCCCCATGAAGATCACCCGTAGGAACGGGGGAGCAGTAGGCCCCTGCAGTCAGACCACGTGGTGTTGGAGTCTGTAGCATGGAGGTTGTGGGCCCGGTGCTGAGCCTGGAGCTCAGGTAAGCCGACGGCTGCGACCCGCTGGTGGGCTGTGGGGAGGTAAGGGTTGGCGGAGTTGCTGGAGTCACTGGTGGAGGTCCGTGGGAGGCTGGGGTAAAGTGGGAGGCTTCTCCAGGGAAGCTGCCTGGCTCGCTGTGTTACTGCAGCACTTTGTGTCTTTATTTATAAACCAGCATCTGCAGTTACTTGCATCCACCATTTACAATCCTGTTTGTTTGGCCAGGATGTTGATCTTAATTAACCACTTCATTAGCTGTCTAAGAGTAGCTCCTCAATTTATTAACCGGAGACCTATGAAATGGTGATATAATAAGTGAGTTCGGTATTTCGATAAACGCAAGGGATCATGGGATTTGTCAAAGGTCATTCGGGATTTTAAAAAAGCGAATGCAGTACTGCATAAACTGTGAGTACACTTTTGGTCTGAGTTTCGTCTTCTTTGAATCTTATATTGGTTATGGCTGACCCAAATTACGACGATATGACACTGGATGATTTTCTGCGATGGAAAGTGGAAGCTTTTTTTAGTGGACAGGTGGTTGAAAAAGTCAGACGAAAAGACAGATGAAAAGACGAACTCGCTGCTCTTGCTTATGCTGCATCGTACATGAAGAAGCCCGTGTTACTGACTTCCGGTGAAGAAAAACGTTGTCATGCTGATCAATACAAAGAACTCTTGAAATGTGGAGAAAAACTTCTTCCCAATCCCATGAGCAAACTGAAAGATGGGTGACTTGGAGAATCGGAAGGACTAAATCCCTGGCCTCCCACATTAATTGTCGAGCTTTCAAACCATCTTGCCAGTTATGATGAGGCTAACCAGCCAGCTACTTCACTGAAGTCTCGCCTGCTTAGCGATTACAAAGAAGGCAAGGCCTTCATTTAATTCTACTCCCCCAAAAACAATACAAAATGGTTGTTATTGATCGTCACGATCTCGCTCACTCACCGAAGCATAAAGCAATAAAACCACCAAAATCATCGTACAATTGAACCATAAATACACCTAGTTAAGAGTTTTGAAAGCAGTATTTCCTTACCTCGAAGAAGCAAAACTGGAAAATACGTATGAAACGCAGGTCCGTACACACTCAGCTGGCGAGAATGTTTATCCCGAATGACCCATGACCTGGGCATGCGCAATTACCGAACTCGCTTATTGAAACTGATGCAGAGGCAATAATGCTTTATCTTGTTTGTAATGATTATTACCTGACACTAATGCAACAAAAGGTTACTTGAATATTTTCGTTGCCAGAAAGGAAGTTATTCAGATGTTATTCAGAAGTTATCCTCATGTTATTCAGATCCTTCATTCTTGTTAAAATATACAGCCATTTAGGTCAACATTAATGTGGATATTTTGTTAAACAATAGGAATAGCTGATATTAAACATTAAAGATATTTATCACAAAGAGCAACTAATATTCCAAGAAAAACAAACAAATTCTAATTCTTTTTTTTCTCCAGGCATATTATATTACATCATAGGAATTTGCAATTGAGTTTGAAATGGAATATAGTTTTCCTTAAGCACATATCAAAATTAGATAAATATTAATGACAAGCATGCATAGCATAGAAGTAGTTCAGTAATTGCTACTGCTTTACCATATTATCTACTGGTTTATCATAACTGAAGACAAATTATATTTGAAATACTAACCTCCTTTGAAAGTTGAGGATTTGAGCCGTAACTTAATTGTATCGTTAATATCGAGAAACATTTCAGGATTTAGCTGTACATTGTTGACATCCTCAATTTCGGTGGTACATTCATTTTCAACAATAGCCCATATGCCATTCTTTGAGCAAAAGTCATAAATAAACCATTTTTTTTCTTCAATTAGTAAATAATCTGAAATTAGTTCTGGCATTGTAGCATGTGCTTCGACAAGGGTACTGCTATTTATTCGAACTATCAGAAAACTACTGAGTCCAGGAATAACCACTGTTTTTTCGAAATCATCAGCAATAAAGCCATATTCTGTTGAAAGAAACAGGTTTTGCATTATCAGCCCAACTTGCATAACAATATTCACTTGAGAGCCTCAGAAATAAGCAGGATAAGGTCATTGGGCAGCTACTGCCAGTTTTGTCATTCAATGAAATCATGGAGAATCTTTTACCTCAGCACTACTTTCTTCCATTAACCTTAGTTGAATTCTTTAATAACTACAACCTATTAACTCTATCTTCTATATATTCAGTGATTGAGCCGCCACTGTTTCTTGGTAGAAAATTAAAAATAATCACTATCTTCTGAGTGTTAGAAATGTTCTTCTTTGTCCTTAATGACTTATTCCCCTCTCCCCTCTGAACAGACTTTATTCTGTAACACCTGGTGCCGGCCAACCCCTAAGAATTTGTATGTTTCAATGAGAATGGTAAGTGTTGGGCAATCTTACTCAATGTGTGTAAGAATGAAAGTTGATCTCATTGAGAAATGTAAGATTCTGAAAATAAATAAGTAGCTGAGCCTATTTTCCTGCATTAGGCTGTATATTATCTTTCCTATCCATGTATTTGTTCAAGTGCCTTCTTAATGTCACGATTGTTTCTAATTCAACCACTTCCTTTGGCAGCTCGTAACATAAACGTCTGCGTGAAAAATCACATTTTGTAGGTAACTATGAATTCACACTCAAGGTCTCTCTGTACATCATCACACCTAAGGTTCCTGTCATTTACTGTTGACCAGAATTATTAGAATGTGACACCTCAAAATGTATTACTTCACACACTTGTCTGAAATAAATTCTATCGGCAATAGCACCACCCAACTTTCCAGCTGATCTATGTCCCATTGATCCTTACACAATCTTTTTCACTATCTACAATATTCATGTTACCAGCAAAATCTGCAATCAACTTAATTGACAGCTGCATCAAAATTCCTTGCTGCATATGGGAAAAATAATAGTGCTCCCATTTTTACAAGACTAGGTATGAAACAAGTTGTCAATAATTTACAGTGACTTGCAATAAATGGCATGTCCATTCTTCACCATAAGATTCAGTTTAGTTATAACAATCAAACAGGGTCTCGACCTAAACGCCATCTCTGCATGTTTTCCAGAGATGCCGCCTGACCTGCTAAGTTACTTCAGCACTTTGTGTCTTATTTTACATTCATCAGCATCTGCTGCTCCTTGTTTCTACTTTGTTACTGCTCCACTGCGTAATCTCATCAAGGCATGCATAATTTAAAGAAAGTTCTCCTCCTCTAGAAGGCTTTCAATTCAAAGCACCATGTTCTCCACAGATGTTGCCTGACCTGTTGAGTTACTCCAGCACTTTGTGTCCATTTGCATTAAAAAAAAGTATGCCTCATGGGCCACACCAGCCTGTGGAATTATTTAATTTTATCCAGTAAAGGGTGAGTAACTCAGACTCACTACTACCCTTCCTATGACTGTTCTCTTAACTGCTCACATCTACAGAAGCCACTTGATTCACCAATATGGCTTCTAATTGCTGAAACCCTCGGTATAGTGCAAGTTATTTTGTCTCAAAAGAGAGGACTATCTCCAGAAAAGTTTTGGCCAGTAGCTCAGCCACATCACCCGATGCCCCCAAATTTATTGTCTATCAATATTCTCAAAATTATAATTCTCTGATACCCACAAACATTGAATACTTTAAAAGCTATTACAAACTAACGCTACTACTAAGATTTAGAATTTAATAATAATTTAAGAATAATAATGAAAAGAAAAACAAACATAAATTGGTCCTTCAATTTCCATATTTAACAATTAAATGTATTTAAATTATTCAATAATTTCAAAAATGTAAAATATCTGAAATATACCATCTCACTCAGATCTGTTCATTGAAATGAATGGAGCTAATAACCTGAATCAGGCAGTTTCTGCAGCAGGGTTTCTCAGCTATACATCTGGGAAACTACAAGAAGAGACCAACTTTTGAACAGTCATATAACAATGGTGAAAACCTTTCAACTTGTCTGATATATTTGAATATAAGTTTAGTTTAGAGATACAGCGCAAATTCAAAGTGAAATTCAATTGAATAGTTTTAGCTATTAGTCCCTTACCAGCATCCAACAGTTCAAGGTGGTATACATTTCCTCTTTTAACCACAAGCAGCTTGTTCAATAAAACCCTTCTGTGAAAAGGCTCTGCATGATATGGAACCAACATCTTTGCAATAACAGCAGCCAAGAAGTATTGAACGCCACTCTGTTCATAAACATGTGTTATTTCAGCGCTGCCCCCTAGACTAAAATCACAAAGGTGCACCATGTTAATTTTTTTTTACTACTAGTAAATACTGCAGTTTGATAATCCATTGTTTGAACATCATCTATATCATGGTGAGGATTGGCAAGCAATTATAGAACATTGAACAGGAGAGCAAAGGAACAGTTCCTTCAGCCGAAAATGTCTGTGCTGAACATGATGTCAAGTTGAACTCTCACCTGTCTACACATAATCCCTATCCCTCCAACCCCTGCATGTTCATGTGCCCGTCCAAAATTCTCTTAAATGCCACTATCATCTCTGCTTCCACCACCACTCCAGGCAGTGCATTCCAGGCACTCATCTGTGTTAAAAAAATAACTTGCACATTTCCTTTAAACTTTGCTGCTTTCATATTAAAGCATGCCATCTAGTATTTTATATTTCCATCAAAAAGTTCTGACTGTTTATCCTATTTATCCCTCATAATTTTATATACTTCTATAAGGCATCCACTCAACCTCCAGCATTCCAGAGAAAATAATCTAAATAACAGGATTGTGTCCAACCTCCTTTCAGCTAATGCCCCACTAATCCAGGAATCATTCTGGTAAACCTTCACGCGACCCTTTTCAAAGCCTCCTCATCCTTCTTGTATTAGGGCAACCAGAACAGCACGCACTAGTTCAAATGTGGGCCTTACCAAAGTTGTGTAAAGCTGCATTATGACTTCCTGACTCTTATACTCAATGCCCTGAAAGCAAGCATACCACTTGCCTTCTTTACCACCTTATCTACTTGTTTGCCACTTTCAAAGAGTAATGATCTTGGACCTCAAGATCCCTCTATACAACAATGCTGTTAAGTGTCTTGCCATTAGTTGTTTATTTTCCCCTTACATTGTGTAGTGGCCATTTGGCTTGTTTTGTGTGTCATTAATTATGGCATGTTTCTTTAAATTTTAGACTGCCCGTTATATTGTGTGGGATTTATTGGCGTATGTTATGGCTTGTTTGGAGCTAAGTTTCTTCAGCTTAGTTTTTAGTTTAGTTTCAGACCAGCATGGAGAAGGTTTACCCTTTGACCATGCGAAGTGTAACGGAGACACGAGGAGTTTTCTAACGTTTGATGAAGATTATAGTAATGAGTCAGAAGAAGTTTGGATGTATCTTATTGTTTTTCATCAACAATAAATAATTTATTCATCAAAAGACTGTGTTTTGGAAGATTTGTCTGCGAAGAAGCTCTGAAGGTCTCTGACAGTGAGCTCGCATGCATATAAAGACATTCCCCTTAACCATGTAGTCCATTTAGCGGCTACAGGGAGTAATCTCTTGAACAATATAAAAATCTGCCGCTACATTAAATCAAAGGGTCCCTACTACCAGGGGGGATGAATGGCAGTCCCTGAGAGTGGGACAGAAGACTGGGCTAAGATCTTGAGCTAAGATATTCAGGTTTTGGCCAGAATACCGGTTCCAGCCGAGGAATTGAAGACAATACTGTTTCCAGCCGAGGAACTAAAAAGACAATAGATCTCAGCCAGAGAAGGCCTTGAGGTCTATCGACAGAATCGAGACTTATCGGAAGATCTAAAGACATCATCACGGAAATTGTGTAAAAATCGACTATGATTCTTGAATTTGAAGCTGCAAAGCTTTAATTTTAAATGGCTTCTGTAAAAAGAGCCAGAAAGTGTTTTTTTCCAATCTGCCTGGAGAAAGAAGACCAACCTTGGAAATTGTTTTTAAGTCTTGATAACATTAATTCCTTTCGAACTATCATCATCTTTACGCCCATGGATGTTGGAGAGATGTTGTCTGCAATATCAGTTTGTTATTGTTCCAAGAAATTATGTTTACATTAAGTTGGAGCAGAATTCAAAGAAGACTCTGTTTGTTCAATTTAAAGACTTGGCGATCTGCCAAGACCTCTTTAAAATAATGGAGCCAGAAGATGAAGAAAGAGCTATGCTTGAGGAATCACGAGGTGACGATGAAATACCAATTAGACAACTTAAACTCACCGAGAAAGGCCAAGTTTTAGCTCTGAAGGGAGCCGAGAAGGAGGAAAACTCGATATGAGAACAAGTTAACGAGTCAATTGATAGCTACAGAAAACTCATGTATCGAGAAGAAACAGATAATTCACAAGCTGCCTATTTGAAAGAAACTGAGGAGAGAAACGTATTATGGAAACAGGTCACCAGATTAATTGAGAAACAGAAGAAATTAATGGAATCAGAGCAGAACGTGATCAAGGTGAAATCTAATATGAGCCAACTATTGAACCTCTGCCTGGAGGTTGGCAAGAAACAAGATGTGCTGTTGTGTTTACAGCTGTCTAGGGAAGAACGCATAAGGCACACCCAATGGGAGGAAGACAGGGTGAAGATATTCAATGGTTTCATGGATAAGGCAGAGGAGTGGTTATCTGAAATTATGCCACGACTTACGAGCTTAGTAGCCGGAAGTGCGAAACAAGGTGCCAGAATGGAAGATGAGATTGCACCATTGTATCTCTAATATATCTCCACGAGGATAAAGACATAAATCTGGTTCTTCAGCCAGTTCGGTATTAAGGGTTTCTGCTCGATTGGGAGTTGAAGCTGACCTAGCCGCGCTCTCAATAAAAGCGGAGGCCTTGAGGATGAAACATGATATTGAGCGAGAAGAAGAGATGAGGCGACAAAAGGAACAACTGAAACAAAGATAGCGGTGGCCAAAGCAAAGAAGGAGATATTGGAAAGAAAGGGTTCAAGTTGCAGAATAAGGAGTAAGCCATTTAGAACCGAGACGACGTGAGTCTGGTGGAATTCTCTGCCTCAGAGGGCGGTGGAGGCAGGTTCTCTGGATGCTTTCACGAGAGAGCTAGATAGGGCTCTTAAAAAAAGCATATGGGGAGAAGGCAGGAACGGGGTACTGATTGGGGATGATCAGCCATGATCACATTGAATGGCGGTGCTGGCTCGAAGGGCCAAATGGCCTACTCCTGCACCTATTGTCTATTGTCTATTGTCTAAAATATACCAAGACATGATAACTTGAAACAATGGCTTTACCTGAAGGATGTCAAGATATCTGAAATAAATTCTAGTGTTGAACTACTTGTCGGAACCAATGTTTTGAAGGCATTGGAACCTATACAGATTGTTAGGAGCCAAGGTGATGGACCGTATGCTACAAAAACCCGACTTGGATGGGTTATCTATGGCTCCTTGAAAAGGAACAACGAAAACAAGAATCAGAGGAACTATCATACCATTGTTGTTAATCAAATATCTACTGATAAATTAGAAAAGCCGGTGATGAAGCAATACCATCCTGACTTCAATGCAAGGAATCTGAAGAGATGTCGAATGAAGAGTTGAAGTTCATGGATATTATGAACTACTCAGTAAAGATTGACAGACACTCTTGTCTGGGCTTACCTTTCAAACAAGAAAGTGTTCGTCTGCCGAATAATCGCCGTTACATCTTGGCAGGACAAATCAAAATAGGACGTACATGGTAAATGGTAGGGAATTGAAGAATGCAGGTGAACAGAGGGATCTGGGAATAACTGAGCACAGTTCCCTGAAAGTGGAATCTCATGTAGATAGGGTGGTAAAGAAAGCTTTTGGTGTGCTGGCCTTTGTAAATCAGAGCATTGAGTATAGAAGTTGGGATGTAATGTTAAAATTGTACAAGGCATTGGTGAGGCCAATTCTGGAGTATGGGGTACAATTTTGGTCGCCTAATTATAGGAAGGATGTCAACAAAATAGAGAGAGTGCAGAGGAGATTTACTAGAATGTTGCCTGGGTTTCAGCAACTAAGTTGATGCAGCGGGAACTGTGTAAGTCCTCCAAGGTAAGGAGAGGGCATCCGACAATCCTCTGGGCGTTGTCAATGGCCCTCTGGAGCGCTTTCCTCTGAGCCGCTGTGCAGCTGGTGTACCATACGCATACACAGTATGTTAGGAGGCTCTCAATGGAGCACCGATAAAGGACAGCAGCAGTCTCTGAGTGATGTTATTCTTCCTGAGCACCCTCAGGAAGTGCAGTCTCTGCTGGACCTTTTTCAGCAGCGCAGAGGTGTTCACGCTCCACGTCAGGTCCTCCTCAATATGGATTCCCAGGAAGCGAAAATCCGCCACCCTCTCCACACAGTCCCCTCTGATAATTAATGGTACCATGTCCGTTTTATTCTTCCTGAAGTCTATTATTATCTCCTTGGTCTTTAAGGTGTTAAGGAGCAGGTTATTTTCTCCACACCACACTGTCAGCTGCTCCACCTCATCCCGGTAGGCGTACTCGTCCCCCCCGGAGATGAGTCCACAGAGAAAGGTTGAACAAGTTAGGGCTTTATTCTTTGGAGCGCAGAAGGTTAAGGGGGGACTTGATAGAGGTCTTTAAAATGATGAGAGGGATAGACAGAGTTGACGTGGATAAGCTTTTCCCACTGAGAGTAGGGAAGATTCAAACAAGGGGACATGACTTGAGAATTAAGGGACAGAAGTTTAGGGGTAACATGAGGGGGAACTTCTTTACTCAGAGAGTGGTGGCTGTGTGGAATGAGCTTCCAGTGAAGGTGGTGGAGGCAGGTTCGTTTTTATCATTTAAAAATAAATTGGATAGTTATATGGACGGGAAAGGAATGGAGGGTTATGGTCTGAGCTCAGGTATATGGGACTAGGGGAGAATACGTGTTCGGCACGGACTAGAAGGGTCGAGATGGCCTGTTTCCATGCTGTAATTGTTATATGGTTATAAAGCTTGAGCTGGGATTTGAAATCTCTCTTAATGATTCGGAAATTAAACCAAACCTAACGGTGAACTTTATTGCTAAAAATCCTGTTACTCTTATGAAGGATTTTCACTCTTTAACATTGCTGTTACAACACATCCATGAGTTGATCGGACATGGAGGAAGAGGTTTCATGCTATCAAAGCTTTGGACTGTTATGTTTTGGACTATATATTTGGTATCATGCCTGATTTTATGGGTTTGGTGCGCACGGTACGGCTTTAAACTAAAACCAGTGTTTTAATACGATTAATAATCAAGTTATGCTTGCTTCTAGAAGGCGAAAGTGAAGATGGAAGAGTCGAAGAAGAATTTGGATATATGGTGCATGCTACTTTTTTCTCGTTAGTATCCCCGCCTGTCACGCAGGAGGCCAGGATTCAATTCCCCGACGAGGAGCCACGGGGTTCAATTCCCTGAATTTTTGCTTTTGATATATGTTAAGACTTCATGGCTACTTTTTTGATGTTTATTAATAATTGCCTCGTTATATTCTAGGAACAATTAGGGGCCAGTATGTAGTGGCCATTTGGCTTGTTTTCTGTGTCATTAATTAATTTATTTTATTAATTTGATTCTTTATTTCGAACAGAATAAAAAGCAAGTGTGAAACAGCATACAAAAAAACAAAAAAACAAAACAAGAATATTTATAAAGTGCCATAAACAATATCTATAAATAAATGAAATCGTATAAGTCCGAAAAGAAGCAGGAAGAAGCCAAAGCTTATTAATTCCCACCCCTTATTCAACGGCTTATAATTATCTTATACAAATTTAACAGCTATATGTACACCATACGTACACCAGCAACTATATGTACACTAACGTGGTGCGTAGGTCCCGAAATGAAAGAGAGGAGTCAGGTATTTCGAGAGGCACCTTTATTTGTGTTCCTCCCGGTTGTAGGGAAGTCCACACGAGAGAAAGTTGGCACCCAAACCCTTGCCTTTAAGCCCTCTGGTTAAGGGCCGCCTCTGGACTGAACCATTCCCGTGCCGAGGGGTTTGACAGTTAGGATAGCCCGACCCTTGGGAGCCGCCACAGGACTCCCCCCCCCCAGAACCCGAGGCAAGAAACGCACCGGCGAGCGCACGACCCGGCCGGCCCGCGTGCGGAAGTCAGCCGATCGGGGGGCTGGCGGAGGCACAGGTGGAGGGACAGGTCGAGGGATAGGTCGAGGGACTGGCGGGAGGACAGTTGGAGTGACAGGCGGAGGGAGCCGTGAAGGGGGGCGCCCTTGAGGCCGAGTTTGGGCAACCAGCACCGACTGGTCAATGTCCAGGTGTGCCGGCTTCAACCGGTCAATCGACACGGCCTCCGGCCGGCCCCCCATGTCCAGCACAAAGGTCGTCTGCCCGTGTTCCAGCACCCGGAACGGGCCCTCGTACGGCCTCTGGAGTGGCATCCGGTGGGCATCACGGCGCAGGAAAACGTAGGGGCAGTCCTGGAGGGCTGATGGCACGTGCGGGCGAAATGTCCCATGGCGGGATGTCGGGATGGGTGCGAGCCTGCCAACTCGTTCGCCAAGGCGCTTTAAGGTGGATGAGGGCGTTCCCTGCTGCCCCGGCGCCGACGGCACGGACTCCCCGGGCACCGTGAGTGGCGACCCGTACACAAGCTCCGCTGATGATGAGGCCAAGTCCTGTTTAGGAGCAGTCCGAATGCCCAGCATGACCCATGGCAACTCGTCCATCCAGTCCGGGCCGGAGAGTCGCACCTTCAGCGCTGCCTTGAGCTGCCGGTGGAACCTCTCCACCAGACCGTTAGCTTGCGGGTGATAAGCCGTGGTGTGGTGCAGCCACACCCCCAGCAAGCGAGCCATGGCCGACTACAGCTCGGAGGTGAACTGTAGCCCCCGGTCCGAGGAGATGCGCGCCGGCACCCCAAAGCGAGCAATCCAGTGCGCGGACAACGCACGAGCGCACGTAGCCGTTGAAGTATCGGCCAATGGTATGGCCTTCGGCCACCGCGTGAAGCGGTCCACCATCGTGAGGAGGTGGGTGATGCCCCGGGATGGCGGAAGAGGCCCCACAATGTCCACGTGGAGATGGTCGAATCGCCGGTGAGGTAGACCGAACTCCCGGAGGGGCGCCCGGACATGGCGCTGGATCTTCACCATCTGGCACGGAATGCAGGTGCGAGCCCAGTGGCCAAACTGCTCGCGCAGACCGTGCCACATGAAACGAGCGACCACGAGTGCCGTCGCCGCCCAGATTGATGGGTGAGACAGTCCGTGGATAACCTCGAAAGCCCTCCGGCGCCAGGCGGCAGGGACGATGGGGTGGAGCTGACCAGACGACACATCGCACAGGATCGTCGCTCATCCAGGACCGAGAGGGACATCCTCGAGGCGAAGGCCGGAGATGGCAGTCCGGTATGCGGGCATCTCACCGTCCGTAAGCTGCGCCTCCGACAGGGCAGAATAGTCAATTCCGGGCGCCACCTCGAACATGGCTTCGATAGCGGGGCGGGACAATGCGTCGGCCACCCGGTTCTCTTTCCCCTCGACGTAGCGGATGGATGTGGTGTAGTCAGAAATGTAGAAACGGGTGGCATCGACTGTGATGCCCCGCAGGTCGAATTGGGCCTCCGCCTGCTGGAACCAGATGTGCAGCCGGGTGGTCCAGAAGGTGGGCAATTTAACAGAGACTGCGTCCAGAGACAGGGCCGGGTCGGCCTGTGAGGTGGTAGGACGGGCGGTTTTCTCCACCATGACGATAATGGAGCGTCGGGGTCACTAATGTGGTGCGTAGGTCCCGAAACGAAAGAGAGGAGTCAGATATTTTGAGGGGAACCTTTATTTGTGTTCCTCCCGGTTGTAGGAAAGTCCACACGAGAGAAAGATGTCACCCAAACCCTTGCCTTTAAGCCGTCTGGTTAAGGGCCGCCTCTGGACTGAACCATTCCCGTGCCGAGGGGTTTGACAGTTAGGATGGCCCGACCTTTGGGAGCCGCCACACTAAATTATTTACATTTATACACTAATCAAATATTTACAAAGCCATACAAAAAAGAGAGAAAAAAAGAAAAAAGAAAAGAAAAAAACTCATATACTATACAGTACCTCTTAGTCATATATACAACCCATAACCCTATAATCACCCTTCCCAATACAATCAGTATAACAAATATCCCACTCACAATCACCTCTCATCCCAATATCCTTTAAATAAAGTGTTTTTGTACACCTTTTTAAACTGAATTATGTTTGTGCTAAGTTTTATGTCCTGTTCCAGACCATTTCCAGAAATTCACCCCAGATTGCTATGCACATACTTTTAAGAGTTGTTCTGACATTGAGTTTTTTAAAATTATGTTCCCTTCCCAAATTATACCCACCCTGTCTTTCCATAAACAGTTTTTGTATATTTTCTGGAAGTAAATTATTTCTTGCTTTGTACATGATTTGTGCAGTCTTAAATTTAAACAGATCGGTGAACTTCAGTGTATGTGACTTTAACAATAATAAATTGGTATGTTCAAGATATCCAACATTGTTGATAATTCTTATTGCTCTTTCTTGTAATGTGCATAATTGGCAAGGGTGGTGAGGAAGAGGATTTACTGGAATGTATGCGGGATAGTTTTCTAAACCAACATGTAGAGGAACCAACGAGAGAGCAGGATATTCTAGACTGGGTATTGAGTAATGAGGAATGGTGAATTAGCAGTCTTGTTGTGCGTGGCCCCTTGGGCAAGGGTGACCATAATATGGTTGAGTTCTTCATTAGGATGGAGAGTGACATTGTTAATTCAGAAACAAGGGTCCTGAACTTAAAGAAAGGTAATTTTGAGGGTATGAGATGTGAATTGGCCAAGATAGACTGGCAATTGATTCTTAAAGGGTTGACGGTGGATATGCAATGGAAGGCATTTAAAGACGGCATGGATGAACTACAACTATTGTTCATCCCAGTTTGGCAAAATAATAAATCAGGGAAGGTAGTGCATCCGTGGATAACAAGGGAAATCAGGGATAGTATCAAAACAAAAGATGAAGCATACAAATTAGCCAGAAAAAGCAGCCTACCAGAGGACTGGGAGAAATTCAGAGTCCAGCAGAGGAGGCTTAATTAGGAAAGGGAAAATAGATTATGAAAGAAAACTGGCAGGGAACATAAAAACTGACTGCAAAGGTTTTTATAGATATGTGAAGAGAAAAAGATTAGTTAAAACAAATTTAGGTCCCTTGCAGTCAGAAACAGGTGAATTGATCATGGGGAACAAGGACATGGCAGACCAATTGGATAACTACTTTGTTTCTGTCTTCACTAAGGAAGACATAAATAATCTGCCGGTAATAGCAGGGGACCGCGGGTCAAATGAGATGGAGGAACTGAGTGAAATCCAGGTTAGCCGGGAAGTGGTGTTAGGTGAATTGAATGGATTAAAGGCCTTTAAATCCCCAGGGCCAGATAGGCTGAATCCCAGAGTACTTAAGGAAGTATTTGCAGAAATAGTGGATGCATTAGTGATAATTTTTCAAAAAACTCTTTAGATTCTGGAGTAGTTCCTGAGGATTGGAGGGTAGCTAATGTAACCCCACTTTTTAAAAAGGGATGGAGAGAGAAAACGGGGAATTACAGACCAGTTAGTCTAACATCGGTAGTGGGGAAACTGCTAGAATTAAAGATGGGATAGCAGCACATTTGGAAAGTGGTGAAATCATTGGACAAAGTCAGCATGGATTTATGAAAGGTAAATCATGTCTGATGAATCTGATAGAATTTTTCGAGGATGTAACTGGTAGAGTGGATAAGGGAGAACCAGTGGATGTGTTATATCTGGACTTTCAGAGGCTTTCAACAAGATTCCACATAAGAGATTAGTATAAAAACTTAAAGCACACTGTATTGGGGGTTCAGTATTGATGTGGATAGAGAACTGGCTGGCAGACAGGAAGCAAAGAGTAGGAGTAAATGGGTCCTTTTCAGAATGGCAGGCAGTGATTAGTGGGGTACCGCAAGGCTCAGTGCTGGGACCCCAGCTATTTACAATATATATTAATGATTTGGACGAGGGAATTGAATGCAACATCTCCAAGTTTGCGGATGACACGAAGCTGGGGGGCAGTGTTAGCTGTGAGGAGGATGCTAGGAGGCTGCAAGGTGACTTGGATAGGCTGGGTGAGTGGCCAAATGCATGGCAGATGCAGTATAATGTGGATAAATGTGAGGTTATCCACTTTGGTGGCAAAAACAGGAAAGTAGACTATTATCTGAATGGTGGCCGATTAGGAAAAGGGGAGATGCAACGAGACCTGGGTGTCATGGTACACCAGTCATTAAAAGTAGGCATGCAGATGCAGCAGGCAGTGAAGAAAGCGAATGGTATGTTAGCATTCATAGCAAAAGGATTTGAGTATAGGAGCAGGGTGGTTCTGCTGCAGTTGTACAGGGTCTTGGTGGGACCACGCCTGGAATATTGCGTACAGTTTTGGTCCCCTAATCTGAGGAAAAACATTCTTGCCATAGAGGGGGTACAGAGAAGGTTCACCAGACTGATTCCTGGGATGTCAGGACTTTCATATGGAGAAAGACTGGATAGACTCGGCTTGTACTCGCTAAAATTTAGAAGATTGAGGGGGGATCTTATAGAAACTTACAAAATTCTTAAGGGGTTGGACAGGCTAGATGCGGGAAGATTGTTCCCAATGTTGTGGAAGTCCAGAACAAGGGGTCACAGTTTAAGAATAAGGGGGAAATCTTTTAGGACTGAGATGAGGAAAACATTTTTCACATAGAGAGTGGTGAATCTCTGGAATTCTCTGCCACAGAAGGTAGTTGAGGCCAGTTCATTGGCTATATTTAAGAGGGAGTTGGCTAAAGGGATCAGGCGGTATGGAGAGAAGGCAGGTACTGGATACTGAGTTGGATGATCAGCCATGATCATATTGAATGGCGGTGCAGGCTCGAAGGGCCGAATGGCCTACTCCTGCACCTATTTTCTATGTTTCTATGTTTCTATCATATTATATGCACTCAAAGCAAAGTGAATATGCTTCATATATTTAAGTTAATAAGAATGGGGTGAGGCCGATATAGGAGAAGGCAGTTACGGCATAAATTGAGAGGGTAATATTTAATGATACAAACTCCACTCTTTCAAGATCAAGAGAGTTTATTGTCATGTGTCCCTGATAGGACAATGAAATTCTTGCGTTGCTTTAGCACACCAGAACAAAGTAGGCACGAATACAGAACAGATCAGTGTGTCCATATACCATTGTATAAATATATATACACACATGAATAATTAAACTGATAAAGTGCAAATAAACAGATTATTGGTTATTAATGTTCAGCGTTTTGTCCAAGCCGAGTTTAATAGCCTGATGGCTATGGGGAAGTAGCTATCCCTGAACCTGGTTGTTGCAGTCTTCAGTCTCCCGTACCTTCTACCTGAAGGTACTGGGGAGATGAGTGTATGGCCCGGATGATGTGGGTCCTTGATGATGCAGCCAGCCTTTTTGAGGCTGTGACTGTGATAGATCCCCTCGATGGACGGGAGGTCAGAGCCGATGATGGCCTAGGCAGTGTTTACTACTATTTGTAGTCTTTTCCACTCCAGGGCATTCAAGTTTCCGAAACAAGCCACGATGCAACCAGTTAGCATGCTCTCTACAGTGCACCTGTAGAAGTTAGAGAGAGTCCTCCTTGACATACTGACTCTCCGTAATCTTCTCAGGAAGTAGAGGCGCTGATGTGCTTTCTTTATGATTGCATCAGTGTTCTCAGACCAGGAAAGATCTTCAGAGATATGCACGTCGAGGAATTTGAAGTTCTTGACCCTTTCCACCATCGACCTGTTGATATAAACGGGGTTGTGGGTCCCCATCATCCCCCTTCCAAAGTCCACAATCAGTTCCTTGGTTTTGCTGGTGTTGAGGGCCAGGTTATTGCGCTGGCACCATTTGGTCAGTCGGTCGATCTCACTTCTGTACTCTGAGTCGTCCCCATCAGTGATACGTCCCACAACAATGGTATCGTCATCGAACTTGATGATAGAGTTTGCACTATGACCGGCTAAGCAGTCATGAGTATAGAGTGAGTACAGCAGGGGGCTAAGCACGTAGCCTTGAGGTGCTTCCGTGCTGATTGTTATCGAGGCTGACACATTTCCACCAATACGAACTGACTGTGGTCTGTAAATGAGGAAGTCGAGGATCCAGTTGCAGAGGGATTAGATTAGATTAGATTAAACTTTATTAATCCCCTTATTCAGGGGAAATTCTGATGTCCTTGCAGCACACTAATAAAAATACAACATAGCATTCAAAAAGAAGTTCAACACAAAAACATCCCCCCACAGTGATTCCCACTGTGGGGGAAGGCACAAAGTCCAGTCCCCATCCTCATGTCCACCCAAAGTCGGGCCTATTGAGGCCTCCACAGTCGCCGCCACGGCGCCCGATGTTCTCGCCGGGTGATGGTGCTCCGGCGTCGGGAGAACCCCCAGCGGCTTGGGGTGCCAGGAACGGCCGCCTTCCCACCGGAGCCCGCGGCTTCCAAGCCAACAGACCGCGCCAGACGGAGCTCCGCACACTGGCGATCTCAGCAAGAGACCCCAGGCTCCGGGATGTAACGTTCAGCGTCGCAGCTGGCCGCTCCACAGAACCGCGGCTCCACAATGTTCTTATCGGCGGTCCCAGCATACTGGAGTTCCAGCGCGGCGACCCAGGAAAGGCATCGCCCGCTCCGCAATAGCGCTCCAGCGCTGCCAAAGCCGATGTCCTGGCCAGGTCCCCTCAGGGAAACGTCGCTCCAGGACCCGCTGGTAGGCCGCGAGGACAGGTCGAAGTCGCTGCTCGGAGGAAGGCAACCCCTCCGACCAGGTAGGGACTCAAAAAGCAGTTTCCCCCTTCCCCCCCACCACCCTCCACACATAAAAAGATTTAGACCCCCTGACTGTACACTCAACGTACTAAAAATAATAAAAAAGAAGGGAAAAAAAACGGACAGCTGCAGGACAGGCAGCCGTTCAGGACAGCGCCTCCTCCTCCGCAGAGACCCAGTTCTGCGAGTTTGGTAACCAGTTTGGAGGGGATGATTGTGTTAAATGCCGAGCTGCAATCAATGAATAACAGCCTGACATATGAGTTTTTGTTGTCCAAGTGGTCCAGAGCGGAGTGGAGAGCCAGCAAGATCGCATCCACTGTTGATCTGTTGTGGCGGTAAGTGAACTGCAGAGGGTCCAGGTTTTTGTCGAGGTAGGAGTTGATTGTCGATAGTCATTGAGGCATGTCACCTTGCTCTTCTTGGGCACCGGTATAATTGGTGCCCTTTTAAAGCACGTGGGAACCTCAGACCTCAGAAGTGAGAGGTTGAAAATGTCCGTAAAAACTCCAGCCAGTTGGTCCGCACTGGTTTTTAGAACACTACCGGGTATACCATCAGGTCCAGGCACTTTTCGAGGGTCCACCCCTCTGAAGGATTTTCTGACGTCGGCCTCTGTGATTGTGACTGAAATACCATCACAGCGAATGGGAGCTTGAAGGCACATCAGTGTTCTCCCTATCAAAGCGTGCGTAAAAGACATTGAGCTCGTCAGGGAGTGATGTTTCGCCGACATTCGAGCTGCATCCTGATCTCGCCTTGTAGGAGGTGATTGCATTCAAGCCCCGCACAGCTGCCGAACATCTGTCTCATCCTCCAGTTTGGAGCAGAAGTCCCTTTTCACCGTTTTGATGGCCTTACCAAGGTCATATCTGGACTTCTTGTAGACCACTGTATCATCAGACATGAATGCCCGGTGTCTGGTCTTCAGAAGAGTGCGGATCTCATGGTTCATCCAAGTCCTCGGGTTTCTTCAACGCTTTACTTGCCATCTCCTTTAACCTATATTACAGCAGTGGCTAGCATACAAAAAGTGCAGGTGCTCAATAGAGACTCTCTCCTTGTTCATTATGAATTGAAATGCACAGTAAGCTCTGGTGTGGATCATCTTATTATTGCTTTGTTGCAGTGAACATGGACTCAAACCATATAAAATAATGTGTTTCACGCATAGTCCCTTTCACCGAAAAAAGATATGCACAGATTGAGAAAAGGTCCAATCCATAATTTTGGAGATCACCTGGCTTTATAAGTACTTTCCTAGAAAGATTTTTACCCAGATCATTCTCCTGGGGACCTGGTGCTCTGACAAGATCACTGACCATGTTGGTCCACAATTAGCCATTGTGATGCCAG
Source organism: Amblyraja radiata (assembly GCF_010909765.2). Classification (NCBI taxonomy): domain Eukaryota; kingdom Metazoa; phylum Chordata; class Chondrichthyes; order Rajiformes; family Rajidae; genus Amblyraja; species Amblyraja radiata. The sequence goes on from NC_045964.1 coordinate 64,951,629, forward strand.
GCTGTGCGGCCTATGCAATTAGTTACCTCAGGGATTATTGCACCTTAAAACAAAATGTTTTAGCTGATATCCTGACATGCTGCCATTACAGATGCTCCCCGACTGTCATAAGGCTTATGACCCGCAGACCTTTGCGTAAGTAAGTCGGAAACGGAAGTGCTACTGCACATGTATAAATTTACCATCCGACCCAGGGACCTGATGCTCTGACCAGAGGACCACGAGGGAGCTCCGAAGCGGGGACTTTCTGGGAGCTCTGATGTGGGGACCACGTGGGCGTCAGTGGGCATAAAGAATTACTTAAGTGGTAAGTTGCCTATTACATAAATTATAGTGCCTGTACATGCAGGCAACCACAAGCAGGAAGCTCAAATGGTCATAAATAGCTTGCGCAGATCTGCGAACAAATAGTCCTGTGTCAATTATACCATTTTCACATAAATGACAGCGAACTGAGCTGCAACAAATGCTGTCTGGCTGTTTGAGTGTTACCAGCATTTTGAGTTTTTACATGGTGTATGTAGTGGGTTAAAGCCTAATTTCAGAAATTTGATCTACAGGTAGTTTTACAGGTAGGGACAGGTAGTTTCAATAGGGTAAACCATGTTCCTAGATCTGAATCCTAAATGAAATTGTGATGCAGGTTTTGCAATTCAAAAATAACAAGGGATTAAGTACCCATTTGACTAATCAATCGCTATGGCAGCAATCGTGTCTAAAATGTCTACAGAAAATATTCATGCATGTTATTGTCTAGTTTTCATTATGTTGACTTTTTACCTTAGTTTTAACAATTTTCCAATATGGGCAGAAGAAAACATGGTTTGAACACCTTCAACATGTTCGATCCAGGAAACATGTTCAAAAAACATTATCTTTACACTGGTAAGATACTGCGGTGCAAGCGGTCTTAAAAAACCTGCATCATCAGCCTATAAAATAAAATAAAGTAAACGAACATCAAAAATTGCAGAAGTTGTAAGTCTGAAATAAAAATATGAAATTATGGAATCACTTCACAGATGAGATAGCATCAACAGAAAAACCATTCCTCTTCAACCTGAAATGTTAACTGTCTCTCCTTCCACAGATGGTGCATCATCAGTTCGGTCTTTCCAAGAGTTTTTATTTCTATTCAAATAAATAACCTATTATTTTGGAAGCAAATGGTAATTAAAATATCCTTATTATAACTATAAAACTCTGATCTTGTATGTGAATGTGTGTGTATATTTATTTGTTTGTGTGTTGTCGCATCTTCTCGAAAAAAAGATGCTCTAACGGTAACATTTTTACATATTCAGGTAGAGATTTACCCCCTGGAGTCCAAAATCGCCTTATCTGACAATTTTGTGCTTTATTTCTTGACATTAATGAAAATGTTCACGAATCCGATAAAACTTTGAAATCAAAAAGCCTGTTTTTCGCTGATGACGTCACAATGCCGTCTGCTCACGCTGCGAGTGACCTCACCTCGCCACCCCTATTTCCTCCCCCCATTGTTCAAAAATCGGCCTGTTGACTGAAGACGAAAGATCATAGCTGAAGACTGCGCTGCGAGTGAAGAACGAGCAAGTCGGGCCCTGTAGTAGAGCTCTCGGGTCCCTCTGGTCGGGTCCGTCTCGGGTCGGAACTATCTCGGGTCGGGTCCCTTTCACCCCTCCTCCTCCTCTCCCCCCTCCTCCTCCTCCTCCCCCCCCTCTCCCCATCTACCTCCTCTCCCCCCTCCTCCTCCTCTCCCCCCTTCCTCCGCTCTCCCCTCCTCCTCTCCCCCTCCTCCTATCCCTCCTACTCCTCTCCCCCCTCCTCCTTCTCTCTGCCCTCATTCTCTACCCCCTCCCCCTCCTCTCTCCTCCTCTCACCCCCTCCTCCTGTCCCCCCCTCCTCTCTCACCCCCTCCCCCCCCCTCTCCCAGCCTCTCTACCTCCGGCCTATCTCCTCTCTCCCCCTCCCTCTACAACCCCTCTCTCAAAAGTTTATCAAAAGTTTATTTATGTATGTTTTTGGTAGTTTGTAAAAAGTTTGTCTGTTGTTTTCTCTCTCTCTCTTCCAAGGTTAGTTCTTCTGTTTGCCTTTACTTGCTTCAGTTTTATTTGTTTAAGTGTTATTTATCACGTTGTAGCCTTTGAAAGATTTAAACGGGTATCGGACGGTCATTAAGGGTTGAGCACGGGCTTGCTGGCATGTAGGTACAGTCCCTCATTCACTCACGTTATTTAGTAATTTTTACCCATCATTTAGGGATGTTATATGAATTTTAAAAATTTAAGTATGTTTAAGTTTACCTCCCCCCTTGACTCCATTCAAGGACCCATGCAGGTGCGGCAGAGGTTCACCTGCATCTCCTCCAACCTCATTTATTGCATCCGCTGCTCTAGGTGTCAGCCTCTCTACATCGGTGAGACCAAGCGTAGGCTTGGCGATCGCTTCGCTCAACACCTCCGCTCGGTTTGCAATAACCAACCTGATCTCGCGGTGGCTCAGCACTTCAACTCCCCCTCGCATTCCGAATCCGACCTTTCTGTCCTGGGAATCCTCCATGGCCAGAGTGAGGCCCACCGTAAATTGGAGGAGCAGCACCCCATATTTCGCATGAGCAGTTTACACCCTAGTGGTATGAACATTGACTTCTCTAATTTCAGGTAGTCCCTGCTTTCTCCTCCCCTTCCCAGCCCACTGTCTCCGCCTCTTCCTTTCTTCTTCCCGCCCCTCCCACTCCCACCCTCACATCAGTCTGAAGAAGGGTATCGACCCGAAACGTCGCTTATTTCCTTTGCTCCATAGATGCTGCCTCACCCGCTGTTTATTTATGTATGTTTTTGTTAATTTGTGATAAGTTTATGTGTTGTTTTCTCTCTTTCTCTCCTACAAGGTTTGTTCTTCTGTTTGCCTTTATTTGGTTCAGTTTTATTTATTTAAATGTTATTTGTTCATATGACATATTGCCTTGATTTATCTTATGCCTTTTCAACACTGTCAATAAACGATTAAGTTATTGTGGTAGTTATTATCTGTTTTCGTCTGTTTAGATGTGTTATTTATGATGTTGGTTATTTATGTTTATTTTTTGTGTTTACAGATATGGTTTACATATTTTTTTGTGTGAATGAAAACCTCCTTATGAGGTGTCTTGAACAAGCAGTCTGATTTCAGTTTTTTTTTTTTGCATTGTCAATAAACTTAAGTCTAAAAACGTAAGTTATTTTTTGCTTAAACCAGTTATCAGAAAAATATATTATGTTTGCCTTATGAACTTTCAGTTTATGAGATAGAGATTAATAAAGATATATAATATTTTTTATGTAGGGGTTCCCCGAGACGTGAAAATTATTTTGAGGGTTCCGCAAGGATCAAAAGGTTGAGAAACGTTGCTCTTGAGGGATGCCCTGACGATGGCCTCAGACAGATCACAGGGTCATCAGTGGCTGTGGGGGCTCGTGTAGATGCGCCATTGTTTTCCCTTTCAACGCGTGTATAAAAGGTATTGAGTTCATCTGGAAATAATGCGTTATTGACACTTAACCTACCCGGTTTATCTTGCAGCAGCAAACCCAGCCACATCTATCGAATGTGACTCCAGCTTAGTTTGAAATTGATTCACAGAGATTGGTTCCCGCTCCACTGTTGTTTGTTATTTAAATTAATGATTTGGATGTGAATGTAGGAGGGATGGCTAGTTAGTATACAAAAGATTCTAACATTGATGGTATAGTGGAAAGTGAAGAAAATTATCTGCAATTACAACTGAGTCAATAGACTGACGAATAGCAGGCTGAGTTTAATCCAGATTTGTGAGGTTTACTTGGGCAGGACCCCAACAGTAAATCATAAGGCCTTGCCGAGTTTTGTATAGCGGAGAGAACTAGCAATGTTGATACATATGTGTAGGAAGGAACTGCAGATGCTGGTTTAAATCGAAGATAGACACAAAATGCTGGAGTAACTCAGCAGGACAGCCAGCGTCTCTGGAGAGAAGGAATGGGTGACGTTTCGGGTCGAGACCCTTCTTCAGATTGACCTCAGTGATCAGTCGGGGAGTCGGCGATGCAAAGATAAGGGAGTGTATAGATAAAGATTCGTGAGGTGTGAAAACAGGACAAAGGGAATAGAGATCAAGGAAAATGTAGAATAGATCATTGTTAGTTGGGAGAAGTTAACAACAAAGCAAACAGAGATAAAATATAAATGTAATAAAATGTGATCAGTCTGAAGAAGAGTCTCGACCCGAAATGTCACCTATTCCTTCACTCCATAGATGCTGCCTCACCTGCTGAGTTTCTCCAGAATTTTTGTCTACCTAAAATGTAATCGGAGACAGTAATACTGGTTGGAGAACTGGGAAGGGGGAGGGGAGGGAGAGAGAGGGAAAGCAAGAGCTACTTGAACTTCGAGAAGTGTTGATACATAGTTCCATGAAGGTATTGAAACAAGATGGAAGCAAGATGAAACGAGATGGTGATTGTAAGGAGCTCAGACTCACACAGGTTGAAACACAAGTATCTTTATTGATCAGGTCATTAACTTCTCAGCAGGTCATCACACGTTCACACTGCTACTGGTACTGGTCGACAGTGGGTAGGATCTTACACTATGAATGCTATAATTAGGCGGGGTTATAATTACTAGGCATTCTAATTGGCTAACATGCTATAGCCAATCTACATCTCTTCTTGTATAAATGAAAACAAATAAAGTGTTATAACTACAATGAGTAAATAAAATGTTAAATGCAAATCGCCACATCCAATAATAATGGGGTTAAATATAATCGCCATATCTAACAGGTGGCTTGCTAACCCATCCGGTCCTCGTACGGTAAGGAGCTGCCTCATCAACATTTTCTTCCGAAAAGTTGAGGGCGCGTTTCAGTGAGCCCGACGGGCTATGGGGAGACACGGTGAGGGAAGACCATCGCGGGGGCACCGGTGACCATCACCGGGGCACCTTCATCCAGGGCTAACCTGAAGAGGGGCATCAAGAAGGCCAAGCACTGCTATAAGCTAAGGATTGAGGAGCAATTCAATAACAACTCCGACCCCCGACGCATGTGGCAAGGCATCCAGGCCATCACGGACTTTAGACCCACCAACATCACCCCCACTTCCAGCGACGCCTCCTTCCTTGAGGAGCTTAACCACTTTTATGACCGCTTTGACAGGGACAATCTAGAGATGGCCATCAAGGCTGTGCTCCCTGCTGATCACCAGCCCCTCACACTCACCCCCTACGACGTGTACGTGGCACTGGCAGGATTAATGCACGTAAGGCTGCTGGCCCTGACGGCATCCCCGGGCGCGTCATCAGGGCCTGCGCTGCGCAGATGACAGACTTCTGGACTGACATCTTCAACCTATCACTTTCCCAAGCAGTTGTCCCCACGTGCCTTAAAACCACCTCCATCGTGCCGGTGCCAAAACACTCCGCTGCGGCGAGCCTCAACAACTTCCGCCCAGTTACACTTACTCCCATCATCACCAAGTGCTTCGAGAGGCTGGTCCTGGCACACCTCAAAGGCTGTCTACCTCCCACACTGGATCCCTATCAGTTCGCCTACCGCAAGAACAGGAGTACGGAGGATGCCATCTCAACGGCACTTCACTCCGCCCTCTCCCACCTCGACAACAGAGACACTTACGTAAGAATGCTGTTCATCGATTATAGCTCAGCATTCAACACCATTATACCCTCTAAACTGATCACCAAACTCGGCAACCTGGGCATCGACCCCTCCCTCTGCAACTGGATATTGGACTTTCTAACCAACAGACCCCAGTCTGTTAGGTTAGACAAGCACACCTCTTCAACCCTCACCCTGAACACCGGCGTTCCACAGGGCTGTGTGCTGAGCCCCCTCCTCTACTCCCTCTTCACCTACGACTGCACACCTGTACATGGTACTAACACCATCATCAAGTATGCAGATGATACAACGGTGATTGGCCTCATCAGCAACAACGATGAGTCGGCCTATAGGGAGGAGGTCCAGCTCCTAGCAGCATGGTGCGCTGACAACAACCTGGCCCTTAACTCCAAGAAGACCAAGGAGCTCATTGTAGACTTCAGAAGGTCTAGGGGCGGCTCGCACACCCCCATCAATATTAACGGGACGGAGGTGGAACGTGTTTCCAGCTTCAGGTTTCTGGGTGTCAATATCTCCGATGACCTCTCTTGGACCCACAATACCTCAACTCTGGTCAAGAAGGCTCACCAGCGTCTCTTCTTCCTGGGGAGACTAAAGAAGGTCCATCTGTCTCCTCAGATTCTGGTGAACTTCTACCGCTGCACCATCGAGAGCATCCTTACCAACTGTATCACAGTATGGTATGGCAACTGCTCTGTCTCCGACTGGAAAGGACTGCAGAGGGTGGTGAAAATTGCCATACGCATCACCGGTTCCTCACTCCCCTCCATTGATCCTGTCCAAAGCAAGCGATGTCTGCGAAGGGCGCTCAGCATCATCAAGGACTGCTCTCACCCCAGCCACAGACTGTTTACCCTCCTACCATCCGGGCGGCGCTACAGGTCTCTCCGTTGCCGGACCAGCAGGTCCATGAACAGCTTCTTCCCTGCGGCTGTTACATTACTTAACTCTGTACGTCGGTGATTGCCAGTCACCCTCCCCAACCCCCCCCCCCCCCGGACACTCCTTCCACCAGAAAGAATTGCACTACTACGACTGGCGTTCTACCGCTGCACCACAGAGAGCATATTAACGTATGGCATCTCTGTGTGGTATCTCAGCTGCACGGAGGTGGAGAGGAGAGCTCTTCAGCGCGTCGTCCACAGAGCGCAGAGGATCATTGGGACAGAGCTACCAGCCTTGGAGGGCATCTACCACACATGGTGCCTCAGGAAGGCCGTCATCATCCATAAAGACTCATCACACCCTTGTAATGGACTGTTCGAACTACTTCCCTCCGGCAGACGTTACAAGGCCTTCTACGCCCGAACCTCCAGACTCAGAAACAGCTTTATTCCAAGAGTTATAGCGGCTCTGAACCGGCCCTGCTGAGTGCCCCCCACCCCCCCTGGACTGTCTCCTTCGGATGGTCACAACATACATCTTATTTATTTATTTTACTTTTCTTTTCATCGGTTGGAGCTGCATACTAAATCTCGTTGCACTGACGTGCAATGACAATAAAAGATATTATTATTATTATTATTAACTGCATTTCGTTGTCTCTGTACTGTACTGTACACTGCACAATGACAATAAAGTTTGAACCTGAATCTGAATCTGAGCCGGTTACAAAAGGGGAAGAGGGAACAGACCGACACGGGGAGTGGATGGGACTTGCAGCTGCAGGTACTGGAACGGCTGGAACAGCGATCACTTTAAAGTTGAGTGGACGTGCATCAGGACCCTGGAGCACCGGACGCCGTTCCTTCACAGGAAGGTGTGGACAGTTCCGTCTATGGATGGTGCCACCGACATCGACCAGGTAGGAACGTGGTTTCTTTGCGGGGCCATGAATGAACCCCAGTTTGGTATGTCCTTTGTCGGTCTGTAGTCGGACCACTTGGCCTTGAATGAGCGACTTAAGTGGTTTGCTGGTCTTGTCGTAAGTGCGTTTCTGCGCATCTCGATTTGACTGCACGTGCTTTTGAACTACGGCGGGATTCAAAACTTTGGGCTTTAAATGATCCAGGGTGACGGGCAGCGGAGGTCGAGTTCGACGGGACATCAGGCGCTGGGCTGGAGAACCTAAAACGTTATCTCTTGCAATATTTCTCAGGTTCAACAAGTCTAGGTAGACATCAGATTTCGCTAGGTAGGAGCGCTCCATGAGTTGTTTAGCTCTGCGAACAGTGCGCTCGGCTAGTCCATTGGACTGTGGGTATTCTGGGCTGCTGGTGATGTCTTGAAAGTTCCACCATTTGGCAAAGTCTTTAAACTTTTGGCTGGTGAACTGGGTCCAGTTGTCAGTCTGATGACGAGCTGGGATGCCATGTACAGAGAAGTGTTGTCGGAGCTTTTGGACGACTATCTCTGAGGATATGGTTGGCAGAAAGTCAATTTCAAACCAGTTCGAGTACGAGTCCACTAACACGAGATAGTGCTTCCCATGCCAGTCAAAGATGTCGGCAGCCACTGATGACCATGGTAGGGAGGGAGCAGGTTGAGACAGCACTGGCTGTTTTTGTTGGTGCTGTGCTTGTCTGTTACAGATCGCGCATGATTCTGTTTTCTCACGAATGTACTTGGTCATTCCGGGCCAGTATATCATTTATTTCGCATGCTGTAGGGTAGCCTCCACGCCTGGGTGACCACCGTGGATTTCCTCATAGTACTCGTTTCGCAGAGAGGAGGGGATGACTGTCTTCTGATCCTTAACTATCACTCCATCCTGTAGTACTAGTTCGTCACGTACCAGGAAATAGGGTCGCAATTCAAAGGGAGTGCTGGACTGGTTGTTTGGCCACCCGCCTTTGATGATTGAAGTTAGCAGCTGGGAGGTTTTATCTGCAGCGGTGTGTTCGGCGAGGTGGCGCAGGTGGTCAGTTGGAACAAACGAGACTTTCAGAACGGAGAATTCGTCTTGTTCGAATGGGTGTTGTTTGCTGGTGGTGCGTGGAGCTCGAAATAGAGTGTCTGCGATGTGCATGTCTTTACCTTTTTTGTAGACGATGCGAAAGTCAAACCGTTGTAGCTGCATCATCATGTGTTGAAGCCTTGCTGGGGCGGCATGGATCGGTTGTTCTGGTGATCAGTCTCCACCGTGAATGTCTTGCCAAAAATAAAGTCTTTAAATTTAGAGCAGGCGAAAACCACGGCAAGCAGTTCCTTCTCAATCTGAGTTCAGTATCCGTTAGGGTGCATGAAGCGTAGGATACCGACATCACATCGCCGTTGAAAGAAGTTTGCAGGCATGCTGCGCCAAGTCCAAACTGGGATGCATCGCAGATGATTGTGATTGGCAGGTTGATGTTGAAGTAAGACAGGGTGGGTGCACTAGCGAGCTGTAGTTTTAAAGTATCAAAAGCTTGCTGGTGGTTTGGGTGCCAGGACCATGTAAGGAGCTCAGACTCACACAGGTTGAAACACAAGCATCTTTATTGATCAGGTCATCAACTTCTAAACAGGTCATCACACGTTCACACTGCTACTGGTACTGGTAGACAGTGGGTAGGATCTTACACTATGAATGCTATAAATAGGTGAGGTTATAATTACTAGGCATTCTAATTGCCTAACATGCTCTAGCCAATCTACAGTGATGTTTGTACAATTGCTTTAATGAATGACACAAAGCTGGGTGGCAGTGTGAACTGTGAGGAGGATGCTAAGAGAATGCAGGGTGACCTGGACAGGTTGGGTGAGTGGGAAGATGCATGGCAGATGCAGTTTAATGTGGATAAATGTGAGGTTATCCACTTTGGTAGCAAAAACAGGAAGGCAGATTACTATCTAAATGGCGTCGTTGGAAAAAGGGGAAATACAATGGGATCTGGGGGTCCTTGTTCATCAGTCAATGAAAGTCAGCACGCAGGTACAGCACGCAATGAAGAAAGTAAATGGCATGTTGGCCTTTATAACAAGAGGAGTTGAATATAGGAGCAAAGAGGTCCATCTGCAGTTGTATAGGGTCCCAGTGAGACCACACCTGGAATATTGTGTGCTGTTTTGGTCCTCTAATTTGAGGAAGGACATTCTTGCTATTGAGGGAGTGCAGCGTAGGTTTACAAGGTTAATTCCTGGGATGGCGGGACTGTCATATGATGAGATAATGGAGCGGCTGGGCTTTATACAAGCCCAGCCGCACCATTATCTCATTAGAAGGATGAGAGGGCATCTTATTGAAACATATAAGATTATTAAGGGTTTGGACACGCTAGAGGCAGGAAACATGTTCCCGATGTTGGGGGAGTCCAGAACCAGGGGCCACAGTTTAAGAGTAAGGGGTAAGCCATTTAGAACAGAGACGAGGAAACACTTTTTCTCACAGAGTTGTGAGTCTGTGGAATTTTCTACCTCAGAGGGCAGTGAAGGCCGGTTCTCTGGATACTTTCAAGAGAGAGCTAGATAGGGCTCTTAAATATAGCGGAGTCAGGGGATATGGGGAGAAGGCAGGAACGGGATACTGATTGGGGATGATCAGCCATGATCACATTGAATGGCGGTGCTGGCTCGAAGGGCCGAATGGCCTACTCCTGTACCTATTGTCTATTGAATGAATGAATTAATTAATTGATAAATAAGTTTATTGGCCATGTATTCACATACAAGGAATTTGCCTTGGTGCTCCGCCCGCAAGGGACAACAACATACAGTGATATTCATTGGTCAGAGTATAGGTGAATGCAGGAGGTTACAAGTCGTTAGTAAGTCTACGTTTGGAGTACTTTGTAGACTTCTGGTCACCCTACTCTAGGAAGACTGTCATTAAACTGGAAAGAGTGCAAAAATATAATACTTTCCCAGAATTAGTAAAATTTAGATAGAAGGAACTGTAGATGCCGGTTTACAAAAAAACCCCAAAAAGTGCTGTAATAACTCAACAGGTCAGCATCTCTGGATAATCTGGATATGCGATGTTTTAATTGGGCCCATTCTTCAGAATGATTGTAATACTGGGCGAGAAAGCTGGAAAAGAGATGGGGGCGTACAATGTTCTAGAAGGAACTGCAGATGCTGGAAAACTGAAGGTAGACAAAAATGCTGGAGAAACTCAGCGCGTGCGGCAGCATCTATGGAGCGAAGGAAATAGGCAACGTTTTGGGCCGAAACCCTTCTTCAGACTGATGTAGGGTGGGGGGGCGGGAAGAAGAAAGGAAGAGGAAGAGCCAGAGGGTTGAGGGAGAGCTGAGAAGGGGAGGAGACAGCAAGGGTTACCGGAAATTGGAGGTCAATGTTCAAGCAGCTGGGGTGCAGACTGCTCACTCTGGCCATGGAGGAGGCCCAGGACAGAAAGGTCGGATTCGGAATGGGAGGGGGAGTTGAAGTGCTGAGCCACAGGGAGATCAGGTTGGTTAATGCGGACCGAGCGGAGGTGTTCGACGAAACGATCGCCAAGCCTACGCTTGGTCTCACCGATGTAGAGCAGCTGACATCTGGAGCAGCGGATGCAGTAGATGAGGTTGGAGGAGGTGCAGGTGAACCTCTGTCGCACCTGGAACGACTGCTTGGGTCCTTGTATGGAGTCGAGGGGGGAGGTAAAGCGACACGTGTAGCATCTCCTGCGATTGCAAGGGAAAGTGCCCGGGGAGGGGGCGGGAAGGGTGGGAAGGGAAGAATTGACCAGGGAGTTACGGAGGGAGAGGTCTTTACGGAAAGCAGACAGGGGGGGAGATGGGAAGATGTGGCGAGTGGTGGGGTCACGTTGGAGGTGGCGAAAATGACGGAGGACTATTTATTGTATGTGACGGCTGGTGGGGTGGAAGGTGAGGACTAGGGGGACTCTGCCCTTGTTCCGAGTGGGGGGATGGGGAGAGAGAGCAGTGTTGCGGGGTATTGAGGAGACCCTGGTGAGAGCCTCATCTATGGTATGGGAGGGGAACCCCAATTCCCTGAGGAATTAGGACATTTCCAATGCCGTGGTGTGGAACACCTCATCCTGGGAGCAGATGTGGCGTAGACGGAGGAAATGGGAGTAGGGGATGGAGTCCTTACAGGAAGCAGGGTGGGAAGTAGTGTAGTCTAGATAGCCATGGGAGTCAGTGGGTCTATTGTGGATGTCGGTCAAAAGTCTATCTCCTGCGATGGAGATAGTGAGGTCAAGAAATGGTAGGGAAGTGTCAGAAATGGTCCAGGTGTATTTGAGTGCCGGATGGAAGTTAGTGGCGAAGTTGATGAAGTTAAGTGAGTTGTGTGTGGGTGCAGAAGGTAGCACCAATGCAATCATCGATGTAGCGGAGGTAGAGGTCGGGGATGGGGCCCTGGTACGTCTCGAACAATGATTGTTCGACATACCCTACAAAGAGGCAGGCATAGCTGGGGCCCATGCGTGTGCCCATAGCTACGCCTTGTGTTTGGAGAAAATGGGAGGAGTCAAACGAAAAGTTATTAAGGGTAAGGACCAACTCCACTAGGCGGAGGAGAGTATCAGTGGACGGGTATTGGTTGGTTCTCCGGTCGAGGAAGAACCGGAGGGCTTTGAGACCCTGGTGGGGGATGGAGGTGTAGAGTGACTGGACGTCAATGGTGAAGATGAGGCGATGGGGGCCTAGAGAATGGAATGCCTGGAGACGACGGAGAGCATCTGAGGTGTCTTGAACATAGGTCGGGAGGCATTTATCGAGGTATGTGGAAATAAGTTTGGTAGGGCACGAACAGGCAGAGACAATGGGTCTACCAGGACAGTCAGGTTTGTGAATTTTGGTGAGACGATATAATCGGGCCGTGCGGGGCTGGGGAACGATGAGGTTGGAGGCTTGGGGGGGCAGGGAGCCGGAGTTGATGAAGTCGGTGATGGTGCTAGAGATAGTGTCCTGGTGCTCGTCAGTGGGGTCATGGTCCAGGGATAAGTAGGAGGAGGTATCCCTGCAGGACCAAAACTGCACATAATACTCCAGGTGTGGTCTCACTAGGGCTCTGTACAACTGCAGAAGGACCTCTTTGCTCCGATACTCGACTCCTCTTGTTATAAAGGCCAACATGCCATTCGCTTTCTTCACTGCCTGCTGTACCTGCAGTACCTGCATGCTTACTTTCATAGACTGATGAACAAGACCCCCAGATCCCGTTGTACTTCCCCTTTTCCCAACTTGACGCCATTTAGATAGTAATCTACCTTCCTGTTTTTGATACCATAGTGGATAACATCACATTTATCCACATTAAACTTCATCTGCAAGTGGCACTGGCCACTTAAATCAGCTGCCCTGGACAATTTATGACTGTTCTTACTTGTATTTTAATATTGCTGTTTTTTACCTGCACTTTTTAACTATTCGTATTGTTTTTATCAGGGACTGGATTGTTTTTATTGATGTGTAAAATGTTTAAGTTTTATGTGCGATGCTCTGGTATTCCCTGGGAAACGTCTTCTCATTTTGCACTGTACAACTGTTGCTTTGCAAGATGACAATAAAGGTTGATTGATTGTTCAAAAGGGAACTGCAGATGCTGGAATATCGAAGGTACACAAAATTGCTGGAGGAACTCATGCTGCTGCACCCGCTGAGTTCCTCCAGCAATTTTGTGTAAGGTTGATTGATTGATTGATCTGCCCACTCCCCCAACCTGTCCAAGTCACCCTGCATTCTCATAGCATCCTCCTCACAGTTCACACTGCCACCCAGCTTTGTGTCGTCTGCAAATTTGCTAATGTTACTTTGAATCCCTTCATCCAAATCATTCATGTATATTGTAAATAGCTACGGTCCCAGCACCGAGCCTTGCGGTACCCCACTAGTCACTGCCTGCCATTCTGAAAGGGACCCGTTAATCCCTACTCTGTTTCCTGTCTGCCAACCACTTCTCTATCCATGTCAGCACTCTACCCCCACCATGTGCCCTAATTTTGCCCACTAATCTCCGATGTGGGACCTCATCAAATGCTTTCTGAAAGTCCAGGTACACTACATCCACTGACTCTCCCTTGTCCATTTTCCTAGTTGCATCCTCAAAAAATTCCAGAAGATTAGTCAAGATTTCCCCATCGTAAATCCATGCTGTGGATGCCATGTGTCAGGCCACTCTCTATGGAGCAACGGTAGAATGACACTAGCAGCTGTTGTGGCAAGTTGACTCTCCTGAGTGATCTTTGGAAGTAAAGCCGTTGTTGTGCTTTCTTTGCCAGGGAGTTCGTGTTAGTTGACCACCTGAGATCTACTGAGATGTAGGTGCCCAGGAACCTGAAACTGGAGACTCTGTCCATTCTTTCTCCGTTTATGTGCAGTGGGAGATGGTCACCCTGATTCTTCCTGAAGTCAATGATGAGTTATTTTGTTTTCTTGAAATTGAGTGCTAAGTTGTTCTCTGAGCACCAACCTATTAACCTGTGTACCTCCTCCCTGTAAGCTGACTCATCGCCCTCAGTGATCAGCCCCGCCACTGTCGTGTCTGCAAATATAATTATGGTGTTCGTGCTGTGGGTCGGTGAGTCATAGGTATAGAGGGAGTAGAGGAGGGGGCTCAGCACACAGCCTTGTGGAGCTCCTGTGCTGAGTGTCAGAGTGGGGGAATGGTGGGGTCCCATCCTTACTGACTGCGGCCGGTCCTTAATCCAAAGGCAGATGTCCTGTAATTGCCCAGAAGCTCCCTCAGGCCACACTTGAATGTCCTTCGAAGCTGGTTTGACCGCAGTGATGAGTGATCTATATGCTGGAGTTAAAAATAGGGAGATGTGGTCAGATTGGCTCAGATGGGGGAGAGGTGATGCTTTGTTACCATGTTTGATGTTGCTATAAACATGGTCCGGTATGTTTTTACCTCTTGTGGGGCATTGCACATGTTGATAGAATTTAGCGAGGACAGTCTTTAGTCTAGCTTGGTTGAAATCCCCTGGTATTATAAAGACTCCGTCAGGATTGGCGCTCTGTTGTCTGCTAATGGCACTAAGCAGATAGCCCAAAGCAGTAGTGATGTTGGCATCTGGCAGTATATATCCGGCTGTGATTATGACAACCGTGAATTCCCGTGGCATATAGAAGGGACGACATTTTATGGATAAATATTCCAGGTTCGGAGAGCAGTGGTCGTCAATGACGTTAACATCTTCTGTGCACTAGCTGTTATTTGTGTATACACAAAGTCCCCCACCCCTGCTCTTACCGAGTCACTGTTCCTTTCGTGATGGTGAGCTGCGCAGCCCGCTAGCCTGATAGCCTCATCTGGGACCATCGGGCTGAGCCACGTTTCCGTGATGATCGTAACGCAGCAGTCCTGTAAGTTTTTCCGTGTTGGTGTGATGAGTTCCAGTTCTTCCACCTTGTTGGTAAGTGATCTTACATTCGCGACGAAAAGGCTCGGCAGTGGAGGTTTGTTCGGGTTTATTTACAGCCTGCCGTGTATCCCGGCCCGGCAGCCTCGCTTCTCTGGTTTCCTCTCTGTGTCGCCTTCGTTGACTTTTGGGAATCCATGGAGACCCCGGCGGTTTAAAGAGCTCTACAGGTATGTTGTTGTCGAATTTAGCGTGGTTTAAAACACAGCCAACACCGAGCGTCACACAGATTTCTAGTGGTTTGTGTCGACTGTGCGATGCATTCCCCTATGCGTTTGTGGCGTTTAAAAATAAATAAAATAACAATAAAATAACTAACAAGGAGCCCCGACTCAAGGAATGCTGAGCCGCTGCACGTACGTGCGCCGCCATGATTTCAAATCATCAAGGAACAGTCTCAACCCGACTCCTACCATCAGGCAGCAGGTACAGAAGTTAGAAAACACAAACCTCCAGATTCAGGGACAGGTTCTTCCCAGCTGTTAACAGACATCTGAACCATCCTGTCACCAACGAGAGAGCAGACCTGATGTTCCAGCTTCATTAGAAACCTTCGAACTATGTTTAATCAGACTTTGCAGGACTATATCTTGCACTAAACGTTATTCCCTTCATCCTGTATCTGTACACTGCGGACAGCTTGTAATCATGTATAGTAATTTTGCTGACTGGATAGCACACAAAAAAAAAGCTTTTCACTGTACCTCAGTACACATGACAATAATAAATTAAACAAAACTGCACTAAGCTAACCAGTTTAACAACCCTTCCTATGTCTTATTGGGTCTTGCAGGCTTAACTTATGAGAGCTGGACAGGCTGGATCTCTTTTGTCAAGAACATAGGAGGCCGAAGAGTAACCTAATGGAGAGAAATGACTAGACGGGATGGGTTTAAGATGAGAGGGAAATGATTTAAAAGGGACCTGGGGCCAACTTTCTCCACAAAGAAGGTGGTGTGTGTATTGGGAACAAGCTGCCAGAGGCACAGATATAACAGGAAAAATTTGAAGGGGTATCGGCAATTGTGGTTTGCATTAATATCTTTTGTTTTGCAGTCTTCTTTCTTTTAGAAATTGTGTTTGTAGTTTAGGTATAATTTATGTATAATTTGTTTTGTGTGTTTGTCTGAGCCAATGTGCCTGTGGTGCTGCTACAAAATTGATTTGCAGAACCTCTGAATGTTATTATTAAGAGTGCAGCTCTTCTGTTCATAAACTTCTCTGTAATTAAAAGTGGACCACAATGTGATACTAGTGTTAGTTCCCAGTTAGTTCCCTTCTACTCCCAGCTTAAAGAAGGCAAACGGAAAAGAGGTGGACAAAAGAAGAGATTCAAAGGCGCCTTAAAAGCCAGCATGAAGAAATGTGCAATCGACATCGACAATTGTGAAACCAATGCCAAGGACAAAAAACTCTGGCGAACCATCATCCAAGAAGGAACAGCGACCTTCGAAGCCAAGAGATGCGCAGAATTAGAAGAAAAGTGAAGAAAATGGAAAGAGAGGCAGCAAAAACCAAAGATCGATCTGCCATCTGGAATTACCTGTCCTGAATGTCGAACAACTTTCATAGCCAGGATTGGACTCATAAGCCGCCTGAGAGTCCATAAAAACAACAGAACGTAGACCATCATCCTCGACCTCGAGGGATAGCCACGACGATTAGTATTAGACATTCTGCTGCTAAAAATCCACACTACCAAATGTCATTATCTAGACTAATGAAAATAGGAAAGCTGCAGATGCAAGAATTTTAATAGAAAAATAGAAAATGTTGGAAATATTCAACAGGTTGGGCACCATTTCTGAGTATATCCAGCATTTTCTCTCTTTATCTGTAGCTCCAGCACACAGTTTATTATCAGCTCTCAAATAGAGCAAAGAACAGTGCAGCAAAGGAATAGGCCCTCCAGCTCACAATGTCTGTAGCGAACATAATGCCGAGTTAAATGAATCTCCTCTGCCTGCAGATGATCCATGTCCCTCCATTTCCTGCATATCTGTGTGCGTATCTAAAATGCCATTATCGTATTTACCTGCACCACCAACCCTAGGTGCACATTCCAGGCACCCACCATTCTCTGTGTAAATGTTGATAAACTTTCCCATTTTTTAGAAGCCGAAACATCAATCATTTGAAATAAAATAAATAAAAATTGAAAGTATTTTAATCTAATCTTCTATGTTATCCAATATAAAAACTGAAAACTTACTGCTATTAGTGATTTGTAGTCAATAAATTCCACCGTGAAGCCAGTTACACTATTTTCATAAAAGGATATCTTCATTAAAGTTCCATAATGATCACAGGAGAAAGCCAACTTCTCTTTTCTCCAATAGTCAAATAAAGAATATCTGGCCAAACCTTTGGTATAAAACAGAAATATATCAGAATAATATCTCAACTGGGCGAGAGGTAACTCTTGTGATGCCAGCAAAAGGCGTTGTGCCAGAACATCACATAGGTTGATACCCTTTAGAATAGGCTAGCTTCTTGATATTATGAGACTGAAATGTTAATTGTCTGATTTTTCTCATTCCCATACTATGAAAGTTAACAGTTCTTTTTCCACATTCCGCGAATTTTGATCATCCAAATTAACAAGATTATTACAAAACATCTGAAAGACCCCTCCTATCATGCTTCAATTGAATGACAGAATAAACTATTCTGATCAACAGATGAGAAGCAATTAACAATATTTATACAATACTGCCAACAAACCTAATATACCAATAACTTTTGTAATGCAATGAAACACCAGTAACATTTCAAAATATTTACATTTCTCCAACTAAAGAATTTTGTTGCTATTGGCCAAGTATTTTCTTGAAGACTTGTTACATTGCTAATGTTGATCCACATCTTTCTGTTCAAAATTAAAGAAATGCAGAGAAGTATGCTGCTGGTTATTGACAATAGACAATAGGTGCAGGAGTAGGCCATTCGGCCCCTCAACCCAGCACCGCCATTCACTGTGATCATGGCTGATCATCCACAATCAGTACCCCGTTACCGCCTTCTCCCCATATTCCTTGACTCCACTATCTTTAAGGGCTCTATCTAATGCCCCTGTCCCACTAAATGGCTCCCCCACTCCCCCTCCTCACCTCCCCCACTGCCCTCCTCTCCCTACCTCCCCCACCCTCTCCCTCTATCCCCCTACTCCTCACCTCCCCCCCATCCCAAATGAAAATCGCAATGTGTTTTTACCCCCTCCTCTCCCTCATTCTCCCCAGTCTCCCTCCTCACCTCCCCAGGATTTTGATGTAAACCACCGCCGGCCCCATTTGCTCCACCACGTCGGCGATTAAGTTGTAGTAGGGGGATGGCTGAGTGGCCTGGAGATGCAGGAGAGGCTGAGGCCTAGTCGTTGCCCGAGCCCCGCTCCTCTCCCTCCCAGCGGGTCCGGAGCAACAGCCCATCGACCCCGCATCGGCTTCAACCCCAGCCCAGGGGCCTGTCTGCGTCTGTGTTCGCTCCCCAGCACCCAAAGCCCGGGCCCGGCTACAGCCCCGGGGTTGGCCCACGCCAGGCCTGTTCACCTTCCCTCTTCTTTTCCCTCACCTCCTCCCCTCCCCTACTTCTTCCCTCTCCCTTCCCCCTCAGTCACTCCCTCCCTCCCTCCATAACCCCTCTCCCTCCCTACCCCCCTCCTCTATCCCCCTGCTCCCCCACTCCTCACCTCCCCCCAATCCTACTCCCACAATGAAAATCATGATTTTTTTTAAATGAAAGCTCCCCTATCCCACTCCCCCACAATGAAAATCGCGATTTAAAAAAAATGGAATTCTCAATGAAAATCACGTTTTTTCTTAAAAAAAACTAAACAGAATGTTCTCAAAAATGCTGGAGAAACTCAGCGGGTGCAGCAGCATATATGGAGCGAGACAAAGTGTTCAAGAAGGAACTGCAGATGCTGGAAGATCGAAGGTACACAAAAATGCTGGAGAAACTCAGCAGGTGCAGCAGCATCTATGGAGCGAGACAAAGTGTTCAAGAAGGAACTGCAGATGCTGGAAGATCGAAGGTACACAAAAATGCAGAATGTTAAGGGGCTGTCCCACTGCGGCGACCGAATTGGCGAGTTTAGAAGCGTTTAGGAGAGTTTGAAAAAGTGTCATGTTGAAGATATCTTTTGACTATGTAGAAGACCTCCTTCGACCATGTTGAAGACCAGCTTCAACTAGCTTCGGGAAAATTGGACACCGAATAGTGGAGAGTGAAGACGACCTCCTTCGATATCCCTTCGACTATGTTGAAGATTATCTACGACTACCTTCGATTACCCTCGATTACCTACGAATAACATGCCGACCTACTACGACCTACATGGACTAAACCTACGAGTGAAAAAAGTATAGATTTTTTCCATGGCGACCTTTTTTTACTCGCGGGCATTTTTCAGCATGTTGAAAATTATGCCGCGACCTAGCTGAGGTCTCGAGTACGCAGGGACTACTCTCGAGCATGAAGGAGAGTTACAAAGACCTCCTAGGACCTCGTGTCGACCATGCTGCGAGTATGTCGAGGGAAAACTCTTCCAAAATCGGCAATTAGGTCGCCACAGTGAGACAGCCCCTTTAGCTGTTAATGAAAACGGAAGAATTTGATTAAAACTACGTTTTTTTAAAATCGCGATCTTTTATGTAAATGAGATTCGGGATCCCATTGTGGCACGGCTGACGGGCAGGGCAAGTGGAAAAGTGGCTTGAAAAGTGATTTTTGTAAAGTTTAAAATGTCAAGAACTTGGAAAATATAACATCAATCCAAATGAAACGTGTCTCTTTTACATCCCAGGACAATGGTGAGTTAAGTGGGTCAAAATTTATAGCATTATCGTGTAGCGTTTTGGCAGGGTTTTAAAACATCACGCACACACGCATACAAATAAATAAAACAGAGAGTTTTAGTAATATACTAGACCAAGTGGGACCCGTTAGGTCCCTGTCACATGGAAGGCCTGGTCCCCAACGCAATATTCCACCACTCACCCATAGCCCCCAACTGCGCTGACATGGCAATAACTTGTAAAAAATAAGATCAATGTGAACTAATCTCACTCTCCCTCTTCAGTCCCCTATTCCCCTCCTCCATTATCCTCCCTCTCCCCACCCTCCTCTGCTTCCTCCCCTCACGCCCTCCCCTCCTCCATCACCTCGCCATCCTTCCCCCTATCCCTCTCCTCCTCCATTCCCCCTCGTCCCTCAGAAGCCCCCCCTGCTCTCCACCCTCCCTCTTCTTTTCCCTCTCCTCCTCCCTCCCTTACCTCTCCCTTCATCTCCTTTCCCCTCAATGAAAATCAGATTTTTTTTTTAAACCTCCCCACAAAGAAAATAGTGATGTTTTTTTTTCAAACAGATTTTTTTTGGTGGTTTTTTATGTAAATGGAAAACCTCCCCCTTATCCCACCCCCTCACAATGAAAATCGCAATGTTTATTTTCAAATGAAACCTCCCCCTTATCCCTATTTCAGTTTTAGTAATATATAGATCAATAGATGTTTCAATAAGATAACGCTACTCTCCAGAATCAGCCAGAAAATGATAACACAATGTTTTAAAAAGCGGTAAAACCTTGTAAATACGCAACTGACTAAATTGATCTTTCATCCCATCATAGACTTCCCACGCAGTTTCAACTACAGGTTTATAGAAACATAGGAAATAGGTGCAGGAGGCCATTCGGCCCTTCGAGGCAGCACCGCCATTCATTGTGATCATGGCTGATCGTCCACAATCAATAATCCGTGCCTGTCTTCTCCCCATATCCCTTGATTCCATTAGCCCCTAGAGCTCTATCTAACTCTCTCTTAAATTTCTTAAGGTTCCTTTGCTTACAATCAAACTAAACATAAACAAAGGGAAAATACCAGAGTGTAGAATAGTGTAGAATAGATTTAAGCAATGTAGCATTACAATTACAGAAAAAAAGTCCAATGTCCACAATGAGGTTGGTTGGGAGATTGGGATCACATCCTATCTTATGGGGGAATTGTTCAGAAGTCTGATAACATTACTGCTAATCCTGAATCTGTGGAATGTGCTTTCAAGCTTTTGTAACTTCTGCCTGATGACTCGGGTGAAAAAGGTCCTTGACTCTGTTGGCTGCCCTGTCAAGGTAGTGTGAACTGTAGGTACACAAAAAAGCTGGAGAAACTCAGCGGGTGCAGCAGCATCTATGGAGCGAAGGAAATAGGCAACGTTTCGGGCCGAAACCCTTCTTCAGATGCTGTTGCACCCGCTGAGTTTCTCCAGCTTTTTTGTGTACCTTCGATTTTCCAGCATCTGCAGTTCTTTCTAAAACATAGTGTGAACTGTAGATGGTGTCAATGGGGGGGGGGGGGGGGGAGCCTGGTCTGTGTGATGGACTGAGATACATCCAGTTTTCTGCAATGTTTTGCAGTTTTGTTGCTGGCAATGCTGACATTTGGTTTGTTCCTAATTGCTTTTGAACTGAGATGATTAAGAATGAACTATATTGATAGATAGGGAGTCACATTTAGGCCAGATTCCACTAGTGGGAGAGTCTAGCACTGGAGGTCATAGCCTCAGAATTAAAGGACGTTCTTTTAGGAAGGAGATGAGGAGAAATTTCTTTAGTCAGAGGGTGGTTAATCTGTGGAATTCTTTGCCACAGAAGGCTGTGGAGGCCAAGTCAATGAATATTTTTAAGGCATAGATAGATTCTTGATTAGTACAAGTGTCAGAGGTTGTGCGGAGAAGACATGAGAATGGGTTTAGGAGGGAGAGATAGATCAGCCATGATTGAATGGCAGAGTATACTTGATGGGCTGAATGGCCTAATTCTCCTCCTATCACTGACCTTACGAATTAATGAATAAGTTTACTGGCCAAGTATTCACCTACAAGGAATTTGCCTTGCTGCTCCGCCCGCAAGTGACAACATGACATGCAGTCACAGTTAGGAATAATAACCAAAAATCTATAGCCTCCTTTTGCTCTGGTATTTTATTTAATTCACATGTTTAATCGATAATGTTTTATTATTAATGTTTAACGTTTTATGTGTCATTCCTAACTGTGACTGTATGTCATGTTGTCACTGTGAGGGCAGGCAATAAAGTTCAGACATCTTCCTCTTTGTTCACCGTGGTCGGGGGCTTTGAGCCCTCCGCAGTCGCCGCTACGGGCGGCCCGATGTTCAAGCCCCCTCGCTAGGATGGAACTCCGACGTTGGAATGGAAGAACCCTCTCAGCGGCTTGGAGTTTCCGAATCGTCCGCTTCCTACCGGAGCCCGTGGCTCCCGAAGTCCACAGGCCTAGCTAGATGGAGCTCCAACACTGACGATCCCCGGCAAAGGATCCCAGAACTCTGCGATGGTAAAGTCAGCACCGCCTGCGGCTGGAAGCTCCGCAGACCACAGCTCAGCGCCAGCTGGCACAACACTCCGGAGCTCCACACGGCGATCCCCGGTAAGGCATCGCACGCTCCGCGATGGTAATTCAGTGCTGCGCCGCCGCTGAAGCTCTGGCTGGTCTCCGGTAGGAAAGGCCGCGCCAATCCAGATGGTAGGCCGCGAGGGGGGAGGGGGGGGCGGTTGCGACTCAGAGAATAGACGCATCCCGTCCAGGAAGTGACTGGAAATGCAGTAATTTCATGTTACCATTAACAAAACCACCATTTATTGTCAAATCCAGATTAAATTAATTACTTGAACTTTGTTTCTCCACTTCCTACGGTGGGATTAAAAATTAATGACTCTGGAAAAATGGTACAGAATTCTCAGTTACTCTCGTATCTTGACCATTACACGAACACTACCCATATTCCTCTACACTGCAGAGAATATAAAAACAGTAAAGATAAATATTTCTCATATTGTGCGTGTTTTATAAGTAGTTAACATAAAAATCTGAATCCAAATTTACCTGGCCTGGTATAATAGATTATGTTGTTATCAGTTATGAAGATCACAGCATTAGTACGGGGACAAGCAATGGCCTTGATAACATGATCATCTTTCATTTTGATTAACAATTGAAATGAATTACCGCCATCCTTTGAATACCAAACCTGAAAAAGGGAAATTGTTGGATTACATAATTTCCTGCATAATACTGCAATTCTCCACAAAGCATCACTACTGAGTTCAAAAAGTTCAGTAAGTGAATTCAAAACCAATGACTTATCTTGAAGTAAGTTCACTATGGTTGGCATTATTACATGTTATTTTCAACAATATTGTCAATTAGGAATCTTTAATCCTATAAACAACAAACTAATAGAAATTGTATAGATTTAGGACATTTCTATCTGCAGAAACAAGAGATTTTCATTCCATTTATATAAAGAAGAGTCATGGGTGAACGCTATGTTTCCTGATAATGATGACAGAGGTGCTTCAGGTGTCTGTTTGCTCAGATATTGGTCAAATATAGCTTAACGACAAGGATCAATATAGGTTAAGAAGTATTTCTCAGATAAAGAGACTGTCATTTTTGAATTATTACAGAGAATAACCAAATATGTAATTACTGTAATGCATAATTTTATACAGAATACAATTACACAAATCATTGTTCCATGTTAAATTGTCTGCTCATTGCCATCGCTAAACATTTATCACAAGATTACGTATGGCTTAATTTTATCAAGGTATTTGGCAAATACTCAGATAACTATTGGCAGAGAAGCAGTTGCTTAAAACCCCTGTCTCATGGTGCGAGTCCACCCACGAGTGATCCCGAGTTAAAAACAAATCAAACTCGTGGTAATCACGGAGATTTAACGTAGCGGGAACGTCGGAACTCGTGGACGTAAGTTAGCGACTCGTTACGCTAACGGCGGGTACTCGGGAAACTTGTTAACTCGTGAAAAATTTTCAACATGTTGAAAGATTTCCACGAGTCAAATTTACTCCTGAAGGAAAAATTGGAAACGTTTAAACTCGTTGTAATACCGTAGTAGCCGTGAGTTTCCCGTAGTGACTCGTGAGTAACTCGTGGGTTTGACCTGAGTGCCAGAAGTGAAATGTTGAAGATTAGTCATCTCCGGAGAACTTGGATAGGTGACGTTTCGGGTTGGGACCCTTCTTCAAACTTTAGACCCTTCTTTCACCCGAAACGTCACCTGTCCATGTTCACCACAGATACTGCCTGACACGTTGAGTTACTCCAGCACTTTGTTTTTTTGTAAACCAGCTTCTGTAGTTGCTTGTGTTCCAAAATGTAATGCTTTATAAATCTCCAGAGATGCTGCCTGTCCCGCGGAGTTACTCCAGCACTTTGCGTCTGTCTCCCTGGAGACCTCGTTTCCCACGCAATGTGACATCTACCGTGCATACATTGCCAACTGTTGTTTTGGCAGCAGCAACATAATCTCCCAGTTAGTACACTCAGTGTTGCTGAGGCCTAGTTTATGTAGAGACAAGAAACTGCAGATGCTGGAATCATGATCATAAAACACACACAAAGTGTTGGAGGAACTCACACAGCGCTGGAGTAACTCAGCGGGACAGGCAGCATCAGCGGAGGGAATGGACTGATGTTGATTCGGCTCGAAAAGGGACCCGATCCGAAACGTTGCCTATCCATTCCCTCCACAGATGCTGCCTGACCCGCTGGCTTACTTCGACACTTCGTGAGTTCATGTCATAGGAGCAGAATTAGGCCATGCTCCAACACTTTGTGTTTCACTCAACATGCCAGCATCTGTGGTCCCCGTCTCCATTTGACAGCTGGAAGAACTCAGCGGGTCATGGAGTCTGAAGAAGGACCCTGACCCTAAACCTCCCCTGCCCGTTTCCTTCCACCGATTTCATGTAGTCACTTTTTGATAAAACCCCACCGCCCCAGTTATTCCAAGTCCATTTAATTCCACGTGTTTCGTTTCATTCATTAAGTCACCGGTACTGTCACATCGTTCGTTTTCGGTCAATACAACGGAACAGTCTGTACAAGGGCGATGATAGACACAAAAAGCTGGAGTAACGCAGCATCTCTGGAGAGAAGGAATGGGTGATGTTTCGGGTCGGTGAATGCAAAAAAACAATGAATGCAAAAAAAGTAACGATGATAAAGGAAACAGACCATTGTTCGCTGTTCGTTGGGTGAAAACGAGAAGCTGGTGCAACTTGGGTGGAGGAGGGATAGACAGAGAGGAAATGCTGGGGTTACTTGAAGTGAGAGAAATCAAGAATCATACCACTGGGCTGTAAGCTGCCCAAGCGAAATATGAGATGCTGTTCCTCCAATTTACATTTAGCCTCACTCTGACTGGAGGAGACCTCGGAGAGAAAGGTCAGAGTGGGAATGGGAAGTGTTTGGCAACTGGAAGATCAGGTAGGTCCAGGTAGCAACCGGGAGAGTCGCGATCCGAAACGTCACTCATTCCTTCTCTCCAGAGATGCTGTCTGACCCTCTGAGTTACTCCAACTTTTGGTGTCTATCATCGGGGTAAACCAGCATCTGCAGTTCCTTCCTACACAACAGAACAGTACGAGGAGCGGTTAATGTTAGAGGCTGCTCACTAACCTCACTATGTTTACATCGTCCTCTCTAGCAATGAATAAATATCATTCGGTTACCGTATTATTGACTACAACCGCCCGTTTAAAAAAACTAATGACTGCTCTTTAATTCTCAACCACTGGATATTTGCCTGGAAACATATTGCATGTTTTCATTCAGTGAGATAATTAAATTTTAATAGACTGAGGTGTTAAATCCGGCACAACTTCACAACAAACTAAACAACTTATAATTTAAATAGAGCATTTAGGATCGATAATAAAATTCCCAAGACTATTTCACATATATTATTCCAGCACCACTTCACACTGAGCTGTCCGTGATGTTTAAAGGAGCTAGCATCTGCCCTGATCCGTTTTTCGGATAAAACACTGTTTGAAATAATTTGAAGTTTTGAAATTAATCCTCGCAGCCTAAAGTACACTTTGGGCTAAGATTTGATCCCTGCACAAAGCGCAATGTAAACGGAATGGAATCTCTATAAACGTTCTGAGACTCTCTACATAATGGAAGTGATCACATTCAGCCCTTCGAGCCAGCATTGCCATTCAATATGATCATGGCTGATCATCCAAAATCAGTACCCAGTTTCTGCTTTCTTCCCATATCCCTTGATTCCGTAACCCTAAGAAATGTAACTATGGGAGGCTTTTTAAAGTGAAAAAAAAACTGCATGACATCTATTTTACCATGTGATGATTTTTCCACACATCGGTAGTCGTTGTTGGCTCAAGAGTAACTCGGGAGAGGAACTTGGTAACTCGGGAGAGGAACTTGGTACATCGCAGAAATTAGAAGTAAACGGCAAACTTAGACATACACCTGGGAACTCGTTTAAACTCGTGAACATAAACTTGGAATCTCGTAGAAAACCACGAGTTTAATTTTTTCTTTCACTCGTGGGTGGGCTCGCACCGTGAGACAGGGCCTTAAAGCTCCACCACACCTGCATGTTATTGTTTAAACTATCCCAATAATTCTATTCCCGATTTTTTTAACTTTTAACCAACCAGTGTATAAATGACTGTGGAAATGGGATTAGTTAAGAGAGACCTGCAGGGAAATGGTGCTCATTGGAGTCAATATTGAAACAATGTGGCTTAATCTGTACTGATGTTATCTTGGCATTAATTCTCACCACTTCATATTCATAAATAGAGATTTGCAAATGGTGCTTCTTTGTGTCTACACTATTAAAATTAGCACTGGAAAAATCGATGACCTACATTCCTCTACCCTCTTGTAATTTATTATCCATCTTCTACTTGTTTCTGCCTTTTTTTTCTGCTAGATGCTTTCGGTAACTCATTAGGTCGTTCCCCTGTGCATTCTAACTTTTTAACTGCCTCTGCAAAAGATAATCTCCATTATCTTTGTGCCCTGAAATTTCTGGAATTGTTTAAAAGTGAAAATTTTCAAGAGTACGATCCGGAAATCTCCCTTCTCTCTGCTTCTGTGAACTGTGAAGTCAAAATCGTTTCGGCAGAAATACATTAGTTCATACAATAAAATACACTCATACCTAATGTAAACTATGAATGCAAATAATATTCACAACCCCAGACAACAATAAAAAATATATGCACTTCACCTGTGATCCATACGCATACAGATAATACATGGTTGGGTACAAAAACAATCCAGTTGGAGAAAACTCTGGATCTGGGAAATAAAATTGCTGAAATGCTTTCATTTGCATCATTTGAAAGTCGTTATCCCATTTGCACACGGTAATAGTAACTTTAATCTGGGAAGAAAAAGAAAACAATCTCTTTGTTTAAAATAATTTTAAAATGTGCATTTCAATAATACCCTTTTACTTTGAACTAACTTTTACTTTGAATTTTATTGAGGTGAACAATCAGAAAATAGAATTTTATAGGGTCAGTGCGGCTTGTGGACTTTGGGAGCCGCGGACTCCGGTAGGAGGTGGCCGATTCGGATGTCCAAGCCACTGAGGATGTCCTGCAGTCCCGACTTCGGACTTCCATCACCCCGGCGAGCGGACCTGAACATTGGGCCGCCCGTAGCGTCGACAGCAGGGGGTTCGGGAGCCCCCC
This sequence comes from Amblyraja radiata, assembly GCF_010909765.2. Taxonomy (NCBI): domain Eukaryota; kingdom Metazoa; phylum Chordata; class Chondrichthyes; order Rajiformes; family Rajidae; genus Amblyraja; species Amblyraja radiata. The sequence goes on from NC_045964.1 coordinate 64,979,071, forward strand.
CCGACCACGGGAGGACAACAGATGAGGATGACTGAATTTAGAGCCTTCCCTCACAGTGGGAAACTGTGATCCCGCTGTGTGGGGATGTCTGTGTTAAATGACTATCGTGTTCTGTGCTCTATTATTCGTATGGCTGTATGGCCACCACACATTTCACTGTACCAATTGGTACATGTGACAAATAAATGTATCTTGTATCAAAGAAGTAAGTTCCAGTGTTCACTAAATTAATATCAAACAACTGCAAATGTACTGTAAAAGGGCTTTCTCATTGTGCGACCTGATGCAAGACCTAACAAGATTTAACATCGTGGGAACCTTCTGCGATAGCAGTACGGCATTCGTGGACCACCGAGGACCTCCGTGGCGCTAACGGCAGGTAGTCGTGTGACTTGGTAAGGTCGGGAGAAAATTCAAACATTTTTGAATTTCTCCAAGAGTGTCTTGAGCAGCGTTGCAACATTGTATGGACGCAGATGCCAGTGCGATATCCGTGCGATATCCGTAATGACACTTGCGAATACCGTGGGAACTCCTGCGAACGGTAAACCCGGAAGCTGGACAGAAGGGACATAAGGTGAGTAAAAGAGGTGGTCTCAATATCGCCAATGGACCATGTGTCCATCGAGGACGTCCCACCTAATTGTCATTGTTTGAGAATCTTTTTCACAGTAAGACTTGCAGAGATGCCTCTCAGAAAATCGTAAAGAAAGGGGTCAAAGAAAGTCGGAAAGTTTTTAGCCATGCAGGTAAATGAGGAGGAAACTCAGCAAGAGAGACAGGTGGAGAGGCAAGAGGAGATGCCAGAGATACCACTGCCTGTGGGCTCCTTGGAGCAGGGAGAGGGTGATCAAGGTGGATTTGAGATTGCCTCCCCAGTAGCTGTTGCCTCCACAATATTCTCAGCAGACGAGAACATAAAGGTTAGATGGCAGAAGGTAAAGCCATATAACTTCAACAGGGAACAAGAGGGTGAACTGGTGGAGTGGTACCAATTCAATGAGATTCTCTATGACAAATCCAGAGAGGATTATAGAAATAGGGAGAGAAAGCGCAACCTGCTGGAGACGAAGGCTGCTGAGTATCCCCGGTGCTCATGTGAGTAACTATAACAATATATTAGTTTATGTACAGGAGAACAATTTAATGTTATCCATGATTTTAAAACATACAATGCTACAGATGTAAAAGTGCTGTTTTTGCAGTCACCTTTAATTTATCTTATAAGTCTGTCTGTTCCCTGCAGCTGCAATGTAAAAGTAGTGGCAGACAGCTTTTACACCCTCTTCGTTTGAAGTGGGAATCATATCTCTTTTAGAGCCATAAAATAAATTATGCATGAGGTCCCAAATTATTCTTTAACTCATTAAAGAGCTCGGGTGAAATTCTGACAAAGTTTTTGAATGCACTTTTATCCTCTTCGCACAGCACATTAAGCAGTTGCTCATATTGTCCTAATTGAGGTCTCCGTTGAAACATGGGCTTAACCCAGTGAGACTTCCTCTTAATTATCTTTTTAATTAATCTCACCCTTCTGCCTTCACGCAAGCGTTTTCAATGCACATGTTGCGCTAATGCATACAGCACGTCAATGAAAATAACAACCAGCCTGTACTCGAACCAACTTTGTATAGGCATGTCTGCAAATGAGACAATTCTACGAACGGAGGATATTTATATAGCGTGTGAAAAAAAAGTGACATCATTTGTGCCACGTGATTAACTACACTACAGTCCACGATGTTCATTCACGATTAACGGGAAAGATCGGGAGACGGACAAGTCAGTCGCACAAATGACAGAATTGCCGAGTACCGTGGGAACTCTTTATCGTGGGAACACTTTATCGTGCGGAACTCGTGCTGGACCACGACCACTTCACTCGGGTGACATCTTGCTTCAGGTCGCACCGTGAGAACTCGCCATAACCCACATGTCTACATAGGCACTCAGAATTGTGTTTCAAACAATGCTATAGCGAATAAGCTACAATCATTGGCAGTTAATACCTGAAATGACAACATAATAATTGTTTTTCGCTGATTGTCCCATATAGTAGCGATAATTCCTACAATTTGGGGTATTTTGGGAGGTAAGCACAAATTCCATATTTTGAAAGGAGACAGACTAAAGCGACAAGATCTGATCTGAAAAAAGATAAAAAGAACAGATGTACATTCTCTGTTATTTGAATTTTTCCACCTCTCCCACCTCTATGAATTTTAATCTACTGATCCAACCTCATCACTACCTATCTCCCAAAGATTTAAAACATTCTCTCATTCATCTTTCTTCAGAATTTCCATTAAAAATAGTGGATCCAAATGACTCCATCACAAACTTGAAAAATAGGCTGTGGGCCGAGGTGCTTTTTCATTTAAGTTCGCGACCCAAATCACGTAACTACCTGAATTTTTAACAGATTGTGTAAAAATATTATATAATTCATATCTGAAACTCGTAAAGAACAAAACTTGCATATATATTTAAAATATGAGGAAAAACCTCCAATTTTCCGAGTAGTAATTGTCCAATCAATGCTTGTTTGACGTTGCGTCGGACGCCAATTTACCAATCACGCGCTTTGTTTCATGGTAGCTAGGCAGCGAGCCCTCTGGGATCATGGCTGCCTCTAATTACATCTAAACAATAGCAAGGTTTCGAAGGAATAAAGGTAATGCTAACCTTAATAATAATAATAAATTTTATATTTAATGGGCGCCTTTCATACAAAATCTCAAGGACACCTTACATAGTAATCGGAATAAAAACATATAATCGGAGTAAAACAAGTAATTAAAGACATCACAATGACACAAATTAAAAACAGAATTCAATCCAAAAACAGAAAATCAAAAACACAGTGTGAAGAGAGAGCAGCGGCAACCAATTCGTGCCAGCGTCCGCTCTCCCTTCACGGCAGCCATCTTGGACACAGACCTACAAGACTACAGTTGATGACAACCTTGCTGATAATTTTGTTTTACAATTGATTTATCTTTGTAAAGTTATGATGTGAACTGTTAAATAAAAATAAAAATTATAAGTAAAAATGTAGAGCTAGGATTAGGGTCGGTCGGTCAGTCAGTCGTTGGATGCTGTGAAGGATTGGTTGGGCTGTCGGGCCACCGGTGAGTGCTGTGAGGGATCGGTCGGGCTGTCGCGCCGCCGGTGGATGCTGTGAAGGATCGGTCGGGCTGTCGGTCGGTTTGGTGGATGCTGTGAAGGATCGGTCGGGCTGTCGCGCCGCCGGTGGATGCTGTGAAGGATCGGTCGGGCTGTCGGGCCGCCGGTGAGTGCTGCCAAAGGTCGGTCACGCCGCCGTGAGTGCTGCCAAGGATTGGTCGGGCTGTCGGGCCACCGGTGAGTGCTGCGAAGATCGGTCAGGCTGTCGGGCCACCGGTGAGTGCTGCGAAGGATCGGTCGGGCCGCCGGTGGATGCTGTGAAGGATCGGTCGGGCTGTCGGTTGGTTTGGTGGATGCTGTGAAGGATCGGTCGGGCTGTCGGGCCGCCGGTGAGTGCTGCGAAGATCGGCCGGGCTGTCGGGCCGTCGGGCCACCGGTGAGTGCTGCGAAGGATCGGTCGGGCTGTCGGTGTATGCTGCGAGGGGTCGGTTGGGCTGTCGGATGGCCGGTGTTGCAGCGAACGAACAGGCGGACTGACGGAGCCGGCGCTATGGGGGTGCTGAAGGCAGCCCAAGTAGCGTGCTCCCCTCCATCATCACCATGATGATCCAGAAGGGCATGCTGGCTGAGGTGGACACACTGAGCGGCCACACGTACGGAGCCCGCAACCGGTCCCAAAGCGGCTCCAGCTCCAGCCGTGGGCAGCTCAAGAAGGGAGGCAAGTTAGGATTAGGCTTAGGCATTACCTCTCTTCTTTCAGTTGTCTTTATGTAGGTGGTTTCACTGTGGAAGATGCTTTTCTCAAAGGAAGATACCTTAGCCTTCCCCCAGCCTGGCACTGCCCCAGTCCCACTATGGCCGTGACCCCCACTTTCCCCACTGGCAGTCAGCGGGGTTCAGTAAACAGGGGAACCTACAGGAACTTCCCTCACCCATTAATTAGGCTAGTTCAGGAGCGGACCTTTGCAGCAGTCTCATTCAAAATACACACTCACAATTATATTCATTATATTATTTGTATAATAATATAATTATATTTAATTATATATAACTCTAGTCATATTCACAAGTCATATATATATATGGTATAATAATATGGTTCAAGTAGACGGCAGCACGGAATTAAACTCCCCGTGGAGTAATATGCGCATTGAACACTAGATGGCACTTACTTTTTCGATCTCATTTTCTAATTAGCTTAATTAATTAATGTGCAACTTTTGACACTGACGAGTTATGACTTCCTTCTCAATTATATTTTATCTAAATCTGTGCCTAATTTCAAGTAGTTCCCAGACATGGGTCACAAAAGTTAAATTCTAGACACATTTTCGACGCTCGGCCCAAACTAAAACTAGTGTAATTTAAACAAGAAGGAATTCCACTTACATTACTATGAGGTGTAAACTCTGTAATACTCAAATATTCTACAAAGAGAAACAAATAAAAACATTTAAAAACAAATGGGAAAGAAAGGCTAAAATACATTGGACTGGATCTTGACATCATTGACATGGATCGTGTGTCAGGAAACTTGCTCAAGCAGTGAGTTCCAACATTGACTGGAGCACACTGGTTTTCAAGGACACAACTACTTCCAGGGAGCTGGAAGTGTGGCAGGTGAGTAGTAGGGTGGGTAGTCGCATCGGCGGTATTGGCTATTTCCAAACAAATCCAATTAACCAGTTCAACTTCGGATCAATGTCACTGCAGATTCCTGAAACTCTTCAGTGAAACCACCTACATAAAGACAACTGAAAGAAGAGAGGTAAGTTCAAGTGAAGAGTTCCACAAACAACTAGCACTTATAACTGCTTTCTTACCAGTGAATTGGAAAATGTCTTCATCTAACTTCTGTTCAGAATTTACTTATGCAAACTTGAGTACAACTCTTACTAATTGAAGAATTGCCTCATCATGTCAGGTTAGGTGTTGCTTCAGCTGCCTTAGATTGGATCAAGGTATCCAGCAGAAGCCTCCTCCTGACTGACGCTAGACTGCAAAGAGGTAACAACCTGAGAGATGGCTGCCAAAGGATGGCCAGCAGTGAGTAAATTAACGAGATGTAGATCTGTTGGGAAGTGCACCTTGCAGGAGCCACTGTCTATAAAACCAGCGTTTTATACCAGGGTGCCAGAGTTGTCGTTTTTTTGATATACCAGGAAAATCCGTGTCGCAAGAGGCTCAAGATGTCATTTCAGATGTAGCAGACAACTGTAACCTGCGAGCAAATGTATATTGGATGAAGAAGTAATATATTTTCCAAGTGTTTCCAAGTGGATTTCAAAGTCACCACCAATGTTTAAGAAGGAACTGCAGATGCTGGTTTGAACTGAAGGTAGACACAAAAAGCTGGAGTAACTCAGCGGAGCAGACAGCATCACTGGAGAGTAGGAATGGGTCTGAAGAAGGGTCTCCATCCAAAAAGTCACCCATTCCTTCTCTCCAGAGATGCTGCCTGTCCCGCTGAGTTACTCCAGCTTTTTGTGTCGATCTTTTTGCATCTATATCTAGGTATGTTACAATACTTACCTTCAGCGGTGCTGCAATTCTGCCACTGGCCGTGTGCGCGATTTTGGCGCGTTTGAGGGGGGGGGGCGGATTAAAACGCGTTTTTTTCCGACCTGGTCCTGGATTATATTTGTTGGAGTGCAAGATGTTGCTAAAGAATCGTTCCGACGGCCGTTCTGTGTGTTTTTATCAAAAATTCGCCTGACAAGTTAATTGCTGGAGTCATTTTAAAATCAGCTTCTGAAGCCATCAATGCCGAAAACGGGGCCGAATTTTATGTGGGGGACAGGTAAAAGAAAGTAGTTTATTTTTATGTATAAAAGTGTTTCTTAAGATGCATTTAATTCACATTTTAAGTTGTGAAACGGTGATTTCCCCCCCCCCCCCAAAGAACCGGCAGTGTATTTGCTGCCGATATGGGGACTAAAATCACCGCAACCTCAGCGTTCCAAATAGTCCTGTTCCAGAAAAACCCACAGGCAAGTTGATTTAAATGGCCATTAATTTACAGGTATTAAATATTAAATTCCTTCCATTTGGTCTATAAACCCATGACAATGAGATTTAAAAAATATGTTATATTCTGAATTCTTGTGTGATAGTTATTTGGACACTTAGGCTATTTAAAAATGTTAATCTATTCTTAAGAAATGGATAGATGTTTAGATCTAGTAATTGAATTTTGTAATTAGCTACAATTAGGTAACTAACTAATTATATGCTTTAATTTCAAGTCATCTAAGTAAGATTGTTTCATATTTGTTTCAAAATGCTTCAATGTATAATAACTGAAAATTTATGTCAGTTCTCTTAATTTTTAAGAAAGTTATGGGATTTTAAATGTCCTCGATCACAGCTTTTGTGTTAAGTCAATGAAAAAGCAATAGGGAACAAGATGCCAATTTCCGAGTATGAAAATGGCCATAACTTTTTTAATACTGAAGATATGAAAGTGAATTAGGTGTCAAATTAAACTTCTTGTTATGCTTTATCTGATGGGATAAATTAAAGACTTGATTTTTTAAATCTCAAAAATTTGTAACATTGCTACTATATCTTTCCTGGCCTCTACACCAAGCATCTGAAGGATCATTTTGTATGTAGTTATATAAATGTCATGTGTGTAAACTGGCTGATTACAGTCCATTCAAAGACACAAAGTGCTGGAGTAACTCAGCGGGTCAGGTAGCATCTCTGGAGAACATGGATAGGTGACATTTCAGGCCAAGAGCTTTCTTCAGACCTAAAACGAAAAGTCATCTATATTCTCCAGAGAGGCTGTCTGACCCACTGAGTTACTCTATCACATTGTGTCTTTTTTTGTAAACTAGCGTCTTCAGTTCCATTTGCCATTCAGTCGAGTCACAATCATCAGCGAAGGATAGAAGCTATGTAAAAAATGCTGCCATACAGCCCATACTGTCAATAACCTACTCATTCATGTCTAGCCTGAGTTTTACCAGCACCATACAGTTCCAGATGCCATCACAACCACGTAGCAAGTATGGACACAAAGCTGAATACTTGAGTTCAAAAGAGAGTGATTGCCCTTAGCATCAAAGAAGCAGATGACTATACTGCCAGATAATCCTGGTAAGTATAAAGAAAAGGCCATAGTTTTCTGAGAACAGGAGTTTTAAAGGGGACATCAGGGGTAAGTATATAATATGACTTCTTCACCAGTTTATCTACTTGTATTCCACCTTCATGGAGTTTTGGACTTGGACCCCAAGATTCTTCTGCACATAAATGCAGTCTTGCCTGAATATATTCCCTTTACAATGGACCTCCCAAAGTGCAACACCTTAAACTCCATCTGCCGTTTCTCGGGCCATTTCAGCAACTGATCTGTATCTCGCTATATATTTTGACAGCCTTTCTCATGGTTAACAACCTCAGCAGGTTTCCAATTTCCAAGCCAGTTACAGCTCATCATTTTTCACAACATTTTAAGCCACTTTTTTTAAGCGGAAAAAATAAAGTTTGTTTAACCTTAATTTTCCTAATAAGAACATAAAACAGATGTTACCGCTCATATCTGTTTTCTGGGCAAAGCACTCTTCAGTATGCCACAATAATACTTTATATATGTCAACCTGTTAAAGAAAAAAAGATCTTTTACTTATAATACAAGAATTTTACTCCAAAATTGAACTCCATCACACAACTGCACAATCACGCTACAAAGAAATCAAAAGAAGGTCTTGTGTAGGAAAGAACTGTAGACGCAGGTTTAAATCGAAGGTAGACACAAAATGCTGGAGTAACTCAGTAGTACAGGCAGTATCTCTGGAGACGAGGAATGGGTGACGATTCAGGTCGAGACCCTTCTTCAGACTGATGTTAGGGGAGTGGACGGTACAGAGATAAAATGTTGTTGGAGACAGTAAGACTGGTAGGAGAACTGGCAAGGGGGTGCAAGCTACCCAAGTGAAATATGAGGTGCTGTTCCTCCAATTTGAGCTGGGGCTCACTCTGACAATGGAGGAGGCCCAAGACAGAAAAGTCAGTGTAGGAATAGGAGGGGGAGTTAAAGTGTTAAGCAACTGTGAGATCAGGTTCAGCGAAACGACCGCCAAGCCTGCGCTTGGTTTTGCCGATTTACAGGAGTCCACACCTGGAACAGCGGATACAGTAGATGAGGTTGGCAGAGGTGCAAGTGAACCTCTGCCTCACCTGAAAAGACTGTTGGGATCCTTGGACGGAGTCGAGGAGGAGGTATAGGCGCAGGTGCTGCATCTCCTGCGGTAGCAGGAGAAAGTACATGGGGAGGGGGTGGTTTAGGTGGGAAGGGTTGAGTTAACCAGGAATTTGCGGAGGGAACGGTCTCTGTGGAAAACAGAAAGGGATGGAGATGGGAAGATGTAGATAATAGTGGGTAAGGGACGAGTTGACCAGGGAATTGCGGAGTAAGGGACGTGTTGGCCAGGGGTCCATTTAGTGGAGTAGGGTAAGAAACTGGAGAAAGAACAAGTGGAATGGAATAAATGTAATGTAAATAAGAGCTGCAGCAATGAAAAAAGAAAAAATGCTTTCATTTTTCTCTCCCCTTGTCTCCACCTATCACCCACCAGCCACCGTCCCCCAGTTCCACCCCTGCTCTTCCTGGTTTAATCTGCCCATCATCACACTCTTTATCTAGGTTGCACATATCACCTGCCAGCCTCTGCCTCTCCCCTCCCTCTTGGGTCTTTTTGTTGGCCATCTCCCCTCTAAACTCTCAGTCCTGAAGCAGAGTCATGACCTGAAACTTTGCCTCCACAGCTACTGCCTGATCTGCTGAATTCCACCAGCAGTTTGTTTTTTGCTCCAGATCCAAGAACATATTACCACTGTGAAATTAAAAAATACTCAATAAAACAGTGGGGGATTTCAACTCTTAGCAACATACATAATGTTGGTAGAAACATAGAAAATAGGTGCAGGAGTAGGCCATTCGGCCCTTCGAGCCTGCACCGCCATTCAATATGATCGGCAACACAATAAGGTTTGATAAGACAAATATAGTTAGGAATGCTGAATATATGATCAAGAGAGCAAGTTCATCTCGCCTGTTCAGATTTCCCATTTTACGTATACAGTTCTTCTCAAAGACCAGGTAAAATGGTTCCTTTCACATTTTGGACTGCAGAAGAACCCAGTGACAGGGAAAGAGGAAGTGTTCATGGGTTATCAGCTCTCTCTGATATTACTATATGTATTTCAGTCAAATGATCAAAGGCAATGTGTGCATAGATCCACCAGCCAAGCATTAGCTGAATGTAAGGAGTTCCTGATCCAAACCTGTCAAGTGAACAATTGCAATTTTTACTTATATAGTACATAGTGCTTTGAATCTGGGGATTGATGGCTCCAACTATCTAATGAAGGGCTGAATTTTAGTAAGGTTAACAACATCCCACAATAGCAGGGAAATTTGATAGTGTGTAGGAGGAACTGCAGATGCTGGCTTACACCGAAGATAGACAGAAAAAGCTGTAGAAAAGGAATAGGTGACATTTTGGGTCGAGACCCTTCCGTAACATCACCTATTACTTTTCTCCAGAGATGCTGTTAGACCTGCTGATTTACTCCAGCTTTTTGAGTCTACATTTTATGGAATCCTGGATATTGAGTGTAGAATGTCATTGTCAATGAGCAGCTTCCTCCTTCATTGACTGGGATAACACTTCATATAAATAAGAGATGCCCTTCTTGGCAACATTTGTGCTATTTTGTTATTTCAAGCATGAATTGACACATGCATATCTGATTCCACGGATTTCTTTTAAACCAGCTTCTGTCTGTTCCTGCAACCTGTGTAGCTGATGCAATGTTGAGAAGTTACCCTTTTAAGAAATGTATTATGCTATGGCAGGCGAATAAGCAAGCCACCAAGGGTGAATTAAAGAGATCTTTATTGTCAAAACAAAGAGAACAACACACATGCAAATGGGGGAAGGTTGACCCGGGATTCATTATATATACTAGGGCACACCCCTAAACCTCGTGACAACTCCCTCCTGCCATTACCCAGTCACGTGACCCTACCCCCGACTACCGAGCATTCGCATAGTAAATGGCCTAACCACCGGGTGGCGCCATAGGACCCCGCCCCAGAACTGGGGACATGAAACCGAAAGGGTAGACAAACGAGGCGTGCCCCTGCACATCCACCAAGAGATGGGGCACGGAAGAAATCTGCACCCAGTAACGGCTGGGAAACGTCGGCCACCGTAAAAGTCCAGGTTAAATGGCAGTGGCCAAAGATGAGCGGGATCGTGCTAACCCCATTCGTCCGTATGGAATTGCCGTTGACTGCAGTCAGAGAAGGCCCCCGCTTGCCAGAACAAGTGTCGACCCCCCGACATGGCTAAAACGTTAACCTCCGTGCCCGTATCAACCAGGAACCGTCGGCCCGAGTGTTGATCCCAAGCGTAGAGGCAATGTTTCAGGCCGACCGCTGCAGCGACTACTGGCAGCCGGCCCCAGCTTTTCCCAGATGCGAACAGGGCGGACGGTACTAACGGGCTACGGGACCCCAGCGCTGGTAGTAACAGCTCGGGACAAGTGGGGCAGCTGAACATCCGGTGGACGCAGGGCCTGGTTTCTGGGCCCTCCAATGCACCGCCGATACTCGATCGAGCCACATCGCTGCTGCTTGCTTTGCCACAGCTCGTCCGCACGCTCCGCTAGCAGCAGGGGGTCTGCGAAATCCTCACCGGATGTCATCCGGCATCTGTTCCAAGAAGGTGTGTTCGAAGAGCAAGTTCAAGTTCAAGTGAGTTTATTGTCATGTGTCCCTGATAGGACAATGAAATTCTTGCTTTGCTTCAGCACACAGAACATAGTCGACATTTACTACAAAACAGATCAGTGTGTCCATATACCATTATATAAATATATACACACATGAATAAATAAACTGATAAAGTGCAAATAACATATAATGGGTTATTAATGATCAGAGTTTTGTCCGAGCCAGGTTTAATAGCCTGATGGATGTGGGGAAGTAGCTATTCCTGAACCTGGTCGTTGCAGTCTTCAGGCTCCTGTACCTTCTACCTGAAGGTAGCAGGGAGATGAGTGTGTGGTCAGGATGGTGTGGGTCTTTGTTGATACTGCCAGCCTTTTTGAGGCAGCGACTGCGATAAATCCCCTCGATGGAAGGAAGGTCAGAGTCGACGATGGACTGGGCAGTGTTTACTACTTTTTGTAGTCTTTTCCTCTCCAGGGCGCTCAAGTTGCCAAACCAAGCCACGATGCAACCGGTCAGCATGCTCTCTACTGTGCACCTGTAGAAGTTAGAGAGAGTCCTCCTTGACAAACCGACTCTCCGTAATCTTCTCAGGAAGTAGAGGCGCTGATGTGCTTTCTTGATAATTGCATTAGTGTTCTCGGACCAGGAAAGATCTTCAGAGATGTGCACGCCCAGGAATTTGAAGCTCTTGACCCTTTCAACCATTGACCCGTTGATATAAACGGGACTATGGGTCCCCATCCTACTCCTTCCAATAATCAGTTCCTTGGTTTTGCTGGTGTTAAGAGCCAGGTTATTATGCTGGCACCATATGGACAGTTGCTCGATCTCTCTTCTATACTCTGACTCATCCCCATCAGTGATACGTCCCACAACAGTGGTGTCGTCAGCGAACTTGATGATGGAGTTCGCACTGTGACCGGCTACGCAGTCATGAGTATAGAGTGAGTACAGCAGTGGGCTGAGCACGCAACCTTGAGGTGCTCCCGTGCTGATTGTTATCGAGGCTGACACATTTCCACCAATACGAACAGACTGTAGTCTGTGAATGAGGAAGTTGAGGATCCAATTGCAGAGGGATGCGCAGAGACCCAGTTCTGCGAGTTTGGTAACCAGCTTGGAGATGATGATTGTGTTAAATGCCGAGCTGTAATCAATGAATAACAGCCTGACATATGAGTTTTTGTTGTCCAAGTGGTCCAGAGCGGAGTGGAGGGCCAGCGAGATCGCATCCACCGTTTATCTGTTGTGGCGGTAAGCGAACTGCAGTGGGTCCAGGTTTTTGTCGAGGTAGGAGTTGATTTGCTCCATGATCAACCTCTCAAAGCACTTCATCACCACAGGCGATAGTGCCACTGGTCGATAGTCATTGAGGCAAGTCACCTTACTCTTCTTGTGCAGTGGTATAATTGATGCCCTTTTAAAGCAGGTGGGGACGTCAGACCTCAGAAGTGAGAGATTGAAAATGTCCGTAAAAACTCCAGCCAGTTGGTCCGCACAGGTTTTTAGAACACGACCGGGTATATCATCAGGTCCAGGTAGGGCCGATGACCGTCCATGAGGGTGAGCTTCTTGCTCATGAGCACCGACGGCATGCAATCGACGAGGCCGCCCGTGTGCATGAGCTGCGCTGCGCGGTCCCGACGGCTGAGCCCAAAGGTGTGCAAGAGCAGTGCTTTAAGGCCTGATCCGGTGGTGCGCGTAGGTAAGGGACCAGGTTACCGGCCGTCTCCTGATCCAACGCGCTGACCACATAGTAGTACCGGGTGTCATCAGCAGTGATTCATCAAACGTGAAACTGGGCCTTGGCTTGTCGGTACCATACTTGGGGCTGCGATGTCCAGAACACGGGCAGCTTCAGGAAGACAGCATTCTGCTGGGCTGGATTGTCAGCGACCTCGGGCTGTTGAGGTTAATCGTTGGCTGCAAACATCGTTTAAATCCCAAATGACCGTTTTGGATCGTTGGGGTCGCCAATATGGCGGGCGAATAAGCAAGCCACACTTGGTGAATCAAAGAGATCTTTATTGTCAAAGCAAAGAGAACACACACGCAAATTGGGGAAGGTTGACCCGGGGTTCATTATATATTCTGGGGCATACCCCTGAACCTCGTGACAACTCCTTCCCGTCATTATCCAGTCACATGACCCTACTCCCGACTGCCGAGGGTTCGCATAGTAAATGGCCTAACCACCAGGTGGCGCCACAATGTAATCAACTCAACTGTTCTCAAAGTGCATAATGTTACACAACAGTATTGAATGGATTGCCTGGGAATAAATGTAGCACACAAATGAGGGGCCTGTCTCTACAGTTTAATAAACGAGTTTGGCATTTCAACTGCGCATGTCGAGGTCATAGGTCATTCATGATAAACATTCTCGCCAGTTGAGCTGCTGCATGTATACAGACCTGTGTTTCATCCGTATTTTCAAGTTTTGTTTCGTCGAGGTAAGTAAATACTGCTTTCAAAACTATTAACTAGGTGTATTTATGATTCATTTGTACAAAACTATGATGATTTTGTTGGTTTTATTGCTTTATGCTTCGGTGTTTTATTGCTTTATGCTTCGGAGTGTATAACTGTTATACCAGTGTCTCAGACCAACTGCTGACATAATATTGACATGATATTGTCTACTGAACATAGCAGTTATTTTGAGACACTGGTATAACAGTTATACTCTCATTGCAGTGATTGGTGGGCCTGGTAAGAACTTCGGTAGACAAACTTTTACAGTTTTCTGTGAAATGTTTGGATTTGTTCACTCCTTGCGGTATAGTAATGTAACTTTATCAATGGCAGTATGTAGGAAATCAGCAGTAAGTGCGGTGACAATTCAGGCCGCTTTGTGGTTTTTTTTAACAGCTGAAAATAAACAAATAGTCGAAACACTTGCCCGAGCACAGGGATAACTCTGGGCTAGGTCCCACTGAAGGCAAGAATAACATTCTAGTCACAAAAGAAATGCGCCTGCGGGCCGGATGATTTCGGGTTACGGGCCGGATCTGGCCCGTGGGCCTGGTTGCCGATCCCTGCCTTAACGGTACAGTCACACCGCCTGTTGGCAAAGCATCAGCCCACATCACACTGATACAGTTGCTGCCTGCCTCAGATTAAATATATTTTTACACATAAATTGTGAATAAATTTAAGAAAATGTTTCAAACACAAGTGATATTTTCTATTCCAGTAACAAACACATTAAATATTAAATGAAAATAATAAATTCTTTAACTTTTTGAATATCTCATAATTGCAAATTAATGAACTGAACTAGAACTGGGAAAGGAAGCTATTGAGTTGACAGAATTCTAGATTAATTCATTGGTAGAATAGTTAACAATTTATAAACAGTTTATGCAGGGCTGAGTTCGCTTTTTTTTTCCTCGAATGACCTTTGACAAAACCCATGATTCCTTGCGTTTAATCGGAATACTGAACTCGCTTATTTACTGGTGATCCTGATGCATGGTATTAGAAGTATTGGCTTTTGAAATCATGAAATGTATGCACGTGCCATTATAATAATATTGGGGCTTGTAATGAAAGAGTAATGTGTACAATTCAAGTGAGATACTACACAATGGACAAATAATTGTACAATCAAGAAAAAGCTTTATAAACCAGATCTGATTAGAGGGAAGACTGTCGTTTCCCAGTGGCCACAAAGCCAGAAAATGATACAATAACAATGAAAACCTCAAATGAGAGTAAAAAACAGTGCTCGAAGAACTCAGCAGGTAAGGTTATATTTGTGGAAGCAATTGGATAACAATCTTTTGGGTCAGATTCCTTCTTCAGACTAATAGACAGATGAATTCCTCCAGCAATTTGTATTTTTTTCATTGAAGATTCCAGCATCTGCAGTCTTTTGTGTCTCAACCTCAAATTAGATCTCAAAACAATGTATTAGTTGCCTTACACGCATATTATAACTCAGCTAGAAATGAAACAATTGAAAGTTCCATTTTCTTCTAACAATCAGAAGTAGGAAGAATGCTTTGATACTTTCCTATTGAAGCTAAGAACATTACTAGATAAAAAAAATGTGATTATGTGTAATCTTGGGGTTCACCCAATGGAATGGCTACCAAATGAGTGCCTGTGTGTCTGATGTAGTCTACATGGTCCTTAGTAAGGCCTGTGACCAGTCCCCAATGGGAGACGTTCAAAACGTTAAAGCTCATGAGAATAAAAAGATGTTGTCAAATTGGATCCAAATTTGACATGGTAGAAAGAGGCCAAAGCAGATGGTAAAGGGTCCTGAGCCTATTTGGTGTCAAATTCCTTGTTGTTCCTTCAGAGTAGCAGAGGCTTTTTGAAAGGTTTTTGACTAGTTTTATGCTTACCTATCTTGTGGTAAAGACGGGCTGTTCACTTGATCTATGCCCTGTGATTTCATATAACTCTATTAAGTTTTCCCTTCAACATCTTACCAACCAGGGGAAAAAAAACCCAGCTTCTCATTATAATTCAAACATTCCTAACCTGTTAACATCCTAGTATTTTTGTTAAACCTTAGGCATAAAAGGGAGCAGGGCAGTGAACATACACCAATCATGCTTCAAAACAACACAAGAAACGTACAATTTACTATAAATTAAGGCAAAAATACTTTTTTCCCCCCAATTACAAGATCTAATGAAAAATGTTCCCTTACCTCAGAAATAGCAAAACTTCTAAAAAAAGTAAGCTGTCTTCCACGCTAGGAGAAACAGTATAGAATTTTAGAACTTATCCTGCGAAAATTGCAAAATCTTGATTAACAAGCAGTTTACAAAATGAGTGGGTCCAGACATTTATACCGTATTAACATATTTCAGAAAATATAAAATGTTTAGACAGCCAATATATTAATTTTTAATAAGGTATATAGATATATGGAATGCTCAGAATACTGAATCTTCAAGAATAGAGTATCTAGAAGAGTATAGGATAGAACAGGGTAGAAAGGACAAAGGAACAAAAGAAGGAAATTAAAAACAGAATTCTGGAAATGCTCAGTGGGTCAAACAGCATCTGTGCAATGGGAAACAGAATAATCATGTCAAGTCAATGGTCGTTCAACAAAATTGAAAAGGGTTAGAAATCAAATGAGTATACAATCACAGAGGAGGTCTTGTACCAGTGCATTTTTGATTCATGGATCACAAACAGTAAGCATCTGAAAAGTACTGGAGAAATACTGCCATTCAGTTTCTGAATAAGCTTCAAACCCAGTGGCAGCTTAAGTGGAATCAGTGTAAGAACCATACTCTGCAAGGATCCTTATCATTGAGGCCTTAACTATACTCTGTTGTTCCTATTTGAAGGCAACATCATTCAAATGGCTGAGACCAGCCTGAGGAAACACAAAATCTTTCAAACTCCATATCAAGAGATTACCAGGTAGACAAGGGTACGGGTTGCACCTAAACTGGAGGGGGACCAACATCCGAGCGGGAAAGTTTGCTAATGCAACATGGGAAGGTTTAAACTAGATTGGCAGGGGGGTGGAATCTCGTGCAGGACAGAGGCACAGGAGAGGCTAGAAGTTGTTATGGAGGGTGGTGTTGGAAAGGTTAATGGACAGGATAGGCAAAAAGCCAGAGAACGAGAAAGGAGGGTTGGTTTAAACTGCACGTATTTTAATGCAAGGGGCTTGACGGGTAAGGCAGATGAGCTTAGGGCGTGGATAGGTACAAACGACTGGGAAAGTTGTAGTCATGACCTGGTTAAGGGAGGGGCAGGGCTGGCAGCTCAATGTTCCGGGGTACAGGAGCTTAGGAAGAGACAGGGGAGAGGAAAAAAGAGGAGGGGGAGTTGCATTGTGGTTAAGGAGGATGGCCCGGCTGTGTTCAGAGGTGACATTGCGGCGGTTCGTCTAGTGAGGCTATATGGGTGGAGCTGAGGAACATGAAAGGGATGATCACTGTGGTGTATGTAAATAGAAATGGTATTACCTGCCTCCAAGTTAAAGGGGGAGGAGTGTTAGGTATGTGATATAATTAGCATATGTGATGTCTTGTGCAAGGACGCATGCGCAGGGGATACTCAAGGTGGCGTCGTAGAATAAAGAAGCTTGTTAATTAACTCCCGTTGTCCGAGTGTTATTTTACATCTGTTCCAAGCACCCAAATACACAACAATTGGCGACAAGGATAAAAGAAAAAAAAAGAAAAGAAGGACCGCCAAGAAAGAAAAAAAGTAAAAAGAGGTTGTATTTGGAGACAAAGTGGAACAGCACCAAGCAAAAAAGATATGGCGCCAAATGGTTTTGAATTGGCGCCAAAGAATAAAAAGGTCGGAACGGGAAGCAAGAGCGCAGGGAAGACAAGCGGGACAGTAACGGTCACCGAGCACAGCTGGAAGCTAAGAGCGTCAGTGTTAACTTACCTGGAACATTTTCCAGGGCTGTGCAGCCCACAGCCAGGCCCAAGCAGCAGCCACAGACGTCGGGTGAGGGCCTAGTACCGTGTAGGCCACGGACAGGTCTGGAGACGCCACCGACGAATGAGAACCATGTAGCCCACGGCCAGCCCCAGACGTCGGGTGAGGGCCTAGTACTGTGTAGGCCACGGACAGGTCCGGAGAAGCCACCGACGAACGCCGAGTCTTCAGCTCGGCCGGGAGCAGAATCAGCCCGGTTGGGGGAGAAAGCGGAGAAAGCCCGGTCGCGCGAGAGATGGGCGAGAGCGGAGAAAGCCCGGTCGCGAGAGAAAGCCGGCCGAGAGAGAAGCGGGTCAGCGCGAGAGAAGCTGGACACGGCGCTTAGCCAGCTCCCGCCAGCGGTGCACAGTCCCGACGCGTGGAGCAGCGGGGACCAGCAGCAGAAACGGGCGGAGCAGCAGCCAGGCGGGCCGGGGAGCCAGCGACTCACCTTCCGCAGGGTGTCCACGGGAGCCAGCGACAAGCCGAGCAGCGGGTTCAGTAGCACCCGGGACGGCTGTGGAGCCAGCGGGCAGGCAAATCGGCGGAGCAGCGGGAGTCGACTTGGCAGTCAAGTCAGCGAGCCAGCAGCAGCAGCAGCGGAGGTCCGGAGTGGCCAGCAGCAACGGTAACCAAAGATACTAGAGAAGCTCTGGTATCCTCGGGAGAATCTCTAGAGAATCCTCTGGAACCTTCAAAAGTAACGGTGGGGACAGCCCAAGAGGTCGAGGAGGCGCCGGAGTCCATAGGCCGACAAGCTGGACCGGCGAATTCCTTCACAATAAAAGCGGGACTGTTTGAATGTTATGCATTGGTCACTGTTATTAATAGTAAATCTGTGTGCATAGCAGGAATATGGTTTAAAAGGTTCTAGTTGGCTATTAAACTGAAATGTTGGTTATTAGTATAATTCTATTATTATAAGAATTAGTAATGGTCAGTGAGCTGGATAATTTCTTAGAATGTAAAATTATTAAGTCCAAGGAAGAAAACACAGTGAGAGAACAGAATATAGTGCACCTGAATAGCAACAGGTAGCATGGCTTTTCAAATCGTAAGAAAATTGCCCCAGTTAGATGCTGGGTGTAATTTTGAGAAATGGACTGAAGTCTTGGAGGCTTCGTTCATTTCCAATGATATCACTGCAGAGAGCATGGTTCATATTAGGTTTAGGAAGAGAGGGTTATCACACCTTACATACGTTACTGCGGCCAGCAAAGCCCACGGATTAAACGTACGAGGGGTGTAAGGAGGCATTAATGGCTAATTTCTCGCCAAAACCTCCAAGGTCATCCAGAGGCAAGGAGTCTGAACTAAAGAGGGCAGGGATTCCCTCAAAGGACAAACGGCAAGTGCAAAGTGACAAAAGTCAAGTGCAAAGGGACAAAGGTCAAGTGCAAAGGGACAAAGGTTGTGTAAAAAGGACAAACGGCAAGTGCAAAGTGACAAAAGTCAAGTGCAAAAGGACAAAGGTCAAGTGCAAAAGGACAAAGGTCAAGTGCAAAAGGACAACGGTCAAGTGCAAAAGGACAACGGTCAAGTGCAAAAGGACAACGGTCAAGTGCAAAAGGACAACGGTCAAGTGCAAAGGGACAAACGTCAAGTGCAAAAGGACAACGGTCAAGTGCAAAAGAACAACGGTCAAGTGCAAAAGGACAAACGTCAAGTGCAAAAGGACAAATGTCAAGTGCAAAGGGACAAAGGTCAAGTGCAAAAGGACAAAGGTCAAGTGCAAAAGGACAAACGTCAAGTGCAAAAGGACAAACGTCAAGTGCAAAAGGACAAATGTCAAGTGCAAAGGGACAAAGGTCAAGTGCAAAGGGACAAAGGTCAAGTGCAAAGGGACAAAGGTCAAGTGCAAAGGGACAAAAGTCAAGTGCAAAGGGACAAAAGTCAAATGCAAAGTAACAGAAGTCAAATGCAAAGGGACATTGCCATCCAGAGGGCAACACTAACTATTCAAGCTGCATTCCCGAGGGGACCAATATCCTGGCGGGGAGATTTGCAAAGGCTACTGCGGAGACTTTAAACTAGAACGGTTGGGGGGAGGGACTCAAATAGAGAAAGCTAGTGGACAGTGTGTGAGGCAGGAGGCAGAGAAAGGAAGCACTCAGACCCAACATGTAGGGGGGGAAAGAAGAAAACAATAATAAACAGAGAATAAGTGGTGGTGGGGTTCTTAAATGTGTGAGCAGAGAGACAGAGGGGTGTAAAATGGGGGTAGAAGCAATAGGTAGCAAGGTGAAAAGTAAAAGTGGCAGGCAGACAAATCCAGAGCAAAAATCAAAAAGGGCCACTTTTCAACATAATTGTGTAAGGGGTAAGAACGACGTAAAAACAAGCCTGAAGACTTTGTGTCTCAATGCAAGGAGCATTCGTAATAAGGTGGATGAGTTTAATGTGCAGATAGCTATTAATGATTATGATATAGTCAGGATCACGGAGACATGGCTCCAGGGTGACCAAGGCTGGGAGCTGAACATCCAGGGATATTCAATATTCAGGAGGGATAGACAGAAAGGAAAAGGAGGTGGGGTAGCGTTGCTGGTTAGAGAGGAGATTAACGCAATGGAAAGGAAGGACATTAGCTTGGAGGATGTGGAATCGATATGGGTAGAGCTGCGAAACACTAAGGGGCAGAAAACGCAGTGGGTGTTGTGTACAGGCCTCCTAAGAGTAGCAGTGAAGTTGGGGATGGCATCAAACAGGAAATTAGAAATGCGTGCAACAAAGGTAAAACAGTTATAATGGGTGACTTCAATCTACATATAGATTGGGTGAATCAAATTGGCAGGGGTGCTGAGGAAGAGGATTTCTTGGAATGTATGCAGGATAGTTTTTTAAACCAACATGTAGAGGAACCAACAGGAGAGCAGGCTATTCTAGACTGGGTACTGAGTAATGAGGAAGGGTTAGTTAGCAGTCTTGTTGTGCGTGGCCCCTTGTGCAAGAGCGACCATAATATGGTTGAGTTCTTCATTAGGATGGAGAGTGACATTGTTAATTCAGAAACAATGGTTCTGAACTTAAAGAAAGGTAACTTTGAGGGTATGAGACGTGAATTGGCCAACATTGACTGGCAATTAATTCTTAAAAGGTTGACGGTGGATATGCAATGGAAGGCATTTAAAGACTGCATGGATGAACTACAACAATTGATCATCCCAGTTTGGCAAAAGAATAAATCAGGGAAGGTAGTACATACGTGGCTAACAAGGGAAATCAGGGATAGTATCAAAGCAAAAGATGAAGTGTACAAATTAGCCAGAAAAAGCAGCCTACCAGAGGACTGGGAGAAATTCAGAGATCAGCAGAGTAGGACAAAGGGCTTAATTAGGAAAGGGAAAATAGATTATGAAAGAATACTGGCAGGGAACATAAAAACTGACTGCAAATGTTTTTATAGATATGTAAAGAGAAAGAGATTAGTAAAAACAAATGTGGGTCCCTTGCAGTCAGGAACAGGTGAATTGATCATGGGGAACAAGGACATGGCGGACCAATTGAATAACTACTTTGGTTTCATCTTCACCAAGGAAGGCATAAATAATCTGCCGGAAATAGCAGGGGACCGCGGGTCAAATGAGATGGAGGAACTGAGTGAAATCCAGGTTAGCCGGGAAGTGGTGTTAGGTAAATTGAATGGATTAAAGGCCGATAAATCCCCAGGGCCAGATAGGCTGCATCCCAGAGTACTTAAGGAAGTAAGTCCAGAAATAGTGGATGCATTAGTGATAATTTTTCAAAACTCTTTAGATTCTGGAGTAGTTCCTGAGGATTGGAGGGTAGCTAATGTAACCCCACTTTTTAAAAAGGGAGGGAGAGAGAAAACGGGGAATTACAGACCAGTTAGTCTAACATCGGTAGTGGGGAAACTGCTAGTCAGTTATTAAAGATGGGATAGCAGCACATTTGGAAAGTGGTGAAATCATTGGACAAAGTCAGCATGGATTTACGAAAGGTAAATCATGTCTGACGAATCTTATAGAATTTATCGAGGATGTAACTAGTAGAGTGGATAGGGGAGAACCAGTGGATGTTATATCTTTCAGAAGGCTTTCGACAAGGTCCCACATAAGAGATTAGTATACAAACTTAAAGCACACGGTATTGGGGGTTCAGTATTGATGTGGATAGAGAACTGGCTGGCAAACAGGAAGCAAAGAGTAGGAGTAAACGGGTACTTTTCAGAATGGCAGGCAGTGACTAGTGGGGTACCGCAAGGCTCAGTGCTGGGACCCTAGCTATTTACAATATATATTAATGATTTGGACGAGGGAATTGAATGCAACATCTCCAGGTTTGCGGATGACACGAAGCTGGGGGTCAGTGTTAGCTGTGAGGAGGATGCTAGGAGGCTGCAAGGTGACTTGGATAGGCTGGGTGAGTGGGCAAATGCATGGCAGATGCAGTATAATGTGGTTAAATGTGAGGGTATCCACTTTTGTGGCAAAAACAGAAAATCTGACTATTATCTAAATGGTGGCCGATTAGGAAAAGGGGAGATGCAACGAGACCTGGGTGTCATGGTACACCAGTCATTGAAAGTAGGCATGCAGGTGCAGCAGGCAGTAAAGAAAGCGAATGGTGTGTTGGCATTCATAGCAAAAGGATTTGAGTATAGGAGCAGGGAGGTTCTGCTGCAGTTGTACAGGGTCTTGGTGAGACCACACCTGGAGTATTGCGTACAGTTTTGGTCTCCAAATCTGAGGAAGGACATTATTGCCATAGAGGGAGTGCAGAGAAGGTTCACCAGACTGATTCCTGGGATGTCAGGGCTTTCTTATGAAGAAAGACTGGATAGACTCGGATTGTATTCGCTAGAATTTAGGAGATTGAGGGTGGATCTTATAGAAACGTACAAAATTCTTAAGGGATTGGCCAGGCTAGATGCAGGAAGCTTGTTCCCGATGTTGGGGAAGTCCAGGACAAGGGGTCACAGCTTAAGGATAGAGGGGAAATCCTTTAGAACCGAGATGAGGAGAACATTTTTCACGCAGAGAGTGGTGAATCTCTGGAACTCTCTGCCACAGAAGGTAGTTGAGGCCAGTTCATTGGCTATATTTAAGAGGGAGTTAGATGTGGCCCTTGTGGCTAGAGGGATCAGGGGGTATGGAGAGAAGGCAGGTACGGGATACTGAGTTGGATGAGCAGCCATGATCATATTGAATGGCGGTGCAGGCTCGAAGGGCCGAATGGCCTACTCCTGCACCTATTTTCTATGTTTCTATACAGGGGTATGAAGGTACGGAGAGAGAACCGGAACAAACAGAAGGCAGCAACGGTAATACAAGCAGCATTTAGAATGCACAGAGTATACCGTCCATACAGGGCAAAGAGATTGGCAACTATACTAGTACAAAGCATTATAGGGCACACCTTCAAATGGAAAGTGATCGCAAAACTTACATGAAGGTACGCAGCAGCGTTGTCCTGCTTCAGGCTGCCTATCGAGGAATGGTTGTTCGAAAGCAATTGCAGTGCATGCACAAATCTGCCAAGGTCATACAGACTTATTATCAGATGCATAAACAGCGTCAGTATTTCAAGAAACTACGCTGGTCTGCCTTTGCGGTACAGCAACGATACAGAGCTTGCCAGATAAGAGATGTCCACGTGAGACTTTATAATAGTTTGAGAAAAGCGGTGGTTTGTATTCAGCCCTTCTACCGCGGGATTAAAGCCAGAGAATTGGTTGAGAAAATCAAGGCAGCACACCATATCGTCACTCTTAATGATGTGCATTACAAAAAAACATTTTGTGATGCAAAAGGCGGCTGTAGTCACTCTGCAAGCTTCATTCCGTGGGTACCGATCAAGGGTACGCTACAGAGCTATGCGACAAGCAGTCATTTCGATCCAGAGATGGTACAAAGCATGCAAAATTGGGCATTCCCAGTTGGTACACTATCAGTCAATGAGGTATGCAACCATTAGCATTCAGGCTGCCTACAAGGGTATGGTGGATAGGCAGTGGGTTAAGCAAAAGAGAGCTACTGTAAAAAGTCAGTCAGTACTCTGTATGAATTGGTATCGGAAAGACTTAAGAAGACAAATAGATGCACAACAGAAAAGGCTTAACCAATACAAAAGGCTTAAACGATATAGGAAAGACTTCCTCCAACTGAATTATACAACAGTTGTAGTGCAGTCTCACTACCGTGCTTATAAAGCAAGAAAACTATACAGAGCACAAATCAAAGCCACTGTTGTATTGCAAAGACAATATAGATCTTACTTCTAGATGAAGAACCAGAGATGTGACTTAAGAAGACAAATACATGAACAACAGAAAAGGCTTAAACGATACAAAGAACGGTTAAATAAATGTGTGACAATGAGTAAAAAGCTGCTAATAGAAAAGTCTAAAGAAGAGAGGCTTGTCGGTAGAGACAAAAGTATGCAGGACCGATTGCGATTAGGACACTTCACTATAGTCCAGCATGGAGCCTCCTTCACTGAGCAATGGACAAACCGTTATGCATTGCAGAATCTCATTAAACAACAAGAGCAGATAAATACGCAGCACCAGGAAATTGAGCGACAGAGGAAGCTGCTAGAAAACGAAAACTTGCAGCCATGGGTCAGATCCCACCTACAAAGAGGAAAACAAAGCAAATACATGAACCAGAAAATGAAACGCAGAATATCAGGAAGAGGAAGAAATTTGCAAATTAGATTAGGACATTTAAAAAGGGAAGAAGCAGAGATACAGGCAGAGCCAGAGCGATTAGAAAGTGTTCGCAATTTACACATAAAGGAACGGAAAATGATAACACATAAAGGAAGGCGTAATGTATTTGGTTTAAAGAAGATGGGTGGAATGTGAAAATTATAATTGCTAAGTTTAGAGATGATTATTAGTTATGAAGATGTATTGTAGGATGACTGCAATAATACAGTTGTGCAACAGTGTATTAAGCAATGATATGTTAGGTAAAGAGCATATACCGTGAAATTGAGTTAAAAGGGGAGGAGTGCGATGTATGTAATAGAAATGGTATTACCTGCCTCCAAGTTAAAGGGGGAGGAGTGTGGTGTATGTAAATAGAAATGGTATTACCTGCCTCCAAGTTAAAGGGGGAGGAGTGTTAGGTATGTGAAATAATTAGCATATGTGATGTCTTGTGCAAGGATGCATGCACAGGAGAGACTCAAGGTGGCGTCCTGGAATAAAGAAGCTTGTTAATTAACTCCCGTGTCCGAGTGTTATTTTAAGTCTGTTCCAAGCACCTAAATACACAACAGTCACCTTGTTGGGGGCATACTACAGACCCCCGAATAGTCAACGGGAATTAGAAGAGCAAATGTGCCGGGAGATTGCAGACAGCTGCAGGTCAAATAAGGTTGCTGTAGTAGGGGATTTCAACTTTCCCAATATAGACTGGGAAAATCAGAACATGAAGGGTTTAGATGGGGTGCAATTCCTCAAAAGTGTTCAGGAGAGTTTTCTTAAGCAGTATGTGGAGGCCCCCCACACGTGAGAGGGCAACGCTGGATCTAGTATTGGGAAATTGGAAAGGGCAAGTTAATGAAGTGTTGGTGGAGGAGCCTTTTGGGATAAGTGACCACAGTTCAATTAGGTTTAAGATAGTTATGGATCAGGACGGAGAGGGTCCACGTGTTAAAATGCTCAACTGGGGCAAGGCCAACTCTGAGGGTATGAGAGAAGGTCTCGCTCAAGTTGACTGGAGCAGGTTATTTGAGGGGAAAGGAACATCGGTCAAGTGGGATGTTCTTAAAAGTGTTCTGAAGAGAGCTCAGGATATGTACGTCCGTTAAGAGTGAAAGGCAAAGCTGGCAAACATAAGGACGCTTGGCTGACGAGGGATATAGAGGCATTGGTTAAGAATAAAAAGGATGCATGGGACAGGTATAGACAGCTGACATCAAGTGCATCCCTGGAGGAATTTCGGGAACTAAGGAGCAAACTAAAAAAGGAGATCAGAAGGGCAAAAAGGGGCCAAGAGATAGCTCTGGCAGGTAGCATAAAAGACAATCCCAAAAGATTTTATAAATATATTAGGGGGAAAAAGGTAACTAGAGAGAGAGTGGGACCTCTGTGTAGAGCCACAGGACATGGGAAAGGTATTCAATGCATATTTCTCCTCTGTATTTACTGAGGAGAAAGACAGTAGGACGGAGGAAATTGGACGCAGTCTCTAGAAGTGTCATGAGAGCAGTCAGGGTTACCGTCGAGGAAGTACTCAAGGTATTGTCGTCTTTGAAGGTAGACAAATCTCCAGGGCCTGATCAGATATATCCGAGGACATTGCGAGAAACTAGAGAGGAAATTGCAGAAGCCCTGGTTGAAATTTAAGAGTCGGGCTGAAATACAGGAAAGGTGCCAGAGAATTGGAGGGTGTTAAAATGCTCTAGACCCGTTGGTAGGCTGCGAGGACTTGTCGAAGATGCTGTCCGGAGAAAAGCCGCCTCTCCGACCAGGTAGGGACCAGGAAGGTACACATAAATGCTGGAGAAACTCAGCGGGTGCAGCAGCATCTATGGAGCGAAGGAAATAGGCGACGTTTCGGGCCGAAACCCCCTCAGCATCTGCAGTTCCTTCTTGAACACAGGGACCAGGAAGAGCAGTTTCCCCCTCCCCCCCCCCCCCCAAGAAGGGCTGCAGGGAAAATGCTGGGAACTATAGGCCGGTGAGCTTAACATCTGTAGTTGGTAAATTAATGTAGAGTATTCTGAGGGATAGGATATGCAGGCATTTGGATGGGCAAGGACTGATTAGGGACAGTCAGCATGGTTTTGTACGTGGAAGGCCGTGTCTCACAAATCTGACAGATTTTTTGAAGACGTGAGCAAAAAGGTTGATGAAGGCAGAGCTGTAGATGTTGTGTACATGGACTTTAGTCAGGCGTTCGACAAGGCGCCGCATGGTAGGCTGCTCTGGAAGGTTAGATCTCATGGGATCCAAGGAGACATAGCTGAATGGATAACAAATGGCTCCATGGAAGGAAGCAATGGGTGATGGTGGAAGGTTGCTTCTCAGAATGGAGGCCTGTGACTAGTGGTGTGCCACAGGGTTCGGTGCTGGGCCCGCTACTGTTTGTCATCTACATCAATGATTTGGATGAGAACATACAGGACAAGATTAGCAAGTTTGCTGATGATGCAGAAGTTAGTGGTTTTGCAGATAGTGAAGCTGGTTGTGAATGATTGCAGCAGGATCTGGATCGATTGGCCAGGTATGCGGAGGAATGGTTGATGGAATTTAATACAGGGAAGTGTGAGGTTTTGCATTTTGGGATGTTGAACAAGGGCAGGACCTACACAGTAAATGGTAGGCCTCTGTTCTCGAGCAGAGGGATCTAGCAGTCCAGGTGCATGGTTCCATGAAGGTCCGTAGGGGTGCCGTCCAGTTGGGTATGGCTGCCCAGCCTGCAGCTGTCTGTCTTTTCACTTCTTTCTTTTATTTTTAGTGTGTTAAATAGTGTTTTGTTTGGAGGTCTATTCTTTTTTATGTGGGGGGTGGGGGGGAGGGGGAAACTACTCTTCCTGGTCCCTACCTGGTCGGAGAGGCGGCTTTTCTCCGGACAGCATCTTCGACCCGTCCTCGCAGCCTACCAACGGGTCTGGAGCGGCGTTTCCTGAGGGGACCGGCCAGAACCAAGGCTTCGGCGGAGGCGCAGCGCTGGAGCGCTATCGCGGAGCGGAGCGGGCGATGCCTTGCCTGGGTCGCCGCACTGGAACTCCGGAATGCTGAGACCACAGGTGAACATCGCGGAGCTGCGGGTCTGTGGAGCGGCCAGCCGCGGGGGGCGGCGCTGAACTTTAACATCGGGAGCCTGGGATCTTTCGCCGAGATCGCCAGTAGTGGAGCTCCGTCCAGCGCGGCCTGTTGGCTTCGGAAGCCGCGGTCTCCAGTAAGGAAGCGGCCGTTCCAGGTGTCCCAAGCCGCTGAGAGGGTTCTCCCGACGCCGGTGCACCATCACCCGGCGAGAGGGCCTGAAACATCGGGCCGCCATAGCGCCGACTGCAGAGACCTCAATAGGCCCGACTACGGGTGAACAAGGGGATGGGGACTGGACTTTGTGCCTTCCCTCACAGTGAGAACCATTGTGGGTGGATGTTTTTATGTTTATTGTTAAATTCTTTAATGTTGAGTCTTATCTTTATTTGTGTGCTGCATGGCAAGTCAAATTTCACTACACCAATTGATGTATGTGATAATAAATGTCCTTTGTATCCTTTGAAGGTCGAGTTGCAGGTAGATAAGGTAGTCAAAAAGGCTTTTGGCACTTTGGCCTTCATCAGTCAGAGTATTGAGTATAGAAGGTGAGAGGTCATGTTGCAGTTGTATAAGATGTTGGTGAGAGCATTTAGAATATTGTGTTCAGTTCTGGGCACCATGTTGTAGGAACAATATTGTCAAGCTTGAAAGGGTTCAGAAAAGATTTACGAGTATGTTGCCAGTACTAGAGGTTGTGAGCTATTGGGATAGGTTGAGTAGGCTGGGTCTCTATTCCATGGAGCGTAGGACGATGAGGGGAGATCTTATAGAGGTATACAAAATCATGAGAGGAATAGATCAGGTAGATGCACAGAGTCTTTTACCCAGAGTAGGGAAATCGAGGACCAGAGGACATAAGTTCAAGGTGAAGTGGAAAGGATTTAATAGGTATCCGAGAGGTAACCTTTTCACACAGAGGGTGGTGGGTGTATGCAACAAGCTGCCAGAGGAGGTAGTTGAGGCTGGGACTATCCCATCGTTTAAGAAACAGTTGGACAGGTACATGGATAGGACAGGTTTGGAGGGTTATGGACCAAGCGCAGGCAAGTGGACTAGGGTAGCTGGGACATTGTTGGCCGGTGTGGGCCGAAGGGCCTGTTTCCACACTGTAATACTCTATGTCTCTATGACTCTATGACATTAAAAAGCATTCAATTATGATTTCAAAGCCTCTTTGAAAAAGCATAATATCCTCAACAAAAAGATTTCTAGCTCACAATTGCTCAACATGGAGAAGGAGCTTTGGAATGGTACTGAGAAACATAGGAAGTATACATATAAATGACTACCTCCCAAACCATTACCACACGTGCTGTTAAGCCACTCCTGCATTACCTGCGGCAGAGTCTGCAAACCTCACAGTGGCTTCAAAGTCATCTCAGCACTACAAAACTAGAATTAAGCAAGTCATCCATGATTTCAAGGGATTGCCAAAAAAAAAGCAAGTATCAATGACATTTCTAATGGAATCAGTGACCTGTATTTAGGTTTAGTTTACTTTAGTTTAGTTTAGAAATACAGCTCGGAAACAAGCCCTTCGGCCCACCATGTCCGCGCTGACCAGCGATTCCCGCACATTAACACTATCCTACTGACACGAGGGACAAACAAATAATAGCTCTAGAATGAAAAGAGAAAATGGTGGATCTATTCAGCAGGTCAGGCGACATCTGTAGACAGAGAATAATGATAAATTGGCAGAATAATTCATTTATATTGTGGAAAAGCTTATTTTTGTTATAATTTCACAAACTTAAAGTCCTGTCTCACGGTGCGAGCTGACCCACGGGGTACCCCGAGTGAAAGACTTGTGGTTGTGTACGAGATTCCATGTGTATGATCAAGAGTTTAACTGAGTTCCCACGGGTATGACGTTTGCCGTTTACTTGTAATTTCTGCGATGTTCCAAGTTCCTCTCCAGAGTTACTCTTGAGCCAACCGTGAATGAAGGTCTCTTTTAAAAAGCAACAGTGTTAAAGAAGACATCTCCATCCTGCGGCTTTGAGTTAAAGATAGAATTCAGTGCGGCCGCATCTATTGATGTGACCTACAAAGGGAAAATGCGTACTGTCCAGTGCCAGAGCAGTTATACTTATGATTTGTTTGAAACACATAGAAACATAGAAAATAGGTGCAGGAGTAGGCCATTCGAGCCTGCACCGCCATTCAACATGATCATGGCTGATCATCCAACTCAGTATCCTGTACCTGCCTTCTCTCCATACCCCCTGATCCCTTTAACCACAAGGGCCACTACTAACTCCTTCTTAAATATAGCCAATGAACTGGCCTCAACTACCTTCTGTGGCTGAGAATTCCAGAGATTCACCACTCTCTGTGTGAAAAATGTTTTTCTCAACTCGGTCCTAAAAGATTTCCCCCTTATCCTTAAACTGTGACACCTTGTTCTGGACTTCCCCAACATCAGGAACAATCTTCCTGCATCTAGCCTGTCCAACCCTTTAAGAATTTTGTAAGTTTCTATAAGATCCCCCCTCAATCTTCTAAATTATAGCGAGTACAAGCCGAGCCTATCCAGTCTTTCTTCATATGAAAGTCCTGACATCCCAGGAATCAGTCTGGTGAACCTTCTCTGTACTCCCTCTATGGCAAGAATGTCTTTCCTCAGATTAGGAGACCAAAACTGTACGCAATACTCCAGGTGTGGTCTCACCAAGACCCTGTACAACTGCAGTAGAACCTCCCTGCTCCTATACTCAAATCCTTTTGCTATGAATGCTAACATACCATTCGCTTTCTTCACTGCCTGCTGCACCTGCATGCCTACTTTCAATGACTTTTTTTGTGTGCCTACTTTCAATGACTGGTGTGCCATGACACCCAGGTCTAGTTGCATCTCCCCTTTTCCTAATTGGCCACCATTCAGATAATAGTCTACTTTCCTGTTTTTGCCACCAAAGTGGATAACCTCACATTTATCCACATTATACTGCATCTGCAATGCATTTGCCCACTCACCCAGCCTATCCATGTCACCTTGCAGCCTCCTAGCATCCTCCTCACAGGTAACACTGCCCCCCCAGCTTCGGGTCATCCGCAAACTTGGAGATGTTGCATTCAATTCCCTCGTCCAAATCATTTTCTATAAGATTCGTTAGACATGATTTACCTTTCATAAATCCATGCTGAATTTGTCCAATGATTTCACCACTTTCCAAATGTGCTGCTATCCCATCTTTAATAACTGACTCTAGTAGTTTCCCCACTACCGATGTTAGACTAACTGGTCTGTAATTCCCCGTTTTCTCTCTCCCTCCCTTTTTAAAAAGTGGGGTTACATTAGCTACCCTCCAATCCTCAGGAACTACTCCAGAATCTAAAGAGTTTTGAAAAATTATCACTAATGCATCCACTATTTCTGCAGCTACTTCCTTAAGTACTCTGGGATGCAGCCTATCTGGCCCTGGGGATTTATCGGCCTTTAATCCATTCATTTTACCTAACACCACTTCCCGGCTAAGATGGATTTCACTCAGTTCCTCCATCTCATTTGACCCCCGGTCCCTTGCTATTTCCGGCAGATTATTTATGTCTTCCTTAGTGAAGACAGAACCAAAGTAGTTATTCAATTGGTCTGACATGTTTTTGTTCCCCATGATCAATTCACCTGTTTCTGACTGCAAGGGACCTACATTTGTTTTAACTAATCTTTTTCTCTTCACATATCTATAAAAACTTTTGCAGTCAGTTTTAATGTTCCCTGCCAGTTTTCTTTCATAATCTATTTTCCATTTCCTAATTAAGCCCTTTGTCCTCCTCTGCTGGACTCTGAATTTCTCCCAGTCTTCTGGTAGGCTGCCTTTTCTGGCTAATTTGTATGCTTCATCTTTTGCTTTGATACTATCCCTGATTTCCCTTGTTATCCACGGATGCACTACCTTCCCTGATTTATTCTTTTGCCAAACTGGGATGAACAATTGTTGTAGTTCATCCATGCAGTCTTTAAATGCCTTCCATTGCATATCCACCGTCAACCCTTTAAGAATCAATTGCCAGTCTATCTTGGCCAATCATCACGCATCATGTAGTTAGAAGACCAGCAGGCGGAGGTTTGCTATATTTTAATTGAATTTACTGCCAGGTCTACACACTGCGGGGAGACGGGAGATGAAATCTCCGCGCCTGCTCATTCTAAGCGGAATATATTTTTAGTTGCCTTTCAAGCCGGGCTTTGGTTTTATTCCTTGTTTATTCCCACCATGGGCCGCCGCCAACCAAGCCAGCCGTCCATTATGAAGTCCTCGACAGTGAAACCCATGGGCAATCACTACCAAAGTGTCTGCCCACACAGTCAGTACACTTGTCTCCCGTACTAAGTCACCCCAACCCCCCACCCCCTCCCCTCCCTCCTCCCCCCACCCCCACCTTTCCCTCCCAACTCCAATCCCGTCCCGACCCCCTGGGAAACTGAAGGGAGCGACAATCAACTGCCACGGATACAAATAATGTCATACTCAAGAAAGGGCAGATGCTGGTTGACAAAAAGTGAACACACGGTGCTGGAGTTACACAAAGACGCAGCAGAAATTTGGAAACGTCATCCCATCACCCATTCCTTCTCTGCAGAGATGCTGCCTGCCCGCTGAGTTAAAGAGTGCCCACGGTAGACTCACGAGTCACTAAGGTAAACTCACGGGCCACTACATTCTTACAACAAGTTTAAATGTTTCAATTTTTAACTTCAGCAGTACATTTTACTCGTGGAAAACTTTAAACATGTTTGAATTTTTTCAAGAGTTAACAAGTTTCACGGGTACCAGCCATTAGCGCCACGAGTCGCTAAGTTGCGTCCACGAGTTCCGACGTTCCCGCTACGTTAATTGTACGTGATTACGAGTTAAATTTGTTTTAAACTCGGGGTACCTCGTGGGTCAACTCGCACCGTGAGACAGGGATTTTAGAAATGAGCAAATCCATTCGCACAAGTCTTAGGAAACCCTTGGCCTAGGTCTTCAGTATTCTTCTAAACATTATTTATGGATAACTCACAGAAATGCTGAGGACTTGGATTCCAATGCATGAATGTACATACCGGTAAATCCTTTCCTGGTTGGAACAGCATGTCTTCGCTTATAAAAAGGCCACGGTTTGTCAATAGTACCAAATGTCGATTTGTCAGGATAATATCCAGCAATGAAATATGACAAACTGAAGACAAAAACATTGTGTAACAATTAATCAACTGAACAACTATGAAACAAGAATTGGTTTATGCATCAAATTAAGAAAATTCTATCAGGTGTCCTAATTTTGTTTTGAAACATTTTAAAAAGTAACTATTCACCCTCTAAAAAATAAGGTTGAAGCAATTTTTCATCTCTCTCGGGATATCATGAGTCTTTTGATGGTCAAGGGTGCTGGAAAGAAAGGCCTTTAATATTTTTACGGCAGAGATAGCCAGATTCTTGATAAGCAAGTGGGTAAAAAATTACTTGAGGCTCAGTTGAGCATATAATCAGAATAGTCGTGATTTTATTGAATGAGAGATTACGGTCAAGGGGCTTCCTAACTCCTGAATTATATGTTTGCGTGTATGTAGTACACATATACTTGGAATATAGTATACATAGTAGAAAGAAAAACCAATATATTTTACACAATGAACAATCTGTATCTTTTCAAGTACATTTGTTTTAGCTTTAATAAATATCCAAATCATTCAATTTGGGGGATAGGTTCTTGACAATTTCTTGTATAATTATTGTGCATGTTCAATTTCAATGGTCACTGGACCAAGTAGGACCCGTTGGGTTGAGGTTGGGGGGGGGGGGGGGGGGGCGGTCTGCGGCGTCACACACTAACCAACCCCCCCCCCCACACACACACACACACACACACACACACTAACTACCCCCCGCACACAAGCACACTAACCAACCCCCTTGAAATTATATTAATATATTATTCATTGGCTCTTTTTACCCCATCCCTGCCCTATCCACTGACGCATGGCCTCCAACTCGCAGGCGCGTCTAGAGGGAGTGGGGATAGAGAGTGAGAGCAGAGAGAGAGGAGGCAGAGACAGAGAGAGAGGGGGGGGCAGAAAAAGAGAGAGGGGGGGAGAGAAGGAGGGGGGGAAGGGAGGGGGAGAGAGAGGTGGGGAGAGGGTTGGGGGAAAGAGGGGTGGGGGAGAGGGGAGAGAGAGGGTGGAGAGAGAGGTGGGGGAGAGAGAGGTGGGGGAGAGAGAGGTGGGGAGAGAATGGGGGAAGGGGGGCAGAGAGGGGGGGAGGAGGAGGGGAGAGTGGGGGAGGGGGAGAGAGAGAATGGGGGGAGAGAGAGGGGGGAGGCCCAGGCTGATGGGGAGAGAGAGGGGGGAGGCTCGGGCCGAGCCGAGGGAGAGAAGGGGGGGGGGGGGGGGAGGCCCGGGCTGTGGGGGAGGGAGGGGAGGAGAGACACGAGCCGAGGTGTCGACCAAAGGAGCGCATGTTGGGCCAAAGCAGTCTGGGCAGGCTGCGGGCGGGCCGGGAAACCCGAACCGAGGCGCGGGCGTGCTTCGACCAAAGCTCTCGGCAGCTCTCGTGTGCTCTCGGGAAACCCGAGCCGAGGCGCGAGCATGCTTCAATCAAAGCTCTCGGGAGTTCAACTGGGCGACTTTCAGGTAATTTCAGGTAAGCCTATTTTTGACTCCAGGGGGTAAACCTCTACCAGAATATGTAAGCGCGTTGTTTCTTCGAGTAGATGTGATAACACACAAACAAATAAATACACACACACACATCCAAGATCAGAGTTTTATAGGTGTAAGGATTCTGCTGGAAGTATTTCCTATTCAATGTGAAGCTTTAAATTGCAATTCAGTAAATTTTTAAATCTTTCCTCCAAAGTACCAAATACATTTTTTGAGTACCATAATTTGCCCCAATTGTGCTGTACACAGCAAAAAATGATTTTTTTTCCATTCACAGATGCTGCCTTACCCATTGATTTCTTTTTCTCAAGGTTCCATATTCCAGTCTCTTGTGCCTGCCCTATGCACAGACAAGTTTCATACTTGTAACCTACTCCACAACGGATAATCAGTCCGGGTGCAGGTTCTCGACCCGAAACATGCACTGGAGAAGCAACAGGATCATCTGGGAAACAAGAGTTACCTGGACAGGACCTACAGGAAGATTGTTACACCGAAGATACCCAAAGAGAGAAGGTGGGTGATGATGGGGAAGGGAAGGTAGCGTGGAGTACATGAGACCCCGGGGGATGTACCTCTTGAAAACATGTTCATCCTCTTGGAAGCTGTTGGGATAGGAGACACTGCCATTATGAGCGGGGGACAGGTCTGCGAGTCAAAGTGTGGAGCTGAGGCAAAACTGAAGAGCCAGACGTCAGGCAGAGCCGTGGTCATCGGGGACTCCATCGTGAGAGGTACAGACAAGGGTTTCTGCATCAACAGGCAGGATTCAAGGATGGTCTCACTTGCCTCCCTGGTGCCAGGATCCAGGACATCACGGACCGATTGCAGGGCATCCTCAAGGGTGAAGGTGAGCAGCCGGAAGTGATAGAGCATGTCGGCACAAATGACGTCGGGAAGAAGAGGAAAGGCATTCTGCAGCGTGACTTGAGAGAACTCGGAAGATGAAAAGCAGGAACTCGAGGGTGGTTATCTCCGGTTTGCTTCCAGTTCCTCGTGCTGGTGAGGTTAGGAACAGGAAGATAGGGGATCTGAATGTGTGGCTGAGGAGCTGGCGCGGGAAGCAGGGATTTAGATTCTTAGACCACTGGGATCTGTTTTGGGGGAAGGGTGAATGGTACAAAAAGGACGGGTTGCACCTTAACAGGAGGGGGACCAGCATTCTGGCAGGCAGGTTTGTCATGACTACACGGGTGGGTTTAAACTAAATAGTGGGGTGGGAGGATACCAACTGGAGATATAAGGATGGAGTTAAAGGGAAAGAGAATATAAGAAAAGTTAAGAAAGACACCAGAATTAACAGGGCAGAAAGCTCAGGAAGGGAAATAGGAATCAATGTGAAAGGTGAGGGGAGTAATGGATTAAAAGTATTATATATGAATGCACTAAGTATAAGAAATAAAGTAGATGAGCTTGAGGCTCAGTTAGAAATTGGCAAGTATGATGTTGTTGGAATTGTAGAGACATGGCTGCAAGAGGGCCAGGGCTCGGAACTGAATATTCAAGGATATACGTCCTATCGAAAAAACAGAGGTGAGCAGAGGGGGTGGGGTAGTTCTGTCAGTGAGGAATGAAATTCAGTCCATTGCAAGGGGTGGCATAGAATCAGGAGATGTACAGTCAGTATGGATAGAACTGAGGAAGTAAGGGTAAAAAGACCCTAATGGGAGTAATCTACAGGCCAACAAACAGTATCCTGGATATAGGGTGCAAGTTAAATCAAGAATTAAAATTGGCATGTCGCAAAGGTAATGCTATGGTTGTTATGGGAGATTTCAACATGCAGGTAGACTGGGAATCAGGTTGGTGCTGCACCCCATGAAGGGAGTTTGTGGAGTGCCTCCGTGATGGATTCTTAGAGCAACTTGTACTGGGGCCTACCAGGGAGAAGGCAATTCTGGATTTAGTGTTGCGTAATGAACCGGATTTGATAAGGGAACTTGAAGCAAAGGAGCCATTTGGAGGTAGTGACCATAATATCTACAATTAGTTTTAATCTACAATTTGAGAGGGAGAATGAAAAATTGGAAGTAACAGTATTACAGTTGAACAAAGGGGACTATGGAGCCATGAGGGAGGAGCTGGCCAAAGTTGATTGGAAAGTTACCCTAGCAGGGATGACAGTGGAACAATAATGGCAGGTATTTCTGGGAATAATACAGAAGGTGCAGGATCAGTTCATTCCACAGAGGAAGAAAGATTCCAAGGGGAGTAAGTGGCGAAGATGTCTGACAGGGAAAGTCAAGGACAGTATAAAAATAAAAGAGAAGTATAACATAGCAAAGATGAGCGGGAGGCCAGAGGATTGGGAAACTTTTAAAGAGCAACAGAAGATAACTAAAAAGGCAATACGGAGGGGGGGGGGGAAGATGAGGTGCGAAGGTAAGCTAGCCAAGAATATAAAGGAGGATACAAAAAGCTTCTTTAGGTATGTGAACAGGAAAAAATTAGTTAACATCAAAGTTAGACCCTTGAAGACTGAAAGGTGAATTTATTATGGGGTACAAGGAAATGGCAGACGAGTTGAACAGGTACATTGGATCCATCTTCACTTAGGAAGACACAAACAATCTCCCTGATATACTAGTGGCCAGAGGATCTCCGGTGACAGAGGAACTGAAGGAAATTCGCAATAGGCAGGAAATGGTAGACTGATGTGACTGAAGGCTGATAAATCCCCAGGGCCTGATTCTCTGCATCCCAGGGTACTACAGGAAGTGGCTTTTGGAAATGTGAACGCATTGGTGATCATCTGCATGATCACCTTTAACTAAGATGGCGCCTGCCTGTGGCGACATTTTGCCAGCAGTTCAACAGAAGAGAATTATTTATAACTTCACTCAACTCACCTGGATCAGGGAAATGGCAGAAATCGGCGCCATAACGGACAAGCTGCTAGTGCACTTGAATGCAGTAGCGATATCGCGATCTCCGCAGCTGCGGGAGCCCCCGACTGTAAATGACCCCTCGATGGCTGGAGAACACCAGACCCGACTGAGGATCACATATACTGTACCTGGAAACACCGGGAAGACCTCCGGAGCCGATGGGCAGGATCTTCCAGGAGCAACGGAGCTGGAGCTGCCGACTGTGAGGGAATCCCCGATCGCAACAGAGCTGGAGCTGCTGTCTGCAAGGGAATCCCCATTCCAGAGCAGGTTCGCAGAAACAGCAGGTACAGTAAACACAGTACCTGGAAACAACAGAGAGGCCTCCATTGTGTCCGGAAACGTGGCCGTTGGGCAGGACTTTAGGTCAGACTGAAGCGCAGGGGACTTCGACCTCCTCTCCCAACCATCCTACTGGCCAATGTACATTCCCTTGAAAACAAAGTGGAGGACTTAAGGGCAAGGCTGCTTTACCAAAGGGAGCTGAGGGAATGCTCTGTGTTCTGTTTCACAGAGACATGGCTCACCCCCAGCTCCCCAGACTCAGCAGTCCAGCCTGAAGGGTTCTCCATCCACCGTATGGACCGTACACTGGCATCTGGGAAAGGGAGAGGAGGGGGCATCTGTCTCATGGTCAACTCTGCGTGGTGCTCTGACGTGGCCGTCCTATCCAACTCCTGCTCTCCACACCTGAAACACCTGGCTGTGAAGTGCTGTCCCTTCTACCTATCGAGGGAATTCACCTCCATCATTCTGACCACGGTCTACATCCCACCCCAGGTTGATGTCCATCTGGCACTGGGGGAGCTGCATGCCGTAGTCAACAAGTACCAGACGGCTTACCCCGAGGCATTTAACACCATAGCCGGGAACTTCAATAAAGCCAACCTGAAGAAATTGCTGGTACACAAAATTGCTGGGGAAACTCAGCGGGTGCAGCAGCATCTATGGAGCGAAGGAAATAGGCGACGTTTCGGGCCGAAACCCTTCTTCAGACTGATGGGGGGTGGGGGGGGGGGAAGAAAGAAGGAAAAGGGGAGGAGGAGGAGGAGAGGAGGAGAACTTCTTCAAAGTAGGCATACCTTGAGGAGATATCGCAGTGGAGTAGACAAAGTGTTCAAAAGGGAACTGCAGATGCTGGAATATCGAAGGTACACAAAATTGCTGGGGAAACTCCCTAAGTTCCACCAACATGTCTCCTGCAGCACCAGAGTATCAAACACCCTCGACCACTGCTACACGACCATCAAAAGCACCTATCGCTCTATCCCTCGCCCTCACTTCGGTAAATCCGACCATACTGCAGTGCTGCTGCTTCCTGCCTACAGGCAGCAATTGAAGAGCGAACCTCCAGAGGTGAGGACTGTACAGAGCTGGTCAGGGGAGTGGGGGGGGGGGGAGTTTGAGGAGCAACACCAGGACTGTTTGTTGTCTGTAGACTGGGCAATGTTCAGGGACCCGGCAACAAAGCGTCCCAACAAAAACCTTCCCGAGTGTTTCCTAACCAGAAGCCTTGGATGAACCATGAGATCCGCACTCTTCTGAAGTCCAGATCCCGGGCATTCAGGTCTGGAGATGCAGAGGTCTACAAGAAGTCCAGATTAGACCTTGGTAAGGCCACCAAAAAGGCCAAAATGGACCTGCTCCAAGCTGGAGGATGAGACGGATGTTTGGCAACCATGGCAGGGCTTGAATGCCATCACCTCCTACAAGGCAAAATCAGGAGGCAGCTCAATTGTCAGCAAAGTATCACTCCCCGATGAGCTCAATGCGTTTTACGCACGCTTTGATAGGGAGAATACTGTGCCTTCCCAAGCCCCCCCATTTGCCGTGATGGTGTTTCAGTCAGTCACAGAGGCTGACGTCAAAAGATCCTTCAGGGGGGCGAACCCTCGGAAAGCGCCTGGACCTGATGGTA
Organism: Amblyraja radiata; assembly: GCF_010909765.2. Lineage (NCBI taxonomy): Eukaryota > Metazoa > Chordata > Chondrichthyes > Rajiformes > Rajidae > Amblyraja > Amblyraja radiata. The sequence continues at coordinate 65,017,561 of NC_045964.1, forward strand.
TACCCGGCCGTGTTCTAAAACCCTGTGCGGACCAACTGGCTGGAGTTTTTACGGACATTTTCAACCTCTCACTTCTGAGGTCTGAGGTTTCCACCTGCTTTAAAAGGGCATCACTAATACCGGTGCCCAAGAAGAGCAAGGTGACGTGCCTCAATGACTATCGACCAGTGGCGCTAACAGGTCTGTGGTGATGAAATGCTTTGAGAGGTTGATTATGGCGCATATCAACTCCTACCTCGATAAGAACGACCAACCGCAGTTCGCTTACCGCCACAACAGATCAACGGTGGAATCGATCTCATTGGCTCTCCACTCCACTCTGGACCACTTGGACAACAGAAACACATATGTCAGGCTGTTATTCATTGACTACAGTTTAACACCATCATCCCCTCCCAGCTGGTTAACAAGCTCTCAGATTTGGGTCTCTGCGCATCCCTCTGCAATTGGATCCTCGACTTCCTCATCCACAGACCATAGTCTGGCCGTATTGGTGGAAATGTGTCATCCTCTATAGCAATCAGCACAGGAGCACCTCAAGGCTGCGTGCTCAGCCCCCTGCTTTACTCCCTCTGTACTCATGACTGGACATAGCTGGACAAAGGGCGAACTCCATCATCAAGTTCGCCGACGACACCACTGTTGTGGGACAAATCACTGATGGTGACGTGTCAGAGTATAGAAGTGAGATCGACCGATTGACCAAATGGTGCCAGCACAATAACCTGGCTCTCAACACCAGCAAAACCAAGGAACTGATTGTGGACTTTGGGAGGGGTAGGATAGGGACCCACAATCCCGCTTATATCTACGGGCCGATGGTGGAAAGGGTCAAGAACTTCAAATTCCTGGGCATGCATATTTCCGAAGATCTTTCCTGGTCCCAGCACAATGATGCAATTATAAAGAAAGCACATCAGCGCCTCTACTTCCTGAGAAGATTATGGAGAGTCGGTATGTCAAAAAGGACACTCTCAAACTTCTACAGGTGCACAGTAGAGAGCATACTGACTGGTTGCATCGTGGCTTGGTTCAGCAACTTGAGCGTCCAGGAGCAGAAAAGAATGCAGGAAGTTGTGACCACTGCCCAGTCCATCATTGGCTCTGACCCCACCATTGAAGGGATCTATCGCAGTCGCTGCCTCAAAAAGGCTGCCAACATCATCAAGGACCCGCACCATCCTGGCCACACACTCATCTCTCCGCTGCCATCAGGTGAAAGGTACAGGAGCCTGAAATCTGGTACATCCAGGTTCAGGAACAGCTTCTTCCCCACAGCCATCAGGCTATTAAACTCACCATCAAACAAACTCTGAGCTATAACAGCCTATTGCAATTTATCTGTTTATTTATGTGTGTCTGCTATATAGACACACTGAACTATTCTGTATCTATGCTTACAATACTCTGTTGTGCTGCAGCAAGCAAGAATTTATTGTCCTATCTGGGACACATGACAACAAACTCACTTGACTTGACGATGTTCTATAGATTCAGGATCAGTTCCTGTGGATTGGAGGGTAGCTAATGTTATCCCAATTTTTCAGAAAGGAGGGAGAGGAAAAACAGGGAATTATACACCAGTTAGCCTGACATCAGTGGTGGGGGTGATGCTGGAGTCAATCATAAAAGATGAAATAGCGGCACATTTGGATAGCAGTAACAGGATCTGGCCGAGTCAGCATGGATATAGAAGGGGAAATCATGCTTGACTAATCTTCTGGATTTTTTTGAGGATGTAACTAGGAAAATGGACAAGGGAGAGAGTGGATGTAGTGTACCTGGACTTTCAGAAAGCATTTGATAAGGTCCCACATAGTGGATGAGTGGGCAAAATTAGAGTACACTAGACCAAGTGCAGACCCGCTGGGTCTGTTCCCCCAACGCGCGGTGTTGGGGGAGGGAGGGTGCTGCGGCTTCACATGCACACTAACCACCTCCCACAAACACAGGCGGGGGGAGGGGGATGGGTGAGGGGGATGCGGGGGGGAGGGGGGGTAGCAAGAGGGGATAGAGGGGAGAGGGGGAGAGAGAGGAGGGGGAAAGAGGGGGAAGCGGGGGAGAGAGGGGGGAGGGTAGTAGGTGGGAAGAGAGTAGAGAGGAGAGAGGAGGTGGAGAGAGAGGAGGTGGGGAGAGAGGAGATGGGGAGAGAGGAGGGGGGAAAGATGAGGGGGGAGAGGGGAGGGGGAGTGGGGAGAGAGGGGGGGAAAGGGAGAGGGTAGAGGGGAGGGGAGAGGGGTTGGAGGAGGGGAGTGGGGGTTGGAGGAGGGGAGAGGGGGGTGGAGGAGGGGAGAGGGGGGTTGGAAGAGGGGAGGAGGGGAGTGAAGGAGGTGAGAGGGGTGGGGGGGCATAGGGGAAGGGGGGAGAGAGTGGGGAGGGGGAGCAGGGAGGGGGGGAGGGGGAGAGGGTCCCGCCCATTCAACGCGCGGTTGTGGGGGGGGGGGGGGGAAGATGTTGCGGCGTCACACACACACTAACCACCCCCCCCCCAACACACACACTAACCACACCCCCCAACACACACACCAACCACCCCCCAACACACACACTAACCACGCCAGCTTGATATTATATTAATATTATTCATTGGCTCCTTTTACCCCATCCCCACCATATCTCGAGGGGCAAAGAGAATGGGGCAGAGAGAAAGGGGGAGGGAGATGAGGGGAGTGGGGGGCGGGGGGGAGGGAGATGAGGGGAGAGAGGGGGGGTGGAGGGAGGGGGGAGATGGGATGGAGAGGGGGGGTGGGGTGGAGAGGCAGGAAGAGGGTGGGGGAGAGAGGGAGGCAGAGAGGGGGAGATAGAGAGGGGGGAGGGAGGAGGAAAGGGGGAGATGGAGGGGGGGGCAGTGGGGAGGGGAAGGGGGAGTGGGAGAGAGAGCGGGGAGGGGAAGGGGAGGGGGGAGGGAGAGGGGGGAAGGAGGAGGGGGAAGGGGAAGGGAGAAAGGGGGGGTGGGGAAAGGTAGGAGAGCGGGGGAGAGAGGGGGTAGGGAGGGGGAAGGGGGAGGGAGGAAGGAGGAGGGAGAGGGAGGAGGTGGAGGAGATGGGGTGAGGAGAGGGGGAGGGGGAGGAGAGAGGGGCGATGAGAGAGGGGTGGGGAGAGGGGGAGGAGAGAGGGAGGAGGATAGAGGGGGAGGATAGAGGGGGGGAGGAGAGAGGGGGAAGAGAGGGGGACGAGGAAGGGTGGAAGGGGGAGAGATTGGGGGGGGAGGAGAGGGGGGAAGGGAGAGAGCGAGGGATGGGGAGGGGGAGGAGAGCGGGGAGGGTGGATGGGGTAGAGGGGTAGGGGGTGGGAGGGGTGGAGGAGGGGATGTGAGAGTGGTGGGGGTGGAGAGAGGGGATGGAGAAGGGGGAGAGAGGGGTAGGGGAAGGGGGGAGATGGGGGAGGGAGGGTGGGCAGAGGGAGGGAGGGGGAGCGAAGGGGAAGAGTGGGGAGGGAGGGGGAGAGGGCTAGGGGGAGGGGTGGAAGGGGAAAGGGGATGGGGAGAGAGGGGAGAGGGAGGAGGAGGGGGAGGGAGTGGAGGAGGGAAAGGGGCAGGAGATGGGGAGGAGAGGGGTGATGAAGGAGTGATGAGGAGAGAGGGGTGAGGAGAGGGGGTGAGGAGAGAGGGGTGAGGAGAGAGGGGTGAGGAGAGGGATGAGAGGGGTTAGGAAATTAGGGAATGGGGGAGAGAGGGTGAGGAGAGAGGGGGAGAGGGGTGAGGAGAGAGGGGTGAGGAGAGAGGGGTGAGGAGATGGGGGAGGAGATTGGGGAGGAGAGAGGTGAGGAGAGAGGGGTGAGGAGAGAGGGGTGAGGAGAGAAGGGTGAGGAGAGAGGGGTGAGGAGAGAAGGGTGAGGGGGGGGAGATGGGGGAGAGCAGGGGGGTGGGGGAGGGCAGGGGGCGGGGAGAGGAAGGGGGTGGGGGAGAGGAAGGGCGGAGAGAGAGAGGGAGGGGGAGAGAGAGAGGGGGCAGAGAGAGAGAGGAGGGGGTAGATAGAGAGAGGGGAGAGAGAGAGATGGTGAGAGAGAGAGATGGGAGAAAGAGAGAGATGGGAGAAAGAGAGAGAGAGAGAGAGAGAGAGAGAGAGGAGAACAGGGAGAGAGGGTGAGAGGGAGGAGAGAGAGAGGAAAGAGAGAGAGAGTGAGAGAGAGAGAGAGAGAGAGAGAGAGAGGGGGGAGAGACAGAGCGAAATGCAACAGTGCGTCACGCATTCAGAATGTCCAGGAAATGAAGCGTGCGCGTCTCATGCACGAAAGCTGTCGGCAGCTCCATGGAATTCAGGGGAGGAGCCTGCCGCGTCACACACACGCTAACGACCACCCACCCCCCCCCTCCACACACACACACACACACACGCACACACACAGCGGGTCCGATCTAAGCTGTTAATGAAGACAGCAAAAAAAATTTTTTAACTGTCTTTGAAATTAAAAGTTAAGAATTAGTAATGTTAAATGAGAAATAATTAAATTAAATTCAATGAAAAGCAATAGAATCAACAACCTGGCAGGCTGGGGTGTCGGGGTCAGGAGGCAGGTGGGGGGGGGGGGGGGGCTGGAGGCAGTTGGGCCAGGTGCATCGTGAGGTCAGCAGCTGGGCAACCTTAATATTTTTTTTTAAATGTCAGTTTGGTTATAAATTTTTGTAAATATCTTGGGAAATAATTGACCAAATTTGCAGAGGATTGGATTTTGGAAATCATAAGGAAATTTTCTACCAGAAGATGTAAAAATTTCACTGTTATTGTAACATCAGCAGCTGGGCAGCAGTCAGATTTAAAAAAAGGTCAGATTGGTCAAAAGTTTAATTTAAAAATCCGGGAAAATAATGTACCAAATGTACAGAGGAGTGGATTTTTTAAAATCATAAGGAACATCCCTACTGAAATATGTAAACATTTTCTCGTTTCGGCACCTGGTTTTCGAGGAGATACGTTTCAAAGGCAAAATGACACACACACACCCACTCACACATACACAGAGTTTTAAAAGTATACTAGACCAAGTGCAGACCCGTTGGGTCTGTTCCCTCATCGCGTGTTTGCGTGGGGGGGGGGGGCGGGATGCGGCCTTACACACACTAACCACCCCCACCCACATACACACTAACTACCCCCCTTGATATTATATTAATATTATTGATTTGCTCCTTTTACCCCATAACCGCCCTGTCCACTGACGCATAACCCCCAACTCGCAGGCACGTCTAGAGAGGGAGGAGGGGGGGGGCTAGAGAGTGAGGGCAGAGAGAGAATGGGGAGAGACAGAGAGAGAGGCAGAGACAGAAGGGCAAGAGATCGAAGGAGAGGTGCGGTGGAGAGGAGAAGGAGAAGGAGGGTTGGTGAGGGGGGAGGGTGGTGGAGGAGGGGAGCGAGAGATGGGAGGAGAGAGAGGGGAGGAAAGAGAGGGGGGAAAGGGGGGCTGAGTATGGGGGATGGGAAGGGGAAGAGGGGGTGGGAAGGGAGGGGGAGAGGTGGAGGGAAGGGAGGGGGAGGTGGAGGGAAGGGAGGGGGAGGTGGAGGAAGGGGGTTAGGGGAGGGGGTGGAGGGAAGGGGGTAGGTGAAGGGAGGGTGTGGAGGGGAGGGGGGGTTTAGGGGAGGTAGGGTGGGGGGGGGGCACGGGGTTGGGGGAGAGGAAGGGGGGAGAGAGAGAGGGAGGTGGAGAGAGAGGGAGGGGAGGGAGAGAGAGGGGAGAGTGAGAGGGAGGGGGGGAGAGAGATTGAAGAGAGAGAGATGGGAGAGAGAGAGGGGAGAGAGAGAGAGAGAGAGAGAGAGAGAGAGAGAGAGAGAGAGAGAGGAGGGGGGCAGGGCAGCAGACCGAGGGAGGCACGGAGCGATCTGAGGACGGTGAAAAGCAGCAGGGGGACCAGCCGATCGTGGCTTCCGCAAAGGTAAGCGCACCCACCAGCGTGACAGAGTCGGGCCGGGCCAGGGGGGGTGGGGGAGACAGACGATCGTGATTCCCCGGAGAGGAGGTCGTCCCCTGTGACGGGTAGAGAGGAGAGGGGAGTGAGGGAGGAAGGAGAGGGGAGGAGGTGAGAAGAGGAGGGGAGGGGAGGGGGTGGAAGCGAGCCAGGCGAGTGAGTGGGCTCCACGAAATGTGGAGAGACAGAAGTGGCTTCTGACTCTCTGGAAACCCACAGCTGGAATAAGCGCGCAGGGGATTGGAGAGGCGGAGCTTCATGAGCTGCTCCGACAGTGAGGAGAACCTTCTTCAGCACGTGAGCAACGCTCACCTCCGGATCTGCAGAACAAAGATCTTATAGCAGAGCGCAGCTATAGGATCTTTGCTGCAGAACATTCTCGTTCTTTCTGCGCCTTGAGAACGTGGTGGTGCGTGGAGTAACGTACCTCATGGAAAACTGCGCATGCGCATTGACAGCAGCTGCTTTAATCCACAGCTGCGGGAGGGCGGGGCCAGGAGGCAGGTGGGCCTTGATTAGTGGGCATGTGGGCATTGTGACGTCAGCAGCTGGCAAACGGTGATTATTTTTTTTAAAGTGAGTTTTGTGAACAATTTTATTCAAAATATGGGGAAATAATTGAGGAAATTTAGAACGGAGTGGATTTCTGAAATCATAAGTAAAATCTCTACCGAAATATGTAAAAATCTCTGCGTTTTTGCATCTGGTTTTCGAGGAAATACGTTTCAAAGGCAAAATGACACACACACAGAGAGTTTTAAAAGTATACTAGACCAAGTGCAGACCCGTTGGGTCTGTTTCCCCAACACGCGTTTGCGGGGGTGGGGGGGAGGGGGCTGCATCATCACACTCACACTAACCACCCCCCAAACACACAGGTGGGGGGAGGGGGAGAGAGGGAGACGGGGTGGGGAGAGTTGAGGGTGAGAAGAGGGGAGGGAGGGGAGAGGGGGAGGAGGAAACGGGAGAGATTTTGGAGGGAGATAGCGGGGTAGGGGGAGAGAGAGGGGGATGGGGAGGGGGAGGAGAGTGGGGAGTGGGAGGAGAGCGGGGAGGGGAGGAAGGGGGGAAGAGCGGTGGGGGGGGGTGGGAGAAGGGTAGCGGGGAGTGGTGCAAGAGAGAGGTGAAGGGGGTGGGGGAGATGGGGGTGAAGAGGGGTGGGAGAGGGGGGAGAGATGGGGTGGGAGGAGGGAGAGGGGTGAGGAGAGGGGGATAGAAGGGGGAATGGGAGGAGGAGGGAGAGGGGGAAGGGGAGAGAGGGGGAAGAGTGTGGAGGGAGGGGGAGAGTGGTAGGGGGGCTGGGGAAGAGTGGGATGGGAGGAGGAGAGGAGTAGGTGGGAGAGACGGGAAATAGTGGTGAGGGAGGGGGGAGGGTAAGATTGCGGAAGAAGTGCAGAGGGGCAGGGGGAGTGGTGGAAGAGGCAGATATGGGTAGGGGGGAGAGGTGGGGGGAGAGAGGGGTGGGGGTTGGGGTGGGAGGGGAGGAGGGAGAGGGGTGAGGAGACAGGGAGAGGGGAGAGAGGGGGGAAAGGGAGGAGGAGAGAGGGGTGCGGGAGGGGGTGAGAGAGGGTGGGGGAGGGGAGAAAGATGGTGGGGGAGGGGGGGAAAGAGTGGGGAGGGAGAGTGGGAGGGGTAGGGGGGAGAGGTGGGGGGAGAGTGGGGAGGGAGGGAGGGGGAGAGGGGTAGGAGGAGTGGTGGAAGAGGGACAGAGGGGTAGGGGAAGGGGTGGGGGAGAGAGGGGAGGGAGGGTGAGAGAGAGGGATTGGGGAGGGTGAGAGAGAGGGGTGGGGTAAGGGGGGAGAGAAGTGGAAGAGTGGGGAGGGAGGGGTAGGGGGAGTGGTGGATGAGGGACAGAGGGGTAGGGGAAGGGGGTGGGGGAGAGAGGGAAGGGGGATGGGAGGAGAGGGATGGGGAGAGGTGTGGGGGAGGGGGGGAGGGATGTGGTGGGAGGGGATTAGGGAGATGGGGTAGGGGAGGGAGGGGGAAGAGTGTGGAGGGAGAAGGGGGGTGGGGGAGAGAGGGATCGGGGTGGGAGGAGGAGGGGATGAGAGGGAGAGGGGTGAGGAGAAGGAGATGGAGATGGAGAGGGGGAGGAGAGAGGGGTGGGGGAGGGGAGTAGAGAGGGGAGGGGGAGAGAGGTGTGGGGGAGGAAGGGATGTGGGAGGGAGGGGAGGAGGGAGATGGGGTAGGGGAGGGAGGTGGAAGAGTGCGGAGGGAGGGGGAGAGTGGTGGGTGAGAGAGGGGAAAGAGTAGGAAGGGAGAGTGGGAGGGGGAGAGAAGTGGAAGTGGGGAGGGAGGGGGAGAGGGGTTGGGGCAGTGGTGCAAGAGGGTCAGAAGGGTAGGGGGAAGGGGTGGGGGGAGAGAGGGCAGGGAGGGGGAAGGGAGGGGGAGAGGGAGGAGTGGGGAGGGAGAGGGGTGGGGTAAGGGGAAGAGAAGTGGAAGAGCATGGAGGAAGGGGTAGGGGGTGTGGTGGAAGAGCGACAGAGGGGTAGGGGAAACGGGGCGGGGGAAAGAGGGAAGGGGTGGGGGAGAGAGGGATGGGGGTGGGAGGAGGAGGGGGAGGAGAGGGAGAGGGGTGAGGAGAGGGAAACAGAAACATAGAAATTAGGTGCAGGAGTAGGCCATTCGGCCCTTCGAGATGATCATGGCTGATCATCCAACTCAGTATCCTGTACATGCCTTCTCTCCATACCCCCTGATCCCTTTAGCCACAAGGGCCACATCTAACTCCCTCTTAAATATAGCCAATGAACTGGCCTCAACTACCTTCTGTGGCAGAGAATTCCAGAGATTCACCACTCTCTGTGTGAAAAATGTTTTTCTCATCTCAGTCCTAGACGATTTTCCCCTTATCCTTAAACTGTGACCCCTTGTTCTGGACTTCCCCAACATCGGGAACAATCTTCCTGCATCTAGCCTGTCCAACCCCTTAAGAATTTTGTAAGTTTCTATAAGATCCCCCCTCAATCTTCTAAATTCTAGCGAGTACAAGCCAAGTCTATCCAGTCTTTCTTCATATGAATGTCCTGACATCCCAGGAATCAGTCTGGTTAACCTTCTCTGTACTCCCTCTATGGCAAGAATGTCTTTGGCAAGGGAGATGGAGAGGGGGGAGGAGAGAGGGGTGAGGGAGGGGAAGGGGAAGAGAGAGGGGACGGGGGGGAGAGGTGTGGGGGAGGGGGGAGGGGAGGAGGTAGATGAGGTAGGGGAGAGAGGGGGAAGAGTGTGGAGGGAGAGGGAAGAGTGGGGAGGGAGAAGGGGGGTGGGAGGAGGAGGGGAGGGAGAGGGGTGGGGAGGGGAGGTGCGAGGGATGGGGGAGGGGGAGAGAGGTGTGGGGGGGGAGGGATGGGGAGGGGGGAGGAGGGAGATGGGGTAGGGGAGGGAGGGGGATTGTGGAGGGAGGGGGGTGGGGGAGAGAGGGGAAAGAGTGGGGAGGGAGAGTGGGAGGGGGAGGGGGGAGAGAAGTGGAAGAGTGGGGAGGGGGAGAGGGGTAGGGGGAGTGGTGGAAGAGGGACAGAGGGGTAGGGGAAGGGGTATGGGGGGAGAGAGGAGAGGGTAGGGGAAGGGAGGGGGAGAGAGAGAGGTGGTGGACGGAGAGGGAGAGGGGTGGGGTAAGGGGAAGAGAAGTGGAAGTGGGGAGGGAGGGGTAGGGGGAGTGGTGGAAGAGGGACAGAGGGGTAGGAGGAAGGGGGCGGGGGGAGAGAGGGAAGGGGGTCAGAGTATAGAGGGAAGGGGGGTGGGGGAGGGAGGGATGTGGTGGGAGGAGGAGGGGGAGGATAGGGAGGGGAGGAGGGAGATGGGGTAGGGGAGGGAGGGGGAAGAGTGTGGAGGGAGGGGGAGAGGGGTGGGGGGAGAGAGGGGAAATAGTGGGGAGGGAGAATGGAAGGGGGAGGGGTAGGGACAGTCCATCTGTTCCCCATTCCCTATCACCCCCAATCCTCTTTCTCTATTCCCACACACGTGATGACGCACTTCGACAGGCTGCGGGGGTGGGGGAGGAGGAGCTGGGGCTGGGGCTGCTGCAAAAGCATATGTAAATGGATCCATTCCGAGTGGACATCTATGAGCATTGGGCATTGTGACATCACACGATGGAGCGTTCACCAACATTCTATGGGTGAGAAGCTGTTTTTTTTGTATTTTGGTGGGGGGTGGGAGAAGGATATTATTAAAAATGTGTACATAAACACGACGAAATTTAATCAGGAGTGGATATAGATATGATATGATAAGATAAGGTATTGTGGGTAGGGTGCTGACATTGATAGAAAATTGGTTGGCAGACGGGAAACAAAGAGTAGGGATTAACGGGTCCCTTTCAGAATGGCAGGTAGTGACTAGTGGGGCACCGCAAGGCTCGGTGCTGGGACCGTAGATATTTACAATACACATTAATGATTTAGATGAATGGATTAAAAGTAACATTAGCAAATTTGCAGATGACACAAAGCTGGGTGGCAGTGTGAACTGCGAGGAGAATGTAATAAGGATGCATGGTGACCTGGACAGGTTGTGTCACCAGTCAATAGTCAGATTTATTCGTCACATGCACAATGAAGTACAGTGAAATGAACTTGCCAGCAGCAGTACAATAAAAAAGAACAACAAAAGAAAAAAGAGAAATAAAAAATGTGACACAAAACATCCACCACAGCATTCATCACTGTGGTGGAAGGCACAAGTTTAATCAGTCCTCCTCCATTTTTCCCCGTGGTCGGGACCATAAACCTCCGCAGACGCCGCTGCGGGCTGCCAGATGTGCAGACAAAGTAAGTCCTGAATTGGTGCTTCCCAACCGGAGACACCTTGAAGGTGTTGTAGGCAGCTCATCTCAAGGGATTCCCGGCGAGGGATCCCGCTCCGGATGGTAAGTCCCCGCTGCGCCCGTGGCTAGAAGCACCGCAGACCACGGCTTCAAAAGATGTTGTAGGCTGTGGGCCGGCAGTCGGTGCTCTTCTCCAGGGATCCCCGGTGAGGGATCCCGCTCAGGATGGTAAGTCCCCGCTACGCCCGCGGTTAGAAGCACCGCAGACCACGGCCTCAAGCTGATGTAGGCCGTGGGTCGGCGGTCGGGGCTCTTATCATCCGACGATCCCCAACGAGGGATCCGGACGCCGCGGCCGCTGCTGAAGCTCCAGGCCTGTCTCCGGGAAAGGCCGTACCGATCCTTGGTGATAGGCCGCGAGGGAGGCGATATGGAAAAGTTGCTTCTCCGTGGAGGCGACCGAAAGCGGTTTTCCCCTTACCCCCCCACACCACCTCCCATACAAGACACACCGAGAAACATTAAAAACACACAATTGGACATACCAAAAAAACAAAAAAAGTAGAAAATGACTATCATGCTGCTGGCAGGGCAGCCGTCTGACCTTTTGTGAGTGGGCAGATGCATGGCAGATGCAGTTTAATGTGGATAAATGTGAGGTTATCCACTTTGGTGGCAAAAAAAGGAAGGCAGACTATTATCTGAATGGTGTCAAGTTGGGAAAAGGGGAAGTACAACGAGATCTGGGGGGTCCTTGTTCATCAGTCACTGAAAATAAGCATGCAGGTACAGCAGGCCGTGAAGAAAGCTAATGGCATGTTGGCCTTCATAACAAGAGGAGTTGAGTGTAGGAGCAGTTGTACAGGGCCCTAGTGAGACCACACCTGGAGTATTGTGTGCAGTTTTGGTCTCCAAATTTGAGGAAGGACATTCTTGCTATTAGACAATAGACAATAGGTGCAAGAGTAGGCCATTTGGCCCTTCAAGCCAGCACCGATTGACGGAGTTATTGAGGGAGTGCATCGTTTTGAGGGATTGTACTCAATCGTATTGAGTGCCTCCATATTGAGGGAGTGCATCGTAGGTTCACAAGGTTAATTCCCGGGATGGCAGGACTGTCATATTTTGATAAAATGGAGCGGCTGGGCTTGTATATTCTGGAATTTAGAAGGATGAGAGGATATCTTATAGAAACATATAAGATTATTAAGGGATTGGACACGCTAGAGGCAGAAAACATGTTTCCGATGTTAGGGGAATCCAGAACCATGGGCCGCAGTTTAAGAATAAGGGGTAGGCCATATAGAACGGAGATGAGGAATAACCTTTTCACCCAGAGAATTGTGAATCTGTGGAAATCTCTGCCTCCGAAGGCAGTGGAGGCCAATTTGTTGGATGCTTTCAAGAGAGATAGAGCTCAAAGATAGCGGAGTCAGGGGATTTGGCAAGGAGGCAGGAACGGGGATGATTGTGGATGATCAGCCATGATCATATTGAATGGCGGTGCTGGATCGAAGGGCCGAATGGCCTACTCCTGCACTTATTGTCTGTTGTATATTGTCTATTGTTCCTCCAGTTCACTTTTTGCTCGAGGTAACTTGCCCCTGGATGAAGAGGCAACAAAGTCTCTGCACTTTCATGCACACCTGACTCCAACTGTTATCAATTTAACGTTTTTAGATATGACTTTCAGAGACATTTAAAAATATTTTTATAAACAAAACAATTTGAAACTAGAATTCATTAAAGAGAAAATACCCAAAAAATAACCTTGTTCTCTGTTTACTGTAAACATACTGTCCCATTTTAGGAATTTCTACCAAACATATTGATAAAAAATAATGAATGAATAAAAATTACCTCCTGTGATTAAAGCACAAATGACTGGTTTGATATCATACCACTTGTCATATATTGATGTGAATGCACTCTTTGTTACTAAAAGGAAAATACCTGAAATGAAACATAAGAGATCAGTCATTAAATATTGCAAGTAATGTTTTTTTGCTTAAAAGATTAAGGACTAAAATATAATTTACCCAAAAAATTCTAAGCTAAAATGGCACCGCATGTCAACAATGCCTTTACTCTACAAATTTTCTGCATGTATCTTCTGCAAAGGGCTTGATCTCTGAAAAAATATTCCTCTCCGTGTCCCCCGCCCGATGGTAGAACATGGCGGCGGCGGCCATTATCGTCGCGCGGGGCACGCAATGAGAAGGTGGCCCTCGCGGCCATTACTTCCTCTGGGAAACCTGCCCCGGGCGCAGCGAGTGAAAAAGTCATGGCCCTCCCTCCGTCCCGCTGCAAACCGAACGCGCTGCCAGTTGCGCCACTCGCAAGTCCTTTGAATAAACCTTGCGAGCGGGTAAGCGAGCTTTGAAAAAGACCTTGCGAAAACACAAGCATCGAGAGAGAAAAAAGAGCCGCGGAAGAGAGAAAAGAGACGAGAGCGAGAAGAAAAAAGGAGCGAGCAAGAGAAGAGGGAGACGAAGCGAGAAAAGAGAAAGAGGAGAGAAGCGAAAGAGAGAAGAGAAAAGAGAAGAGAGAGAAGAAAAAAAGGAGAGAGAAAAAAAGAAGAGAGACAACAAGAGCAACACAAGATCCAAACAAAGAACCCGCTCATTCTCTAGCCCCAGCTACACCCTCTACCCCTCCTCTACCCCCCTCCCTCTCTCTCTCTCGCTTCCTCACCCCCACCTCCCCAGCCCTCCCCCACCCTTCCTCCCCTAAACCCCCTTCCCCCCCTCTCCTCCACACATTCCCCTCCCCAACCCCTTTCCCTCCACCCTCCCCCTCCTCTGCCACCCTCCCGCTCCTCCTCCCCTCCACCCCCCCTCTCCCTCTGTCTCTTGCCCTTCTATCTCTGCCTCTCTCACTGTCTTTCCCCATTCTCTCTCTGCCCTCACTCTCTACACCCCCCCCCCCCCCCCGCCTCCCTCTCTAGACGCACCTGCGAGTTGGGAGCTATGCGTCAGTGGAGAGGGCGGTTATGGGGTAAAAGGGGCTAATTAATAATATTAATATAATATGAAGGGGTGTGGGGGTGGTTAGTGTGTGTGACTCCGGATGCCGCTCCGCATCTCCCCCCCCCCCCGCAAGCGCGCGTTGGGGGAACAGACCCAACTGGTCTGCACTTGGTCTAGTAATACAATAATATTAAAGTTCTGATCTTGAGAATATCACATTTTTGAATTTTCAAGGCAGTCTGGGTATTTATTACTATTTCTGTCACAACAGTCAATTTTGTAATTAGCTACAATTAGGTAATTAACTAATTATATGCTTTAGTTTCAGGTCATCCAAGTAGGATGTTTTATATTTGTTTCAGAATGCTTCAATCTGCAATAACTGAAAATTTCATTCAGTTCTCTTAATTTTTAAGAAAGTTATGGGCTTTTGACCGTTCTCGATTACAGCTTTTGTGTTAAGGCAATGGAAAAGCAATAGGGAACAAGATGCTAATTTCCGAGTATGAAAATGGCCATAACTTGTTTAATGCTGAAGATATGAAAATTAATTAGGTGTCAAATTAAACTTATTTTTATGCTTTATCTGATGGGATAAATTGCAGACTTGATTTTTTAAATCTCAAAATTTTGTAACATTGCTACATTTACCCTCAACTCTCTCCTAATGGTTCCCATTATCCTCTTCTTTACTTATCCAATTCCAGCACTGGTAGTCTTTGTGTTCCCACATCAACCTGGAGCAGATGTTTCTTCCTCACCTCTCCCCTGTCCCACCTGGTTCTATTTGCCCATTATTTTTCACCCCTACTGGGTCGATCTAACACCTATTGGCCTCCATCTCACCCCTCCCCATCTCCCTGACACATAACTACTTATTTTTCCAAATCTCCCCACAAGATTCGAATTGTGAAAGGCAGATGCTTTGTAAAACTACATCTGATCTTAAACAAGTAAAAACAATAAGAATATACGTACCTGCATCAAGCCTTTCTGGTTGGTAAAATAAAGGTGCAAGTATAGACACATCACTGGCACACAGCCGTTTCACAACCTTCAAAGAATATGCAATGTTTAAAAAGGGAATTATCTCAGATGAATGAACTTCTCTACCGAGGTTCCACTGCAAGATTGGTTCTTTGGGAACACAATAATAAAAGGGTAATATGTTAAAAATAAATTATTGTTGATATTTTAAACGGAAAATAAATCTATGGCTAATTTTATTGACAATTCTCATTACTCGGAAGTACAAGTGATTATAAAATGATAGATCGAATCTCAATTCTTAAACTTATTCTTAACATTGCTAAGGCTAACGCTGGTAACCGAAATGCACAAAATTACATCTGGCAGTAAAAATATGCAGAGTTCAGATGTGCACAAAATTAATTAAAACCTATTTCCTCCCATACCATTCTGTTCCTACTACCTGCCATCTGTTAATACATCAGATGAACAACAGAAAGATGTTCAATATGTTTATTTTTCATTACAAAATTAGCATTATCATTCACCAGTTCTAAACATCCAACTTTATACATTTCACCACTACATAGTCAGGAATAATAGTACGTTTAGCACATGGATGAAGCGAAGCAAGTCTTTCTGTATCAGCAGCGCATAGAAAGCTGATAACAATAATTGATCTTAAAATAATGCATTGAAAAGCAAAGATGTGAAAACATTATCAAAAAAACAGACGTTATTCATTTTCATTAGGACTGAAAACCACCAAACGTTTGATAGATATAAAGGGGTGTATATGAGGAATGAGAATTGAAAAGAATGAGAGATTTTGGAACAGACTCCAGGGCTTAGGGCTTTGGCAGCAGTAGAATCAGCTGCCTATAGGTGGCACAATTAAATTTGAGTTAAATTAAAATACTAGAGTTACAGATATCTTGAAGGACCATAAGTCATTAAAGACATTAAAGAGAAAGGAATCAACATGACAGTGGAGGGATTTGAAAACAGGGAAGATGGTGTCAAAATCAAAGCATTACATAACCAAGAGAGAATTTATGTTAGGAAAATAAAGGTGGATGAGTGTACAGGATGTACTGCAAGCTAGATCCTGAGACTTTAAGAGACTATGGATAAGCACCTGGATATACAGGGAATGGAGTAATATGTATTATGTGCAGGCAGATAAGAGTTGGTCTTGACATCAGGTTCGGCACACGTTGAAATAGTCAACTGCAAAAATAACAAAAGTTCACCTTGAGGTTAGATAATATGCCAGGGTTGCAAAGAGTCTCTTTTAGCTCCAGACAAATTTGGTGAGCAAGGTGATGGCTTTGGCTTGGCAACAGAAACTGTGATCAGAAGCAAAGTTGGCTCAGTCTTTTCAAATATTTTAGTGAAGCAAGTTACTGTTCATACAATTGTGAAAGTTGAATGGACTGATTGAACTTAAAGAAAGGTAACTTTGAGGGTATGAGACGTGAATTGGCCAAGATAGACTGGCAATTGATTCTTAAAGGGTTGACGGTGGATATGCAATGGAAGGCATTTAAAGACTGCATGGATGAACTACAACAATTGTTCATCCCGGTTTGGCAAAATAATAAATCAGGGAAGGTAGTGCATCCGTGGATAACAAGGGAAATCAGGGATAGTATTAAAACAAAAGATGAAGCATACAAATTAGCCAGAAAAAGCAGCCTACCAGAAGACTGGGAGAAATTCAGAGTCCAGCAGAGGAGGGCAAAGGGCTTAATTAGGAAATGGAAAATAGTTTATGAAAGAAAACTGGCAGGGAACATAAAAACTGACTGCAAAAGTTTTTATAGATATGAGAAGATAAAAAGATTAGTTAAAACAAATGTAGGTCCCTTGCAGTCAGAAACAGGTGAATTGATCATGGGGAACAAGGACATGGCAGACCAATTGAATAACTACTTTGGTTCTGTCTTCACTAAGGAAGACATAAATAATCTGCCGGAAATAGCAGGGGACCGGGGGTCAAATGAGATGGAGGAACTGAGTGAAATCCAGGTTAGCCGGGAAGCGGTGTTAGGTAAATTGAATGGATTAAAGGCCGATAAATCTGCAGAGCCAGATAGGCTGCATCCCAGAGTACTTAAGGAAGTAGCCCCAGAAATAGTGGATGCATTAGTGATAATTTTTCAAAACTCTTTAGATTCTGGAGTAGTTCCTGAGGATTGGAGGGTAGCTAATGTAACCCCACTTTTTAGAAAGGGAGGGAGAGAGAAAACAGGGAATTACAGACCAGTTAGTCTAACATCGGTAGTGGGGAAACTGCTAGAATCAGTTATTAAAGATGGGATAGCAGCACATTTGGAAAGTGGTCAAATCATTGGACAAAGTCAGCATGGATTTATGAAAGATAAATCATGTCTGACGAATCTTATAGAATTTTTCGAGGATGTAACTAGTAGAGTGGATAATGGAGAACCAGTGGATGTATTATACAGTATATGGACTTTCAGAAGGCTTTCGACAAGGTCCCACATAAGAGATTAGTATACAAACTTAAAGCACACGGTATTGGGGGTTCAGTATTGATGTGGATAGAGAACTGGCTGGCAGACCAAACTGGAAGCAAAGAGTAGGAGTAAACGGGTCCTTTTCACAATGGCAGGCAGTGACTAGTGGGGTACCGCAAGGTTCCGTGCTGGGACCCCAGCAATTTACAATATATATTAATGATTTGGACGAGGGAATTGAATGCAACATATCCAAGTTTGCAGATGTCACGAAGCTGGGGGTCAGTGTTAACTGTGAGGAGGATGCTACGAGGCTGCAAGGTGACTTGGATAGGCTGGGTGAGTGGGCAAATGCATGGCAGATGCAGTATAATGTGGATAAATGTGAGGTTATCCACTTTGGTGGCAAAAACAGGAAAGTAGACTTTTATCTGAATGGTGGCCGATTAGGAAAAGGGGAGATGCAATGAGACCTGGGTGTCATGGTACACCAGTCATTAAAAGTTGGCATGCAGGTGCAGCAGGCAGTGAAGAAAGCGAATGGCATGTTAGCATTCATAGCAAAAGGATTTGAGTATAGGAGCAGGGAGGTTTTACTGCAGTTGTACAGGGTCTTGGTGAGACCACACCTGGAGTATTGCATACAGTTTTGGTCTCCTAATCTGAGGAAAGACATTCTTGCCATAGAGGGAGTACAGAGAAGGTTCACCAGACTGATTCCAGGGATGTCAGGACTTTCATATGAAGAAAGACTGGATAGACTCGGCTTGTACTCGCTAGAATTTTGAAGATTGAGGGGGATCTTATAGAAACTTACAAAATTCTTAAGGGGTTGGACAGGCTAGATGCAGGAAGATTGTTCCCGATGTTGGGAAAGTCCAGAACAAGGGGTCACAGTTTAAGGATAAGGGGGAAATCTTTTAGGACTGAGATGAGGAAAACATTTTTCACACAGAGAGTGGTAAATCTCTGGAATTCTCTGCGACAGAAGGTAGTTAATCCAGTTCATTGGCTATATTTAAGAGGGAGTTATAGTATAGAATAGTATATCTTTATTGTCATTTTCCTGGGTACTCACATACCCAGAGGAAACAAAAAAACGTTGCTCAACCAGTGTCCATTCAGTGGGCAGTAAAAAATAAATAGAAATAAAAATACATATATCATGAACAAATTAAACACTCTACTCTCTACTAAACATCAACAGGCGTTCTGATTGGTCTGTTTCCCCAACGGCGTTTGCGGTGGGGGGGGTGAGAAGAGGGGAGGGAGGGGAGAGGAGGATGAGGAACGGGATAGATTTTGGAGGGAAAGGAGAGCGGGGTAGGGGGTGAGAGATGGGGAGAGAGATGTGGGGGAGGGGGGATGGGGAAGATGGGGAGGAGGGAGGGAGGGGGAGAGGGGTGGGGGAGAGAGGGGAAAGAGTGGGGAGGGAGAGTGGAGGGGAAGGGGGAGGGAAGTGGAAGAGTGGGGAGGGAGGAGGAGAGGGGTAGGGGGAGTGATGGAAGAGGGACAGAGAGATAGGGGGAAGGGGGGGGTGGGGGAGAGGGAAGGGGGTGGGGTAGAGAGGGAAGGGGGTGGGGGAGAGAGGGATGGGAGAGGGAGAGGGGTGAGGAGAGGGAGAGGGGGAGGAGAGAAGGGGGAGAGAAGTGGAAGAGTGGGGAGGGAGGGAGGGGTAGAGGGGTAGCGGGACTGGTGGAAGAGAGACGGGGGAGTGGTGGAAGAGGGACAGAGGGGTAGGGGAAGGGGTGGGGGAGAGAGGGGAAGGGAGTGGAAGAGAGAGGGGTGGGGGAGGGAGAGGGGTGGGGTAAGGGGATAGAAGTGGAAGAGTGGGGAGGGAGGGGTAGGGGGAGTGGTGAAAGAGGGACAGAGGGGTAGGGGGAAGGGGGTGGTGGTAGAGAGGGAAGGGGGGTGGGGGAGAGAGGGATGGGTGGGAGAGGGAGAGGGGTGAGGAGAGATAGATAGATAGAGAGAGAGAGAGAGAGAGAGAGAGAGAGAGAGAGAGAGAGAGAGAGAGAGAGAGAGAGAGAGAGAGAGAGAGAGAGAGAGATAGATAGAGAGATAGATAGATAGATAGATAGATAGATAGATAGATAGATAGATAGATAGATAGATAGATAGATAGATAGATAGATAGATAGATAGATAGATAGATAGATAGATAGATAGATAGATATAAGTTATTGCCACACAGCCAGGCTGGTGGAAATTTGGGTTGTCTGCAGCGATACAATAATAAAGAACACACAACCACAATAAAACTGTAACACAAACATCCACCACAGCATTCATCACTGTGGTGGAAGGCACAAAATTTGGCCAGTGCTCCTCCGTTTCCCCCCCCGTGGTCAGGACCAGAGTCCAGAATCAGTCCAGGATCGGCTCTTCCTCACTGGAGACCGCGGCTTTAAGTTGTTGTAGGCCACAGAGCGGCGGTCAAGATTTAAGTCCCCGCCGCAGCCAGAAGCACCGTAGACTGCAGGGCCGGCGGTCGAAGCTCCCCTCCAGGGGTGATGGTAAGTCCATGCAGGACCCGCGGTAGAAGTCGGCCGCGGGCCGGCAGTGATGGCTTCTTCTTCCCCCGGGTCCCCAACGTGAGATCCCGGGCTGTAGACGCCGCACCAGCTGGAGCTCTGCAGACCGCGACTTCAGGCTGCGACTTCAGGCTGCCGGCTGCCCCGGGCCAGCGAAACGGAGCGCTCCCCTCCAGCGAGCCCCAGCGAGGGCTCACCCGCTCCACGCCGAGAGTCCACGCTGCGCCCGCCGCTGAAGCCCCGGGCACGTCTCGGGGAAAGGCCGCGTCGATCCTTGATGTTAGGCCACGGGGGAGGCGACCTGGAAAAACTCGCCTCTCCGTGGAGGAGGCGACCGAAGCGGTTCCCCCTTACCCCCCCACACCACCCCCACACAAAACACACAAAGAAACATTAAATACAGACTTTAAAACATACTAAAAAAATAAAAAAAAGTTGAAAAACTGACGAGCTGCATGACATGGCTGCTGCCAGAGCAGCGCCCCCTCCGAAAATATAGCCAATGAACTGACCTCAACTACCTTCTGTGGCAGAGAGTTCCAGAGATTCACCACTATCTGTGTGAAAAATGTTTTCCTCATCTCAGTACTAAAGGATTTCCCCTTTATCCTTAAACTGTGACCCGCTTGTCCTGGACTTCCCCAACATCGGGAACAATCTTCCTGCATCAGACAAATGTAATTCAGGACTTTTCTCTTCACAAGCAAAGTCAGAATGACGGTTAGTGAAGAATTCGAATAATCGCTGAGCGCTCAGATGCTGCGCGCGCCTCCTGCACCAAAGGGGGGGGGGGGGAGCGTGTGTCGTCACACACAAAGATCTTGTAGCGGAGAGCTCCGCTATTAGATCTTTGGTCACATACTAAGCACGCGCCTCCACAAACAGATGAGCGTCTTCTTGAATGGAGAGCGCGTGGCCGCCTCCACAAACAGTCACACACACTGTGGACCCGCCCCCACAAAAAATATTGTGTGAGGAAGGGGAGGAGGAGGGTGGAGAGGGAGAGGGGGAGGGGGTGGAGAAGAGGGGGAGGAGAGGATGGGGGAGAGAGGTGAAGGGGGGGAGGGGTTGGAGCGGGCGTGCATGAGTCGAGAGAAGAGAAAAGGGCAGAGAGAGAGAGGCTGGTACAACAACAAAAAAGCTGGATAAACTCAGCGGGTGCAGCAGCATCTATGGACCGAAGGAAAAGGGCAACGTCTTTGGCCGAAACCCTTCTTCCGGGTTTCGGCCAAAAACGTTGACCATTCAATTCGCTCCATAGATGCTGCCGCATCCGCTGAGTTTATCCAGCTTTTTTTATGTCTACCTTCGATTTTCCAGCATCTGTAGTTCCTTCTTAAAGACAGAGACTGTGCACGGTAAGGGAATGAGGAGGGAGAGGGGGAAGAGTGTGGAGGGAGGGGGAGAGTGGGATTGGCTCTGCTGCAGTGTGTCCAGGTTGGTGGTTGGTGCGCGATACTTTGGCAGGGGGCAAAGTCCGTTTATCAGTCTTATAGCCTGCGGGAAGAAGCTGAGCGGTCTTCACAATCCTGTCTAGTTGGTGCCGTTCGTACACCTTGCAGCTCCCGAACCAGGAAGTGATGCCGTAGGTTAATGTGCTATCGATTGTCCCCCTATAAAAAGTTCGTAGGTGTGTAGTGGGGAGACCTGCTTTCCGTAGTCTTCGGAGAGGGTGTAGTCGCTGCTGGGCTCTCTTGACTAGTGCTGTGGTGTTGGTCGTGGACGTCAGGTCATCTGACAGGTGGAGTCCTAGAAACTTCACGCTGCGGACCCTTTCCACATCAGCTCCATTGATGTGCAGAGGTGTATGGTGTTGTTTTCCCGCCCTCCTGAAGTCAACCACCATCTCCTTAGTTTTTCCCACGTTGAGAATGAGGTTGTGGGATTTGCACCATCCTGTGAGCAGCTCCACCTCCATCCTGTACGCCGACTCATCATTGTCACTGATGAGACCCACCACTGTTGTGTCATCAGCGAACTTGTTGATGAAGTTGTTGTTGAGTCTAGCAGTACAGTCGTGTGTAAGCAGACTAAACAGCAGGGGGCTTAGGACACAGCCTTGGGGCGAGCCAGTGCTCACGGCTATGGTTTTTGATGTCCTACTGCCCACCCTGACTGTCTGCTGCCGTTGCGATAGAAAGTTCAGGACCCAGTTACATGTGCCAGCCTCAACCCCCAATAGCTCCAACTTCTCCACCAGCTGCTGCGGAATGATTGTGTTAAAAGCAGAGCTGAAGTCTATGAAGAGGATCCTGGCATAAGTATTTTTCCGATCAAGGTGTGACAGTACGAGGTTCAGTGTTGTTGAGACTGCGTCCTCTGTGGATCGGTTGGCTCTGTAGGCGAACTGCAGTGGGTCTAGGTCGGCAGGTAGACTATTTTTGATATGCTGCATAACCAGTCGCTCAAAACGCAAAACTTAGATGTGGCCCTTGTGGCTAAAGGGATCGGGGGTATGGAGAGAAGGCAGGTACAGGATGCTGAGTTGGATGATCAGCCATGATCATATTGAATGGCGGTGCAGGCTCGAAGGGCCGAATGGCCTACTCCTGCACCTATTTTCTATGTTTCTATGTTTCTATGAGACAGCAGAGAAGTCAAGACAGATGTTAAGGAGATATAGTCAGCCTGCTGGAAGATATTTACAAAATATTTGAAGAAGAGTCCCAACTGAAAACGTCGTCTGTCGATTTCCCCCCACAGATGCTGTTTGACCCACTGAGTTCTTCAACAGTTTGTTTTTTGCCCCATATCTCCAATCACCTGATGATACATTCAGGATCCTTTCTGAATATAAAATCAAACTCCAGTAGAGTAAATGCACAAAATATCCATAAAAGAGATTCTATTTGTGAGTCCGTTTTGGAACATGACTCCCTTCACACATTAGTGATGTCTCCAGTTATGGTGTTGGAGTAGTTTTAAGTTGTAATGTGGAAACTGATGCAAAATAGTATTTGTGCCAAGCATACTAACAATGAACAGGAGGAATGACAAGCAATTAGAAAATGAGACATATAAATCATGTATAGGATCAATAAATGTCATCAGTTCTTGTTTATCCTTACACATAAGTCACTAAATACAAACTCTCGCTGACCTTTCTTGGATCCAGGTCCACAATTATCAAAATCTAAACCTCAAGAATGCAGCAGTACACCATCTCCTGTCATTACTGTACTGTGACATTGAATACCACACATTCCAACAGTATGTGAAACTGATACATTAGACTGCAAAGTGTACAAAGACATTAGGAAAGCAATATTCACCTTACAAGCAAAAGATAATACTTTTCCTGAAATTTCAGAGCAGAAAGTGAGAATGCCACAGAAGCATCCAATAATGAAGCAAATAAAAGCATACTTTAAGTGTCTGCACTGATTTAAATATAAAAGTCTATCCATCAAAAAAGTCAGGAGCATTCCACAAATCAGTGCTGCATGAGGATCATGGAGTAATTGTACCCAAACAATGAATCGGTGTAAAAGAGAACCAACACACAAAACTTCTGATTACTGTTAACTAGTAGTTCATGGCTTTGTCTTGCAGCCCAGCAGTTATGAATCTATAACAAGTCAGTAACAGTGCACTACCAAAACTATTGATCACAGCACAGAGAGCACCATTCCAAACATAGAAGTGTACCACAAGGATATTCCAGCATATCTACATAAACCAGTACAAGACAAATATCAACTAGTTAAATGTAATATTTCACAAGCACCATGGAAAACATGTAGAGTCATGCACTGCTAACTAATGGGGTATAAAATAACTCACATCTAAGTTTTCAAAATATGGTCTTCCCCAGTAGCAGATGATAGTCTCTAATTACAGTCATTTAAATTTAAACAGCTTAGGAAAAGAAATGGGATCAAACATCACCATACAGTATATCAATTGACAACAGACAATAGACAATAGGTGCAGGAATAGGCCTTAGGATCCTTCGAGCCAGCACCGCCATTCACTGTGAACATGGCTGATCATCCACAATTAGTACCCCATTCCTGCCTTCTCCCCATATCCCTTAACTCCGCTATAGACAATAGACAATAGACAATAGGTGCAGGAGTAGGCCATTTGGCCCTTCGAGCAGCACCACCATTCAATGTGATCATGGCTGATCAACCCCAATTAGTACCCCGTTCCTGCCTTCTCCCCACATCCCCTGACTCTGCTATATTTAAGAGCCCTATCTAGCTCTCTCTTCAAAGTATCTAGAGAACCGGCCTCCACCGCCCTCTGAGGCAGAGAATTCCACAGACTCACAACTCTCTGTGAGAAAAAGTGTTTCCTCGTCTCAGTTTTAAATGGCTTACCACTTATTCTTAAAATGTGGCCCCTGGTTCTGGACTCCTCCAACATCGGGACCATGTTTCCTGCCTCTAGCGTGTCCAAACCCTAACAATCTTATATGTTTCAATAAGATCCCCTCTAATCCTTCTAAACTCCAGAGTGTACAAGCCCAGCCGCTCCATTCTCTCAGCATATGACAGTCCCGCTATCCCGGGAATTAACCTTGTAAACCTATGCTGCACTCCCTCAATAGCAAGAATGTCCTTCCTCAAATTAGGGGACAAAAACTGCGCACAATATTCCAGGTGTGGCCTCACTAGGGCTCTGTACAACTGCAGAAGGACCTCTTTGCTCCTATACTCGGCTCCTCTTGTTATAAACGCCAACATGCCATTCGCTTTCTTCACTGCCTGCTGTACCTGCATGCTTACTTTCATAGACTGATGAACAAGGACCCACAGATCCCATGGTACTCCCACTTTCCCAATGTGACGCCATTTAGATAGTAATCTGCCTTCCTGTTTTTGATACCAAAGTGGATAACATCACATTTATCCACATTAAACTTCATCTGCCACGCATCTGCCCACTCCCAACCTGTCCAAGTCACTCTGCACTCTCATAGCATCCTCCTCACAGTTCACACTGCCACCCAGCTTTGTGTCGTCTGCAAATTTGCTAATGTTACTTTGAATCCCTTCATCCAAATCATTGTGTATATTGTAAATAGCTGCGGTCTCAGCACCGAACCTTGCGGTACCCCACTAGTCACTGCCTGCCATTCTGAAAGGGACCCGTTAATCCCTACTCTTTGTTTCCTGTCTACCAACCAATTTTCTATCCACGTCAGCGCTCTACCCCCAATACCATGTAACCATATAATAACCATATAACAATTACAACACGGAAACAGGCCATCTCGACCCTTCTAGTCCGTGCCGAACACGTATTCTCCCCTAGTCCCATATACCTGCGCTCAGACCATAACCCTCCATTCCTTTCCCGTCCATATAACTATCCAATTTATTTTTAAATGATAAAAACGAACCTGCCTCCACCACCTTTCCTGGAAGCTCATTCCACACAGCCACCACTCTCTGAGTAAAGAAGTTCCCCCTCATGTTACCCCTAAACTTCTGTCCCTTAATTCTCAAGTCATGTCCCCTTGTTTGAATCTTCCCTACTCTCAGTGGGAAAAGCTTATCCACGTCAACTCTGTCTATCCCTCTCATCATTTTAAAGACCTCTATCAAGTCCCCCCTTAACCTTCTGCGCTCCAAAGAATAAAGCCCTAACTTGTTCAACCTTTCTCTGTAACTTAGTTGCTGAAACCCAGGCAACATTCTAGTAAATCTCCTCTGTACTCTCTCTATTTTGTTGACATCCTTCCTATAATTAGGCGACCAAAATTGTACCCCATACTCCAGAATTGGCCTCACCAATGCCTTGTACAATTTTAACATTACATCCCAACTTCTATACTCAATGCTCTGATTTATAAAGGCCAGCACACCAAAAGCTTTATTTACCACCCTATCTACATGAGATTCCACTTTCAGGGAACTGTGCACAGTTATTCCCAGATCCCTCTGTTCACCTGCATTCTTCAATTCCCTACCATTTACCATGTACGCCCTATTTTGATTTGTCCTGCCAAGATGTAGCACCTCACACTTATCAGCATTAAACTCCATCTGCCATCTTTCAGCCCACTCTTCCAACTGGCATAAATCTCTCTGTAGACTTTGAAAATCTACTTCATTATCCACAACCCCACCTATCTTAGTATCATCTGCATACTTACTAATCCAATTTACCACACCATCATCCAGATCATTGATGTACATGACAAACAACAGTGGACCCAACACAGATCCCTGTGGCACCCCACTAGTCACTGGCCTCCAACCTGACAAACAACCATCCACCATTACTCTCTGGCATCTCCCATTCAGCCACTGTTGAATCCATCTTGCTACTCCACCATTAATACCCAACCATTGAACCTTCTTAACCAACCTTCCATGAGGAACCTTGTCAAAGGCCTTACTGAAGTCCATATATACAACATCCACTGCTTTACCCTCATCAATTTCCCGAGTAACCTCTTCAAAAAATTCAAGAAGATTAGTCAAACATGACCTTCCAGGCACAAATCCATGTTGACTGTTCCTAATCAGACCCTGTTTATCCAGATGCTTATATATATTATCTCTAAGTATCCTTTCCATTAATTTGCCCACCACTGACGTCAAACTAACAGGTCTATAATTGCTAGGTTTACTCTTAGACCCCTTTTTAAACAATGGAACAACATGCGCAGTACGCCAATCCTCCGGCACTATTCCCGTTTCTAATGACATTTGAAATATTTCTGTCATAGCCCCTGCTATTTCTACACTAACTTCCCTCAATGTCCTAGGGAATATCCTGTCCGGACCTGGAGACTTATCCACTTTTATATTTCTCAAAAGTGTCAGTACTTCCTCTTCTTTGAATCTCATAGTTTCCATAGCTACTCTACTTGTTTCCCTTACCTCACATAATTCAATATCCTTCTCCTTGGTGAATACCGAAGAAAAGAAATTGTTCAATATCTCCCCCATCTCTTTTGGCTCTGCAGATAGCTGTCCACTCTGACTCTCTAATGGACCAGTTTTATCCCTCGTTATCCTTTTGCTATTAATATAGCTGTAGAAACCCTTTGGGTTTACTTTCACCTTACTTGCCAAAGCAACCTCATATCTTCTTTTAGCTTTTCTAATTTCTTTCTTAAGATTCTTTTTACATTCTTTATACTCCTCAAGCACCTCATTTACTCCATGCTGCCTATAATTATTGTAGATCTCCCTCTTTTTCCGAACCAAGTGTCCAATTTCCCTTGAAAACCATGGCTCTTTCCGATTTTTACTATTTCCTTTCAACCGAACAGGGACATAAAGATTCTGTACTCTTAAAATTTCACCTTTAAATGTACTCCATTTCTCTTCCACATCTTTCCCATAAAACAAAATGTCCCAATTTACTCCTTTTAAATCCTTTTGCATCTCCTCAAAGTTAGCCTTTCTCCAATCAAAAATCTCAACCCTAGGTCCAGTTCTGACCCTCTCCATAATTATATTGAAACTAATGGTATTGTGATCACTGGTCCCGAACTGTTCCCCAACGCATACCTCTGCCACCTGACCCGTCTCATTTCCTAACAGGAGGTCCAGCACCGCCCTTTCTATAGTAGGTACTTCTATGTATTGCTGCAAAAAACTATCCTGCACACATTTTACAATCTCCAACCCATCCAGCCCATTTACAGAATGTGTTTCCCAGTCTATGTGTGGAAAATTGAAATCTCCCACAATCACTACCTTGTGCTTACTACTAATATCTGCAATCTCCTTACATATTTGCTCTTCCAATTCTCGCTCCCCATTTGGCGGTCTATAATACACCCCTATAAGTGTTGCTACCCCTTTCCCATTTCTCAGTTCCACCCAAATAGCCTCCCTAGACGAGCCCTCTAATCTATCCTGCCAAAGCACTGCTGTAATATCTTCCCTGATAAGCAATGCAACACCTCCACCTCTTGCCCCTCCAATTCTATCACACCTGAAGCAACGAAATCCTGGAATATTTAGTTTCCAATCACAGCCCTCCTGCAACCATGTTTCACTGATCGCCACAACATCATACTTCCAGGTGTCAATCCAGGCTCTGAGTTCATCCACCTTTCTTACAATGCTCCTAGCATTAAAATATACACATTTAAGAAACCCACCCTCTCTTATTCTCTGTTTATTGTCTTTTTCTTCTCTCTCCCCTACATTTTGGGTCAGAGTGCTACCATTCTCTGCCTCCTGCCTCACACACTGACTGCTAGCGTTCCCAATTTGAGTCCCTCCCCCCAACCATACTAGTTTAAAGTCTCCCCAGTAGCCTTTGCAAATCTCCCCGCCAGGATATTGGTCCCCCTCGAGTTCAAGTGCAACCCGTCCTTTCTGTACAGGTCACACCTTCCCCAAAAGAGGTCCCAATGATCCAGAAACTTGAATCCATACCCACTGCATCAGTCCCTCATCCACTCATTTATCCTCCACCTCGCTCCATTCCTATTCTCATTGTCGCGTGGCACAGGCAGTAATCCTGAGATTGTTACCTTTGTAGTCCTTCTCCTCAACTCTCTACCTAACTCCCTAAATTCTTCTTTCAGGACCTCTTCTCTTTTTTTACCTATGTCGTTGATACCTATATGTACCACAACCTCAGGCTCCTCTCCCTCCCATGTGCCCTAATTTTGCCCACTAATCTCTTATGTGGGACCTTATCAAATGCTTTCTGAAAGTCCAGGTACACAACACCCACTGTCTCTCCCTTGTCAATTTTCCTAGTTACATCATCAAAAAATTGCAAAAGATTAGTCAAGCATGATTTCCCCTTCGTAAATCCATGCTGACTCGGACCGATCCTGTTACTGCTATCAAAATGTGCGGCTATTTCATCTTTTATAATTGACTCCAGCAACTTCCCCACCACCGATGTCAGGCTAACTGGTCTATAATTCCCTGTTTTCTCTCACCCGCCTTTCTTAAAAAGTGGGTTAACATTAGCTACCCTCCAATCCACAGGAACTAATCCTGAGTCTATAGAACATTGGAAAATTATCAGGAATGCATCCACGATTTCTAGAGCCACTTCCTTAAGAACCCTGGGATGCAGACCATCAGGCCCTGGGGATTTATCAGCCTTCAGTCCCATCAGTCTACCCAACACCATTTCCTGCCTAATGTGGATTTCTTTCAGTTTCTCCGTCACCCCAGATCCTCTGGACACTACTATATCAGGAAGATTGTTTGTGTCCTCCTTAGTGAAGGTGGATCCAAAGTACCTGTTCAACTCATCTGCCATTTCTTTGTTCCCCATAATAAATTCACCATTTTCGGTCTTCAAGGGTCCAACTTTGGTCTTAGCTAATTTTTTCCTCTTCACATACCTAAAGAAGCTTTTACTATCCTCCTTTTTATTCTTGGCTATCTTACCTTCGTACCTCATCTTTTCTCCCCGTATTGTCTTTTTAGTTATCTTCTGTTGCTCATTAAACATTCCCGCTCATCTTTGCTATGTTTTATTTTTATACTGTCCCTGACGTCCCTTGTCAGCCATGGTCACCCCTTACTCCTCTT
This sequence comes from Amblyraja radiata, assembly GCF_010909765.2. Classification (NCBI taxonomy): domain Eukaryota; kingdom Metazoa; phylum Chordata; class Chondrichthyes; order Rajiformes; family Rajidae; genus Amblyraja; species Amblyraja radiata. Next base: position 65,046,659 of record NC_045964.1, read on the forward strand.
GGAATCTTTCTTCCTCCTAGGAATGAACTGATCCAGCACCTTCTGTGTTATTCCTAGAAATACCTGCCATTGTTGTTCCACTGTCATCCCTGCTGGGGTATCTTTCCAGTCAACTTCAGCCAGCTCCTCGCTCATGGCCCCATAGTCCCCTTTATTCAACTGTAACACTGACACCTCCGATCTACCCTTCTCCCTCTCCAATTGTAGATGGTCACTACCTCCTAATGGCTCATTCACCTTGAGGTCCTTTATCAAATCCGGTTTATTACATAACACTAAATCCAGAATTGCCTTCTCCCTGGTAAGCTCCAATAACAAAGTCCCTTTCTTTGGGTCCAGTACCAACCTGATTTTCCCAGTCTACCTGCATGTTGAAATCTCCCATAACAACCCCAGCATTACCTTTGCTACATGCCAATATTAACTCCTGATTCAACTTGCACCCTATGTCCAGTCTACTGTTTGGGGGCCTGTAGATGTCCCACTAGGGTCTTCTTTAAGACCTCCATCTTTAAGCTATCTTTAAGAGCTCCCTATCTAACTCCCTATCCCCATCATCAAACTTCAAAAGGGGAAAATAGACACATAGAAACATAGAAAATAGGTGCAGGAGTAGGAGTAGGCCATTCGGCCCTTCGAGCCTGCACCGCCATTCAATATGATCATGGCTGATCATCCAACTCAGTAACCTGTACCTGCCTTTTCTCCATACCCCCTGATCCCTTTAGCCACAAGGGCCACATCTAACTCCCTCTTAAATATAGCCAATGAACTGGCCTCAACTACCTTCTGTGGCAAATGAGAGATCAGTGCAATACTTTTGGGTAAGAATAAAAAAAAGGAGACACGAGAAACTGCAGATGCTGAAATCTTGAGCAAAAAACACAAAAGGCTGAAGTACACTGAATGGGTCAGGCAGCATCTCTGGAGAACATGGATAGGCGATGTTTTGTGTCGGAAACCTTCTGCAGCCTAAAGAGTCCCATCCAAAATACCGCCTATGCATATCCTCCAAAGATGCACCTGACCCGCTGAGTTACTCCAATATTTGTATTTTACTTGAATAAAAAAAGCAAGTCATACAAAACAGATTAGGTGAAACACCAACTCACAGATTTTCTACCAAGATTCAGATCAATGTTGCTGTCAATGAAAGGATACACTGCTACAGGAATGTTGCTGCATAAAAGACTCAGGGCTCATTTAGATCTGGTTAGCCAGATCTAGAAGGGTAGGCAGAATGAATGCAGCTGAAACAAGGCAAACATCTTGATAAATACTATTAAAGAAAGAGGTTCGGTGTACATAGATATGACACCAACTAGCAGTGCAGAAACCCGAAAAAGGACAGAGTGTGGAGCTGATTAGAGTGTTCAAGAAAGTACAAATGGATCATTTGATCCCAATACAGGAGAATACTGAAAAGAGAATAAAGACGGGTGTGAGTTTCAATATATCCCATAATTATCCAAGAAAAGTCATCAGAAAACACAAATGAAGAAAATAAAGAAGTGATATCCTCAGTTACTCTTTAGTTACAGAGAACTAATCCACGAGCAAAATTATTTTCCCTTGATAGAGCCAACAAAACAAGCAAATCATTGACTACATTATTTTAAATGCTTCCATTAGCTTGACCACCATAAATGTAGCCTTAAAGTATAGGAAAATCAACACATTCAGGTTCAAAGGGATATCTAGTTGTTCTATACGAATGAACAAGATTTAGACATATGTAACCTTAATGCAAATCTAGCTTAATTTTGAACCTACCTCTCATGACATCAAGCAAAGTTCCATCTGCTGACTGCCAAAGTGTTCCATAATACAATTTCACTTTCACATACCATTCATCCGCTGGAAACACATCTATCACAAAAAACAAATGTAGTCTATTTCATACAAATAAAACAATTTGAAATCCTGACAAGTAAAACAAGTTGATAGCCAGAAGTTGAAAACAAGTAAATTTTAACAATTCATCATGGATATATTCTATGAAATCTACCGGAGCTTCAACATATATCATTCAAATAGGAACTTCATTTAAAGGTGCTTTTCATTTTATTCTATCAGAAAGGGAATAATGATTCCAAAACTGTATACATTGTACATTCCTACTTGCAATGATCAGTACATGTTGGAACTTCAGGAAATGCTGCAGCGCTTAGGATAATCATAATGGAAACAATGCATTTCGTTGTCTCTGTACTGTACACTGACAATGACAATTAAAATTGACAATTAAAAAATTAAAAAATTGAATCTGAAATTTCCACAATTCTAATTGTCGTAAAATGAAGCAGTAAGGAAGGAGACATGTTGCGTTAAATTTGACTGCAAACTACAGTCCTATGGTTTGAGAGGCCACTGTTGGTCAATACAGTTAAACTGCTAGTTATTTCTTTTAACATTTCTGCCTTTTCTTGGCACAATACGTTGCTAGACCAGGAGATGTTACCAAAGTAAACGATGAATTCCTGGAGTAAATAAATAATACCAATGTTACTTATTTGAACACAGAAAAGTACAGAACAGGAACAGCCCTTTCAACCCATCATTTCTGTGATGATCATGATGTCAATTTAAAGGAATCCCATCTGCTTGCACGTGGTCCATATCCCTCCATTCTCTGCATTCAAAATGCCGCTCAAATATTGCTACTGAATCTGTTTCCACCAAATACCCTGGTAGTGTGTTCCGGACACCTACCACACTAGTATTAGTACCTAAACTATCTATTCCTCTCATAATGTTATATAGTTCTATCAGATTGATACCCAGCTTTCGACACTCCTGAGAAAACCAAGCTTTTCTAAACACCCTTATTGCTAATACAGTCCAATCCAGGCAACATCTTGATGACCAACTTCTGCATCTTTTCCAAACCTCTACATCCTTCCAAAGTTTGGCTCAACCAAATACTTATGCACCTGCAAATGACTTGCCAACTTTTATACTCAGTGCCATGACAGATAAAAACAAGCATTCTCTAATAATAATAATAATGTCTTTATTTATATAGCACATTTTTAGTCAACTTGCATTGACCCCAAAGTGCTTCACACAATTACTTCCATACAGACAGGCAAAGGTGGGTGAAGTGTCTTGCCCAAGGACACACACAGGCAAAGGTGGGTTAAGTGTCTTGCCCAAGGACACAACGACAGTATGCACTCCAAGCGGGATTCGAACCAGCTACCTTCCGGTTGCCAGCCGAACACTTAGCCCATTGTGCCATCTCTATGCCTTCTTTACTATCTTATTCACTTGTGTTGCAACTTTCAGGGAGCTATATTTCACATACCTTATTCTAAGAATTCTGACTGAGTTACTGCAGTACCTTTGGGCACTCCTGGTGGATAGAATGCCAAATAAGCATGCTGACTACCCTAATTGTATCACGCTGTTTGAATGCTGTTGAATCTGTACTCATTCAAGCCAAGTAAATGGCACTCCTAAATTATGCATTGTGGGCATTGGAAAGGCTTTTGGAAGACAGAAGCCACTCTTTCACCAGCCTGGTGACATATAATTCCATGTTTTTAGAACCAAGTGTGAACATTTTCTTCTACTTTCACTGTCCTTGCTTTGATGCCTTTATAGACATTGGCTGGAGTATTGTAATCATTTGCAGAGAGCACACTTTGGAAATAATATTAATGAAATGTTCAATGAATTTTGAATTCTCAAAATGTGAAATGCATTAGTGGAAATTATCAATATGATGGATAAAAAAAACATTGTTTATTGGCCAAGACATGGGAATCGAGAATGGGGGGAGCTTATACTAATCTGTATAATACAATTATTAAGCCACAGTTTGAGTACTAAATATAATTATGCTCATCGCATAACAGGAAAATGTATTTGGACTGAAGACGTGGAAAGAATTCTACAGCAAGTAACTCATCTCCTATTTACACAAAGCCTGTCCACCAGCTATAAAGCTCAGTAATATGGTGGAGCACTCTCGACTTGCCTGAATGAGTTCAACTTCAACAACATTCAAGAGGCTCGTCACCATATAGTACATAGCAGCTCACTTGATGGGCACCCTATCCACAACCATGCACTCACTCCACCAACGGCACACAGTTGCACCTGTGTGCATCATCTACAGATGGTACTGCAACAACTCACCAACACTCCTCAGACAGCACCTGCCAAACTCACCTCTACCAGCTCTATCACAACCTCTACCAGGACAAGAGCAGCAAAACAAAAGGAACACCACACCGGGAAGTTGCTCTCCAAGCCACACACCTGACTTGGGAATATACCACTGTTCCTTCACTGTTGCTAGTATCTCCTGCTCTAAAAGCATCATAATCAGAATCACACTTTATTCGCCAAGTATGTTTTGCAACATACGAGGAATTTCATTGGCCAGATAAGTCACACAATTAAAAGTAACAGATCACTTCAAAAACACATGAACATCCACCAAAGTGACTCCTACACATTCCTCACTGTGATGAAAGGCGAAATAAAGTTCAAGTCCTTCCCTTAGTTCTTCCTCGGTCGTGGGCCTCGAGCTCCTGTTGACGGGATGATCTTAACTCCCGTAGCCGGTGGCGTTCGGGCCCTCCGCGTCGAGGCGATCTGCTCCTGCATCGGGGGGGGATGTCAGCTGGACGATAGAACCTCGTTTCGGGGCTGGTGAACATTCCGCGACGTTGGAGCTCCCGACTCAGCCTCACCCAAGACTGCGAGCCGTTGTTAATTCCACGGTGGCCGCGGTGGAAGCGATCCCAGGCAAGAGATCAGCTCTGATGTTAAGTCCGCGTCCCGCGATAGGGCTCAAAGTCAGTCCGAGGAGGCTTCCAGCTCCATCGATGGAAGGCCGCAGAGCCTGGACAATGTTATCCGAAAATTGATCACATCTCGGGGAAGGTAAGAACCTGGAAAAAAGTTTCCCCGTTCCCCTCCCCCCTCCCCCCACATAAAATAAACCAAAGAACAATAAACAAAACTTTTAATAAACTAAAAAATAACAAAAAGAGTGAAAAGACTAACAGATTGCCGGCAGGGCAGCCATCTCACCGGCGCCCCTGATGGCATTGTGCATATATTGTACCCTCACCTCAAGGACTGCAACAGTTCAACAAGGCATGACCACCACCTTCTAAAGGATTATAGTGATGGAAAATAAAATGCTAGCTCAACCTGCAAAGCCCACATTCATTGAATGAATAAAAACAGATCAGAGAGAGCACTACTTAATGGAAACGGTAGCGTTAGTTCCCCCAAAAAGACTTCAAGAAAATTATTTTGGCAGAAAATGTCAAAATGTTATGAATCCATTTTTCTTGCAGAACAATGGGAGGTGGATGTTCAAGCTGAGAGCTAAGGAAGTGGTGGAAGATGTCTAATATACTGAATAGTTTATTCCTATTGCCTGATATGATATTTGTGAGAATATAAATTGGCAGGCTCATTGAGCAAAGCACAAGCAGCTGGAGGAATTCAGCAGCTCAGGCAGAATCTGTGCAAGAAAGTGGACAGTTGACATTTTAAGCCAAGACTCTTGTTCTCGACTGAAAGAATAGTCTCTTTCCAAGATCCCCTCTACTCTTCCATTCCAAACAAAATATTGACTGTCCATTAACTCCCATAAATGCTACCTGACCTACTGAGTTCCTCCGGCAGCTCGTTTCTTACATTCTTGTCTCTTGTATCTCCATTTTAATACCAAGCTCATGTTCACATAGATAATGCCACAACTAGTGATGGCGACAATTTTTTTCTTCTACAACTGTATTCAATGGAATAAAGACCTTTGTTTGAAAGAGGAGTTTTTGAAAAGTATCATCCTTGTCCTCTATTAAACTGTCTAGAAATGGTTGGTTTAGGCACAAATTTGAATAAGCGGGAACTAAATCCATAAACTGAAATTTATCACAAATCTAAAAGATACATCAACCCCTGTTGTCCCCAAATTACCTGTATCAAGTACAAGCTCTTCTCTTGGGATGCTTAGATGCCATGCAGACTTTTGATGTGTCTAGGTGAAATTATTAATACAATAAATACAAATAAAATAGAACTACAGTTTTAGTAACAAATGCTAATTAAATTGATTACAATTACATCCATTACAACTTATTGTACCAAAATGCATAGCCATTGATCTAAATTTTAGGAAATTAATAGATTAATTAAAAATAAAAAGAACTATACTGTGCAGAAAACTTGGAATATGTATTAAATGCAAATATAACCAGGACTCCAAAGCTCACAGGTCATAGAGCAGATGCATCCTAATTGTTTCTCTATGTTATACAAAGTGAATAGTTGCTTTCAATCGGTAACCAGCCGCAAAATTAATAAATGAAAACAAAGCTGAGGTACTAATCTAATAAAACTAATTTCAATGTAAAACCAAAAAAAGGGATACTCCTGAATCCAAATTCACTTAGTGATTAGAATTCACTTAGTGATTAGAATCATAAAGCACAGATGCAAGCCCTTTGGCCCAACTTGCCCATGCCAGTTAAGACACCCCATATACACTTGTCCCAGTTGCCCATGTTTGCCCCATATCCCTCTGAACCTGTCCAAATTCCTTTTAAATGTTGCTATAATACCTGGATCAACTACCTCCTCTGGCAGCTCATTCCATATATGCACCATCCTCTGTGTGAAAATGTTGCAGCACAGGAGTACGGTGAGTAACCTGGCAAAAAATCGTAGCGCTATCGTGTACCGATTTTGCGCAAAAACCCCGCAAAGCGGAACACAAGATCAGAGTTTTACATATGTATAGATAGATAGAATAGTAAGATTAAACGAGAACTTACCAGTTTGAAGTTTGATCTTGATTTTATGAGGAGTTACAATGAGCGATTACGTGAAGGGCCATCTGTCTGCGTGCGCGTCAATCTTCAAAGCAGCGGTGTAAAATCACAGATAAAAAGAGGACCTGAGAATAGTAAGATTGTGAAGAAACTAGAACTTCCAGATGACCTTGATAGTCTGAGGGTGGGAGCAGTGGGCACGTAATCGCTCATCGTAACGCCTCATAAAATCAAGATCAAACTTCAAACTGGTAAGTTCTCGTTTAATCTTACTATTTTACTTCAGAGTCACGTGAGTGACTACGTGAAGATTTCAAAGCTCTGTGATTTCACGCCGGTTACGAATCCAGGCGTCACACACTGAATGGATTGACCATGGATGAGAGTAATCATTAAAGCATTCAGACATAACGTAGTTAAGTAAAGACACTGATGCTTTAAAGGAAATATTTTTAAAAAAAATAGTTTCCTCTCCCAACCTGGGGGGAAACGAGGAAATAGAACTTAAAACGGTATGTGCAAACATCCCCGGTCCTGTTATGGGTTTGTTGTAAAACCGGTGGAACATCCGTTCATTCGCCCATCCTGCAGCCGCTAGGATGTCGTCAAGGGGCATGTCCATTGCTCTTGCTGCCGACGTAGATGCAGCCCTGGTGGGGTGAGATTTAAAAATGTCAATGTTCACTCCCGCTACCGCCATTACCTCCTTTAACCATCTAGAGATGGTTTGAGTTGACACCTTCTGATGTGGTTTTTTTTATGGCTGATGAGGACAGATTGTTCTGAGCCTCTGAGGTTCTCCGTAACTCTCAGATAGTGGTGTAAGTATGTTACCACACACAACCGTTGGTCCTCTGGATATGCCAAGAACTGAATCTTCATCCCTGGCATTCCTGGCCTGCTCTGTTTTATCAGGTCCCTGATAACGAATGTTATTTTGTTGATATTGGTGGTCATGTAGTCCAATCGTAACTTTTGCAGAGTCTGGACTCTTTGGGCTGTTATTAGTGCCATCAGCATGACCACCTTCAGGGTTAGTTTCGATAATGGTAAGGCCATTGGCGGTCCCCACTGTCGCAGGAGGGTTAGTACCACGCTCACATCCCAGGTGTCGTGTACCTTGGCCTTGTAGGTATTAAATTGTTAATACCCTTCATAAATCTAGTTATGAGGGGGTGCATTCCTATCGACCCGTGCCCTGCCTCCAGCATTAGATAGGAGGAGAGTTCGCTTCTGGCACTATTGATTGCACTATAACATAGTTTCTGGTCATAGTACATGGTTGATAGGAACTCCAAGACATCCGTAATCCGAACTGTGTTGTATGTAATATTGTTGGCATTGCAGAACATTTCCCACTTCTTTATATGGCGTACTGTATTTTAGTACCGTCCCTCCATGCCGTAGTGATGACATCTACAGTTCGATCGGACAGTCCAAGACCTTGATATGGCCTCCTCAGAATCTGCAAACCAACAAATTAATACGGTCATGTAGTGGATGATTGTTCCCTGTAACTGGGTTCACTAGGAGGTCCCTGCTCTTGGGTACAGCCATTAATGGCTGGACTATAATTCCCAAAATTTTTGGGAACCAGGCTTGTGTAGGCCAATCTGGCACTACCAAAATGCCTGTGGCTTTGTCTTGCTTGATTTTGGTCAAGCATCGGTTGATGAGACAAAATGGAGGAAAAGCATTCATAAACATTCCTCCCCAATTGAGGGAGAAAGCATCCACTGCTTCTGCTCCTGGATCCGGCTCCCAGGACACATATCTGGGTAACTGATGGTTTAATCTAGATGCAAACAGATCAATATCTGGAATGCCAAATCGTGTAGTTACTTCGTTAAATACTGCCCGATTCAACATCCATTGTGTTATCATTAAACATTCGTGACCTGGCATCTGCCACCGTGTTATATCTACCTGGTAGATAGACCGCCATGACCCAAATATCCCTCTCGATACACCAGTGCCAAATGAGGTTTGACAATCTGTCGGAAGATACAGATTTTACACCAGCCATGTGATTGATATATGCCACCGCTGTAGTGTTATCTATCTGAATCTGAACATGCACATGTTGCATGTTGCTACAGAAAGCCTTGAGCCCATATTGTGCCCCCAACAATTCCAGGTAATTGATTCCATGTTGTTGGAGAATCACAGACTCCTGCTCATTCCATCTGCCCCCACAGCTCCTGACTGTGTTAGTAGCTCCCCATCCTAAACCGCTTGCATCGGTTTGAAGAACCACCGATGGGCTTCCGAGCAAGATTTCCCTTGAGCTGTGTCTCAAGTTCGTCATCCACCATTGTAATTCAACAATGGCCTCTGTTGGCAATCGCATAGGTTTGCCAAAATTGGCCTGCATGGGATCTGAGTGCTCGTTCCTTTGCTCGCTGTAAATTCTGGTAATGCAAAGGCCCGTAATGTACTGCTGGAAAAGCAGCTACTAATTTGCCAATTACACTCGCTGTTTGCCTGATAGACGGCTTGTATTTGACTATCAGATCATTGCAGGCTTTAGTCAAATCTTGTTGTTTGCCCATAGGCAAAGTCACCAACATTTTTACTGTGCTGATTGTAAATCCTAGGTAATCAATTACCCTGGTAGGTGTCAATTTTGATTTAACTGGATGGATGAGGAAACCAAGTCTTTCAAACAGGGTTTTGGTTGCTTTGACTGATGCTTCTGCCAATTCTTTGGTGACTCCAAAAAGGAAAATGTCATCCAAATATGCCATGACTATGTGGTTCTGAGACCTTAGTAGACCCAGAATTGGTTTCAGTAGTTTGGTAAATAGTCTAGGGGCTGATATCAAACCATTTGGCAGTGCCTTGTATTGCCATTATTGACCCATCCAGTTAAACTTCAAATATCTCCTGTACTCTTTGTGAATAGACACCGAATAGTATGCATCTTCGAGGTCGATGCATGCCATGTAACCATTTTTGGAAACCAACTGAGTAGCTGTTCCAAAATTGTCCATTTTGAAATGTTTATATTGCACATATGTATTGAGTTCCATAAGATCTAGAATGATGCGAACCCCTCCATCTTTTTTCTCTTTTGAGAAAATATTGGATATGAATTGGTGAGGTTCTGTACGTGACCTCTCAATTACATTTTTGTCAGATAAAGTTCCAATCTCCTTCTGTATATCCATGATTTCTTGTTGAGAGAAAACATATGTGCGATAATTTGAATGTAGTGTGGGTGGTGATGAATTCAAAATGAACTCAATTTTGAACCCTTCTATAACAGTATAAACGGGTCTGTCGTGACCCAACACCATTCTTTCCATAAATATTTTACCCTTCCTCCCACCTGTACGTGAGGCCTGTCTGGAGGAACTGGTTTGACTTACCTCTGACGTTACTGGCAGTATGGCACTGGTTTTCGTTCGCGAGGTTTTGGAGGTTGAACTGGTGGTTGCTCTCTCCTCATCCTCGCTGTGGGCCGGCTGGGGCCTGCCCCTAAAAAAGATCCAGATGACATGGTTGACTGCTTGGACCTTCAGGGAAGCACAGTTAGCTGGTGGGGGGTACCTGTTTATGGTTTCTTCCATGGCCAGGTCTTTTAGTTGATGGGATGCTAAATAATTGATATTACTAGCAAGATCTTCATCCAGGGGAGCACCCAGTGGTGTTGTGATGGCAAACCTGGATGATTGCAGTGGTACTTCTTCTGCACGTCCCTGGGAATGTTCCCCCCTTGTGCTTCCATACTCTGATTCAGAGTAGTTTCCTCCATATGTACTTCCCCCTCCAATGGGGAAGACATTGTGCTGCCCCATATACGAGGCTCCTGGCACGGTCTGCTGTGGAGACCCGTGCTGATACTGCTCCCTCCTTCGGAGCAGATCATTGTGGAGCAACTTCTCCACAAGTTGCTCCATGTGGGAGAGTCGTCCTCGGACGCTCTCCGTCGAGGGAGGGTATCCCTCTTCCCCGGACTCATCCGAGTCAACGAGTCTGGCAGACTTGTGGGTGGCTTTTCATCCCGCCGGGACCACCACAGTGCTGTCATCCCGCAACAAGTCTGCTGCTGCCGGTTCTGCCGCCGGCAATGTCGGAGAAAAAGACCGTCGCCCGCTACTCGGAATGCCGCGGTCTTCGGCAGCCGACCTCCCCGCGGACCGTCTCTTCGACATCTTGGGCTCTGAAAGTACAATTACTTCACGCCCGAAAAAGAAAGCAGATAAGTATTTCAGCTTCTCTTACCTGCCGCTTTTTTAAATCACAACGGCTGGGAGGACGCAGTGCCTCTGCCAGTCCATTGCGCGCGTTGCGTTCAGACGTAATGACGCGCACGCAGACGGACGGCCCTTCTTCACGTAGTCACTCACGTGACTCCGAAGTAAAATAGAATAGATAGATACCGCAAACATTTGTCAGACTGGGGACTGAATGAGATTTGTAATAAAACAACATGAGGAGAAAAAGAATGCAATGAAAAACTAAAGATTAATACTTATTTCATGAATTTTGTTGGACAAATGTAGCATATTCCTTTAAATTAATTTTGGCGATAAGACTGTTGCCTTTACAAGTTCATGAAGATGTAAAAGGTGGAGTCTTACCAAGGTACGTTCGAAGTCAAAGACATATTTGAAAGACCTGTTGAATATCTCTAAACTTGGAATCATTCCAACACTGGTATAGAGAGGCACATGCATGTTCATTAATTCTTCATCCGATGGTGCTTTCACAAAGTACAAACTGCAGCTGACATTCTGAAAGATGCATTTTTTTACATAATTCAAATATAAATTCAATTATATCATATGATATATCATTTATATCATATTACATTTAAATCATTCGATATATCATTTATATCATATTATATTCATATCATTCAATCCAATTAAGGTGCAAAGTAATTTACTGGAATCCGAATAATCAGGAGGAAAGGATCGGGGGGGGGGGGGGGGGGGGGGGGGGGGGGGAGGGAGGAGGGAGTGGGAGGGGAAGTTGTTGATGGGCTGAAAGGTGGAAGATGAAATAGGATTCCGTGAGTAGAAACAGACAAATTGTATTCTACAACTTTATGGCCTATAATATTATTCACCCTAGCATTTCTATCAAGCCTGGGAAGAAATATGATTGAATGACGAGAGCAAAATTACAAAACGAGAGTGCCTACAAGCATATCTAAAACCGAGGTATCAACATCTAACATCGCTACATCCAGCGATGAATGGTGGTGGACAATTGAATAATAAACCAGAGATTGCAGTTCTCAAAACTTCATTTCTTAATGATTATGGAGGGCAGCACTTGCATGCCAAAACAAAGCTGAAACATATGCAATCAAATGGAGTATCTATTTCAATCCCAAATGTTCTGCGATCACAGAAGCCAGTCTTCAGCCAATTCAATTCACCTAGTGTAATATGGAACAATGGCTCAAATCAATGTATACATCAAAAGCCAAGGGATCAGATGGCATGCCAGTTGTGGTGCTGGAAACGTACACTGGTTGTGTTAACCATCCTTATCCAATGTAGTTACCATTCTGATATTTAATCTGATAATGCTCTTAATCATTTACAAGCTATTGTCTATATTCATATTAAGTTGCCGTTCGTGATAACTTCCTCACTGGTGTTCAAATGGATTTTGTCAGGACCATTTGGCTCTCGAACTTGGTTGCTTGGTGCAATCAAATACAAAAGTTGACAAAAAAGCTTTCTGTATTCATACCATATTCATTTCAAATAAGTTGACAAAAAAGCTTAATTTCCTCCTGTTCTAGAAAAGACGTTGTTGTTATAGGAAATATGTTGTTAAGCTGAAAAGACTATGGAAAAGATTTACGAGGATGATGCCAGGACTCGAGGGCCTGAGCTATTGAGAGAAGTTGAGCAGGCTAGGTCTTTATACTGTGCAGGAGGATGAGGGGTGATTAAGGAGAGATTTGTATTAATTTCAAAGGTAGAATAATTCATACTAGTCATAACTCATTAAATGATCCAAATCTAAACAGATACCATTCTTTAATGGCCCTTTCAGAGGTACGCTTTGCGTGAAGATCCCTTGGGAGGGAGGGGGAGAGGTGGGGGGAAGGGAGGGGGAGGGGTGAGGAGGTGAGAGGGGGGAGGGGTTAGAGGGGGGAGGGGGTGAGAGGGGGGAGGGGTGCGAGGGGGTTATGGATGGGAGGAGCAAAAGGGTGAGGGGGAGAGAGGGGGGAGATGAAGGGGGGGGAGGGGGGAAGAAGGGGGGGTGGAGAAGGAGGGGGGAGAAGGGGGGGAGGAGAAGGAGGGGAGAAGGGGGGTTGTTACTGAACTGAACTCACTTTGGAATGAATCCATTAACGGAGCCACTCTGCTGCTGGATTCTAAGTTGTCCCTGCCTTTCCTCTGGAAGCCTCCTCGTCCCCATCAGGTGCCGAGTTCCCAGAGCCCTGGTTAAACGCGGGAGCCGCTCACGGTTAAGTCTGTGAAAGCGGCCCCATTAGAGTCTGTGAGCAGCAGCAGCAGGGTTCAACGTAGGAAGGACCATTGCGCCTATTGTAACGGTTCTGGCAACAGCCGGCGTTCTGCTCTGTCTGGGGGGAGAGGGCGAGTGGGAGGGAGATTGAACGCAGGGTGGCAGTGCCGCGAGCGCACCCCACAAACAGCGGGTCCTTTCTAATCTAACATGTCAATGAAGAAAGGAAATTTATTTTAAAAACTCTCTTTGAAAATAAATGTAAATGTTGAACAATTAATCCAGACTGAGTGGGGGGGAGGGGGATTGAAAACAGGGTGGCGGTGCCGCGAGCGCGCCCCCACAAACAACGGGTCCTCTCTAATCTAACATGTCAATGAAGAAAGAAAATCTAAAAGTGAATGAGCTAGCGAAATGGAAAAAATGACGGAGTTTCATGATGGAGTGCTGGCGGACCAAGGAATCAAAGGCCGAATCTGGCGCGCGCGCGCACACGCACACACACGCACACACACTTTTAATATATAGATAGATTTTGTATTTAAATCGTGCCCATTTGCTTGAACTAAAAGCTCTATTTGGTTTGTTATTAATCTCTGTCAAAATTGTGAATTGTAAGTTGGAGTTCTAAATGAAGCAATAATACCCATAGTTGCCCAGTTGGGTGATTTAAATTGTTTGAGTTCCTAGCATACATTTGGACTTTACAACTTTGCTTCATTCATATTTTCAGGAAGCATTTATTGCCCATCCCTAAATACCCATGACTTGATTTATTGTAGTTTTTTGGAAATAATATTATCATATTGCTGTTGGTATTGAGTCCCGCGGTTTAGATCCAATAACACTGAAGGAATGGCAATCCTTGCTACGAACATGCAAGTATTAAAAGGAATGCCAGTCGGAAGGCCATTTTGTCCTGGATTGTATTGAGTTTCTTGAAAATGTTGAAGCTGCTCTCTTCAGGCAAGGGGAGAGTATCTTGTTCCTGACATGCCTTGAAGATGGTGAAAAGGTTTTGAGGTGAATTACATACCACAGAACACTGTCCATGATCTGCTCCTGTAGCCTTCATGAGGTTGAGATTCTGGTTAACAGTGACCACCATCCAGAACACTAACGGTGAGGAGTTCAGCAATGGTATTGCCATTGAATATAAAATGTATATAAATATATTTTCTCCAGTTGGTGCTTGTCATCAGGTGCCAATTTTGTATGCAAGTATTACTTGCTATGTCTCACCGATTCTCCATTGCAGCTTCATTTGTGAAAGCGTTCCACACAGAATTAAACATTGAGCAATCATCAGTCAACAGACCTACCTCAGGCCTTATCATGCAAAGCGATTGAAGAAACACCTGGTTGGGCCTAGGAGTCTGCGCTTACAAAATCTTGTAACAATGTCCAGGGACTGGGATGATTCAACTCCACTATATGTTTCTCTCGCGCAATGTATGGCTCCAGCTATTGGAGTGTTATTCCCTCGATATCTATTGACTTAATTATTGCCACAGTCCCGCAAGGCAAAATACCATCTTGATATCATGGGAAGTTGCTTCACCTACTGAATTAAACACATTGTATCAGATTTGGACAAAGGTTATGGTGAAATCTGGGGCAAGTGATCCTGGCAAACACCAATTGGGGCATTGGTAAGCAGTTTAATGGTAAGTAAATGCACTTGATAACATTATTGAAGACACCTTCCATCCATTTGCCGAAGATAGAAAATAGACTAAATGGGAATGAGAATTTGACAGTTCATGCTTTCTTCCAAGGAGGAGGCTGATCAACCCAAAGAGTTTACTCGTGTACTTAATTTTTGTAATGCAGGTGCACAACCTTTTATCTGAAAGCCTTGGGACCAGATACTTCTCGGATTTCGGAATTTTTCGGATTTCTGAATGGGAGATTTTTAGCGTAGATTAGGTAGGTAGCGCGGGCGGCTTGAAAAGTCTGGAGCGGCTGCCTCCTCCCCGGAGACCGGGGAATCATTGTAAATCATTGCTTGAATGTTAGTCAGTTAGTTTGGAGGGATTTTATGTGGTGGGGGGGTGAAGGGGGAAACTTTAATTCTTAGTCCCCTACCTGGTCGGAGAGGCGGTGGGCGAGGCCATGCCTTACCGGGTCGCCGTGCAGTAAGCTCCGGAGCGCTGTGGCCGCCGACACACAACATCGCGGAGCTGGGGCTGCGGGCGTCCGGCCGCGGGCCGCGCTGGATTTGGAGCGCCGCGCAGCCAGGGGTAGAGTTGCCGGGGTCGGAGCTATAACCGGCGCCGCCCGCGGCCGGACGCCCGCAGCCCCAGCTCCACGATGTTGGGAGTCGGCGGCCACAGCGCTCCGGAGCTTACTACACGGCGACCCGGTAAGGCATTGCCCGCTCCCCGCCTCTCCGACCAGGTAGGGGACTAAGAATTAAAGTTTCCCCCTTCACCCCCCCCCTTCACATAAAAGCCCTCCAAACTAACTGACTAACATTTAAGCAATGATTTACAGATGTTTAAGTGTCTCCCTGGTCTCCGGGGAGGAGGCAGCCGCTACAGTAGTACAGACCTGGATTGACCGTGGGTCGTTTTGGGTCAAGTTTGGCGCCAAACGCGAGCTTTGGTGTGCAGCCGACATCCTGGAAAAAATGTCCGGTTTTCGGAGCTTTTCGGTTTCCGGAACTCCGGATAAAAGGTTGTGCACCTGTATATTCTCTCTCACGTGAATTCCGAATTATCCACCCACAAATATATACTGGGAGCAATTTACAGAAACCAATTAATCTATATCATTTATTGATGATGTGAGAGGAGCCAGAAGCACCATGTGGTCACAGAGAGAACATACAAACTCCACAGACAACAGTTGAGAACAGGATTCAGTTGTTGAAGCTGTGAATCAACAGCACTAATTACTACACTACAATGTTATCCATAATTTAATAATAAATAATGAAGATCATTAATTAGAAAACCAAAAAGTAAGATATCATGAATATACCTTAAGATGTTTGGCTATAAAAGGCCATGTATTTCTGTTTGGTTCTCACGTGCAATTAGAAATACAATTAGCATCACTGTCTTTATCATAGTAAAATGGTGCTAAAATACCTCACACCGAGAGAAGTAAACATATTAGAACAAGTGACTAAAAATGCAATCAGATAAATAGATTTTGAAGAACTACTCAAATAGGGAAAGGTAACTTAACAGGAAAAGAGGGTTATGAAGGGAAATTCAAAGTTTTAGGTCTAGGTAGATGAATGTATTCCTGCCGTTATTGAGGCAAAATAAATGAGGATTTGCAAAAGATCAGAACTGGATCCACAGAGATCTCAGTGTTGAAGGGCAACTGAAATAACAGACTGCTGTCTGAGGCCATTGATAAGCATTAGGATGAGGATTTTAAAATAGTCTGGCTGGGAGCTAGCATAGATTCTTAGGCACAGTTTGAATTGGCTACACATGGACATTAGAAATTTAGATGGTTTCAGATTTATGGAGGGTGGAATATAATAGGCCAAACAGAAGAGCATGGGCCCAGTCACACCAGATGGTAACAAAAGTTTTGAAGATGTTTTTAACAAATTATTTTAGAAACATTGAATTCATACTTAATATTATAATTAGAAATGTGTGTCCTGTGTGTTTATTTTAATTACCAAATAATGTGAATGAAGATATAGTCTGATCCTTTCATCTTCCACACTTGAGTCTTCTGTTGTACATCTAAATTTTTCATTGTCAGGATCTGAATGAGAAAATAAAGTTTCATTCTCACAGAAAATATCCCCAAGACAATTTCAGGTAAATTGTATAGAATTACTTATTTTAGAATTACATATATTCTCGAAAGACTTACAGTATTTACATCTACACATACACCCCCTGAAACCCAACAACCGATCAAATCTACTCAGCCTCATGCACTGCCTCGAGGATATAAAGTGTTCGATGGCACAGAACTTCCTCCAACTAAACCAGAGCAAGTTTGGGGTCATCCTACTCGGACCCTCGGACTCCATCAAAACGATAGCAGGCAGCCTTGGAAGCCTAACCTCCTTACTCAAACCGCACATCAAAAACCATGGCGTGATATTTGGCTCCGCATTAAAGTTTGACAAACAAGTCAATGCTGTGGTAAAAGCTAGCTTCTTCCAGCTTCGCACAATAGCTAAAATCAAACCATTCATCCAATTCGACGACCTTGAAAAAATCATCCACGCATTCATCTCCTCCCACCTTGATTACTGCAACTCCCTATACACTGGCATCAACCAATCATCCCTCTCCTGTCTGCAATTGGTCCAAAACGCCGCAGCGAGACTTTTGACGGGTACCCGTAAAAGGAACCACTTCACCCCGATTCTGGCCTCTCTCCACTGGCTCCCAGTACGGCACAGAATCAACTTCAAGCTCCTCCTCTATGTATACAAAGCTCTTAACAGGCTTGGCCCCCCCTCCCACATCAAAAATCTTCTAACCCACCATTCTACCTCCAGGTCCCTCAGATCGGTCGACTTGGGGCTACTAACTATCCCGCGGTCCAGGTTTAAGCTCAGGGGCGACTGCGCTTTTGCAGTTGCAGCACCTAGACTGTGTAACAGCAACCCTCTCCTCATCAGAACTGCTCCCTCCATCGACTCCTTGAAGTCTAGACTTAAAACCTATTTCTACTCCCAAGCATTTCTTGAGGTCCTCTGAGGGAGCGCTGTAAACAGTGTATGTATGTATTGTTAGATCTGTGTACCATTGTATGTAGCACGTCAGTACCTGCACTGATGTAAAGCACTTTGGTCAATGAGAGTTGTTTTTAAATGTGCTATACAAATAAAATTGACTGACTGACTGACTTATTCCTCAACCCAGACATGGAAACATACAAAATAAGTGCAAGAGTAGGCAATTCGGCCCTTCAAGCCAGCAATATGATCATGGCTGATCATCCAAAATCAGTACCCCATTCCTGCTTTCTCCCCGTATCCCTTGATTCCGTTAGCCCTAAGAGTTGTGTCTAAAGCCCCTGTCCCACATACGTGTCCTTGGCATGCTAATTACGCGACCTTGTCGTCGTGTTGAGGCGCGACGGTCCCGTGAAGGTCGCGGCGACTTCATGCGCCCGCACAGCCATCTGGAGCGCGTGACGTCATTTGAAGATGGACGCAAAATGTAGGAGTAACTCAGCGGGACTGGCAGCATCTCTGGAGAGAAGCAATGGGTGATGTTTCGGGTCGAGACCATTCTTCAGTCTGAAAGAAGGGTCTTGTCCCGAAATCATCCATTCCTTCTCTCCAGAGATGCTGCCGGTCCCGCTGACTTACTCCAGCATTTTGTGTCTATCTTCAATTTTCTTGGCCACGCTCTGGGAGTAGAAGTGGGGGCGGATCCGGACCTCAACGGCCGTGAGCCCCAGGCCAAGCTCGGCGATCGTTTGCCTGTTCTGCTGCTGTTGGAGGTGAGACGTTGCGTCGCACCAGGGTCTTGGGCCTGTCCCACTTTGGCGTGTGAATATTTTGTTCGCTATAAAATTTCAGAGCGCTGCGCAATACCGCGCACAACTCCATGCCCCTCCGCGCTTCTCAGTGGGACCGGACCCGCGTGGCCACACGTTGCCCGTGCGCCTCAACGCGATGACGAGGTTGCGTAATTTGTGTGACAAGGACACGTAAGTGGGACAGGGTCTCAACTCTCTCTTGAATACATCCAGTAAATTGACCTCCACTGCCTTCTGTGGCAGAGAATTCCAGATTCACGACTCTCTGGCTGAAAAGGTTTTTCCTCATCTCAGTCCTAAATGGCCTACCCCTTATTCTTAAACTATGACCCCTGGTTCTGCACTAACCCAATATGGGAAATGTTTTTCCTGCATCTAGCCTGTCCAATCCCTTACGGATTGTTTCTATAAGATACCCTCTCATCCTTTTAAATTGCAGTGAATATAAGCCCAGTTGATTCATTCTTTAATCATATGTCAGTCTCGCCCTCCCGGGAATTAACCTAGTCAACCTACGCTGCACTCTCTCAATAGCAAGAAAGTCTTTCCTCAATTTAGAAGACCAAAACTACACACATTACTCCAGATGTGGTCTCACTAGGGCCCTGTACAACTGCAGTAGAACCTCCTTGCTCCGATAATAAAGTCCTCTCGCTATGAAGGCCAACATGCCATTTGCTATCTTCACTGCCTGCTGTACCTGCATGCTTACTTTCAGTGACTGATATACAAGCACACCCAAGTCTCGTTGCATCTCCCCATCTTCTAATCTGACACCATTGAAATAATGTGCAGGATATAGTCCTCCAGCATAAAATCCTCCAAAACATTCGTCATCTCCAGCACATGATCCTCCAAAACTTTCGCCACCTCCAGCATATAATCCTCCCAACACGTTCGCCACCTCCACAACATAATCCTCCAACACTTTTGCCACCTCCAATGGGATCCCACTACTGGCCACATCTTCCCATCTCCACCCCTTTCAACTTTCCGCAGAGACTCCCTCCACAACTCCCTGCTCAACTCGTCCCTTCCGACCCAAACCACCCTCTCCCCAGGTACTTTTCCCTGCAACCGCAGGAGATGCAACACCTGTCCCTTTACCTCCCACCTCGACTCCATCCAAGGCCCCCGAAAGCCTTTTCAGGTGAGGCAGAAGTTCACTTGCACTTCCTTCAACCTCATCTACTGTATCCGCTGTTCCAGGGGTACATTGGCAAGACAAAGCGCAGGCTCGGCGATCGTTTCGCTGAACACCTCCGCTCAGTCCGCATTAACCTACCTGATCCCTCAGTTGCTCAACACTTTAACTCCCCTTCCCATTCCCAACCTGAGCTTCCTTGCCTGGCCTTCTCCATTGTCAGAGTGAGGCCCAGCGCAAATTGGAGGAACAGCATCTCATAATTAGTTTGGGTAGCTTACATCCCAGCAGTATGAACATTGACTTCTCTAACTTCAAATAGCCCTTGCTTTCTCTCTCTCTCCATCCCCTCCCCTTCCCGGTTCTCCCACCAGTCTTACTGTCTCCGACTACATTCTATCTCTGCCCCACCCACTCCCCAGACATCAGTCTGAAGAAGGTTCTCGACCCGAAACGTCACCCATTCCTTCCCTCCAGAGTTGCTGCCTGTCCCAATGAGCTACACCAGCATTTTGTGTCTATCATTCAGATAATAATCTGCCTTCTTGTTCTTGCCACCAAAGTGGAAAACCTCACATTTATCCACATTATACTGCATCTGCCATGCATCTGCTCACTCACCCAATCTATCCAAATCACCCTGCAGCCTCTTAACATCCTCCTCGCAGCTCATACTGCCACCCAGCTTTGTGTCATCCGCAAACCTGAAGATGTTACATTCCTTCATCTAAATCGTTAATATATATTGTAAATAACTGGGGTCCCAGCACTGAGCCTTGCGGCGCCCTACTAGTCACTGTCTGCCATTCTGAAAAGGACCCGTTAATTCCATTTTGCTTCCTGTCTGCCAAGCAGTCAATACCCTACCCTCAATACAATGTACTCTAATTTTGTACACTAATTTGTGTCTTGTCAAAGGCTTTTTGAAATTCCAGAGACACCACATCCACTGGCTCTCCCTTATCCATTCTTCTTGTTACATCCTCAAAAAATCCCAGAAGATTAGTCAAGCATAATTTCCCCTTCATAAATCCATGTTGACTCTGACTGATCCTGACACTGCTTTCCAAATGTGCTGCTTTAATAATCGACTCAAGCATCTTCTCCACTATCGGTCAGGTTACCTGGTCTATAATTCGTTCTTTTTTTTTAAAGTGGGGCTACATTAGCTACCCTCTAGTCCACTGGAACTGAGGCAGTCTATAGATCATTGGGAAATGATCACCAATGCATCTACGATTTCTAGGGCCACCTCCTTGGGTACTCCAGGATGTAGACCATCAGGCTCTTGGGATTTATCTGCCTTCAGTCCCAATAGTTTACCAAACAGCATTTCCTGACTAATGTGGATTCCCTTCAATTCCTCCCTCCCACTAGATCCCCGATGCCCTAGTATTTCTGGGAGATTAGTTCTGTCTTCACTGAGGAAGACACATACAAAGTACTTGTTTAACTGGTCAGCCATTTCCTTGTTTACCATTATAAATTCACCTGTTTCTGACTGTAAGGTACCTACATTTGTCTTCACTAATCTTTTCCTATTTACATATCTATAGAAGCTTTTACATTCCATTTTTATATTCTTTCATGCATTCTTTTCCCCCTCTTAATTAACCCCTTTGTCCTCCTCTGTTGAATTCTAAATTTCTTCCAGTCCTCCGGTTGCTGCTTCCTCTGGCCAATTTATATGCCTCTTCCTTGGATTTAACACTATCCCTAATTTCCCTCGTAAGCCACCGTTGAGCCATGTCTCACCAAATAAAATCCTGACTCAAAAATCAGGCATAAATGTTAAATGCTCATTAAAAACAATCATTATTTCTACAAACTATGGTCCCAAAGTAATAATTTTCAAAAGCTTTAGTTCACAAAACCCCAAATCATTATTGCAACTGTAAAAAGTGACCACAATTATTTTTATACATTCATACCTACTGGAAAACAATCACATTTGAAAACTTTGTGCAAGGAATCACCCTTTGTTAATGATTTAATAGGTAAACATTCCAAAATATGTTACATTTTAGAAATGGAGGCAAAGAATTAGGAACATATAAATTTACCCTGGCCACTTGTTCTTCTCCCATCTGGCAAGAGGTATAGAAGTGCGAAAATGCACACCTCCAGATTCAGGGACAGTTTCTTCCCAACTGTTGTCAAGCAACTGAAACATTCTACCACAACTAACTGTTATTTCTTTTTAATTACTTTGCAAAAATTTCTAAACACCTGTTTTTGCTTCTTCATTCTGGGGTATTGTGTTTAAAAATTTTTTTAATCCATTTTAAAATAAGGCTGTAACGTAACGGAATGTGGAAAAAGTGAAGGGGTCTGATTACTTTCTGAATTAACTGTCATATATAACAGGTGAATGTGATGGGGTGACTAATGTTGAAAGAGGAATACTGAAATAAAAGAACACCGTGAAGTATCATGAGTTGAACAGTCAAGTCAAGTCAAGTCAAATTTATTCGTCACATAAACATACGAGATGTGCAGTGAAATGAAAACAAGCAAACAACCAAACAAATACAAACAGAATCACATATTCTTTTACATATTAAATATTGTGGCCGGATGGAAAAAGGTTCAGTAAAGTTAGTCCCTGGTGAGATAGGAGTTTACAGTCCGAATGGCCTCTGGGAAGAAACTCCTTCTCAACCTCTCCGTTCTCACAGCATGGCAACTGAGGCGTTTGCCTGACCGTAGCAGCTGGGTGGAAGGGGTGGAAGGGGTCTCCCATGATTTTATTGGCTCTGGAGTTGCACCTCCTGATGTATAGTTCCTGCAGGGGGGCGAGTGAAGTTCCCATAGTGCGTTCGGCCGAACGCACTACTCTCTGCAGCCTTCTTGTCCTGGGCAGAGCAATTCATAAACAAGATGGTGATATTTCCGGAGAAGATGCTTTCCACAGCCGCTGAGTAGAAGCACTGGAGGATCCTCGGAGACACTCTGAATTTCCTCAATTGTCTGACGTGGTAAAGGCGCTGCCTTGCCTTACTCACGAGTGCTGCGGCGTGTGATGTCCATGTCATATCCTCAGAGATGTGGACTCCCAGATATTTAAAACAGCTCATCCTATCCACAGTATCCCCATTTATCCTCAATAGTATGCTTGCTTGAGTAAAATGAATTGTTAATTATATCTGCAACTGAGGAGACTCACTGTGAGGCCTTAACATGCATAGAGGTATTGTAAGAACAGTGATTTGAAAACATAAAAGTTGGAAGATTGGAGTTTTGGTTGACGTGAGGGTGTCTGTGTGCAGAGTCAATATTGAGAGTAATGACTCAATGGTGATTATGTCACATGAGGTGTATCATGCCATGAACAAGCTGTCCAACAACAAAGCAAGTGGCTTGGATCATATTTCTGCTGAACATCTTAAGTATGCGAGTATAGCTCCTCTCCTTGCTATTTGTTTTACTGGATTTATGATTCATGGCTTGTTACCAGACTCAATGTTGTCTGTTCTGTTAGTACCGGTCATTAAGGACAAAGCTGGTAAACTAGATACCTGTAGCCTAAATAATTACAGACCCATAGCTTTAGCCAGCATATTGTCAAAAGTTTTAGAAAGCGTTCTGCTGGATAGAGTAAATGAGTTTGTTAACTCCATAGATAACCAGTTTGGTTTTGAAGCTAAACATGGCACTGACTTATGCATATATGCCCTAAAGGAGATTGTAAACAAATATAGAGGCAAAAATTCTTCAATCCTTATGTGCTTTTTAAAATTTTTTAATTAGAAGTTAATACAGTACAAAACAGTACAGTGGAACCTAATTTTAGGTGCCAACTATGTCATACCGTAATCCATTCTATGTACAACCTCTAGTTTTATGTTTTGAGAAGGAAGTAAGCAAGACAAGAAAAATAAAACAATAGAAAGGGGAAAAAGAGGAAAAATAGATGGTAGAGAATAGAAAAACGTGAAGTGTGTATATAAAAAAAAGAAAAAGTGGTAAATAGAAATAGGAGAGAAGGCCCCTTAAAAGAGAAATTTTCAAATCTTTATTCGGAGATGTAGATCTATCCACGGCATGAACTGAAATCAGCAATCTTTACGGTACCGCTGCATCACATGATTCCAAAAGGTCGATGAAAGGAGACCAACTCCTTAAGAATTGGTCATGGTATGGTTGTATTTTTCCAAAATTTAAGTACAGGTGCACAACCTTTTATCCGGAGTTCCGGAAACCGAAAAGCTCCGAAAACCGGACATTTTTTCCAGGATGTCGTCTGCACACCAAACTTGACCCGAAACGACCCACGGTCAACCCAGGTCTGTACTACTGTAGCAACTGCCTCCTCCCCGGAGACCGGGGAGACACTTAAACATCTGTAAATCATTGCTTAAATGTTAAGTCAGTTAGTTTGGAGGGCTTTTATGTGAAAGGGGGGGGGGGGGGCGAAGGGGGAAACTTTAATTCTTAGTCCCCTACCTGGTCGGAGAGGCGGGGAGCGGGCAATGCCTTACCGGGTCGCTGGCAGTAAGCTCCGGAGCGCTGTGGCCGCTGACTCCCAACATCGCGGAGCTGGGGCTGCGGGCGGCGCCGGTTGTAGCTCTGACCCCGGCAACTCTACCCCTGGCTGCGCGGCGCTCCAAATCCAGCGGCGCCCACAGCCGGACGCCCGCAGACCCAGCTCCGCGATGTTGTGTGTCGGCGACCACAGCGCTCCAGAGCTTACCGCACGGCGACCCGGTAAGGCATTGCCCGCTCCTGCTGGTATCCCAGCGCTGCGACGCCGCCGACTCCCAACATCGCGGAGCTGGGGCTGCGGGCGTCCGGCCGCGGGCGGCGCTGGATTTGGAGCGCCGCGCAGCCAGGGGTAGAGTTGCCGGGGTCGGAGCTACAACCGGCGCCGCCCGCGGCCGGACGCCCGCAGCCCCCAGCTCCGCGATGTTGGGAGTCGGCGGCCACAGCGCTCCGGAGCTTACAGCACGGCGACCCGGTAAGGCATTGCCCGCTCCCCGCCTCTCCGACCAGGTAGGGGACTAAGAATTAAAGTTTCCCCCTTCACCCCCCCCACCACATAAAATCCCTCCAAACTAACTGACTAACATTTAAGCAATGATTTACAATGATTCCCCGGTCTCCGGGGAGGAGGCAGCCGCTCCAGACTTTTCAAGCCGCCCGCGCTACTTACCTAATCTACGCTAAAAATCTTCCATTCGGAAATCCGAAAAATTCCGAAATCCGAGAAGTGTCTGGTCCCAAGGCTTTCGGATAAAAGGTTGTGCACCTGTATCAATTTCTTTCCAATTATTAACCCATAATTAAAAAAAACGTTTTGGTCTTTATTTAAATTGATATCTTCTACTATTATTCCAAATATAATCCATTCTGTTTTAGGTTCTATTGTGGACTTGAAAAGCTTTGTAAATATATCAAATATATCGCTCCAAAATATCGCTTCCAAAGCCTTTGATCGTGTTAATCGCAGAAAGCTGTTTGTTAAAATGAGTCAGAGGGGGTGCCTAAATACATTGTGAGAATTCTGGCCTACTGGTATGCCCTCCAGACAATGCAAATAAAATAGTAAGATTAAACGAGAACTTACCAGTTTGAAGTTTGATCTTTATTTTATGAGGAGTTACGGTGAGCGTTTACGTGAAGAAGCTCCGCCAGGCCGCATGCGTATCTTCTTCAAAGCAGCGGGGTGAAATCACAGATAACAGCAGTCGAAGTAACATAGTAAGATTCAGAAGACTAGAACTACCAGATGATCTTTGCGATGATGAGGTCCGGGAGCGGAGAGCACGTAATCACTCACCGTAACTCCTCATAAAATAAAGATCAAACTTCAAACTGGTAAGTTCTCGTTTAATCTTACTATTTTACTTCAGCCACGTGAGTGATTCCGTGAAGATTTCAAAGCTCTGTGATTTCATGCCGTGAGAATCGAGTCACCACAACCACAGCTGCTTCAATGATAGATGAGGGAAACATTCATAATGAATAAATAATAGTAACTCCTCTCATTCGGGAGTAACTAACTAAGTAAAGTTGGCAAAACCCCTGGTCTGGCCTTGGGTTATTATGAATTTTTTATAACCCTTGCTGTGGAAATTGTAGCAGCCCTGGTGGAGGCAGTCTCGGAAATATATCAGTATCAGCTCCTGTATGAGCCAAACCCTGTTTCGATCACCTGGGGATGGTCCAACCCAATACCCTTTTAAAGTTTTTTATATTATCAACATTGCTAGTTCCGAGCCTCTAAGCTCTTCGCGAACTTGAC
Organism: Amblyraja radiata; assembly: GCF_010909765.2. Taxonomy (NCBI): domain Eukaryota; kingdom Metazoa; phylum Chordata; class Chondrichthyes; order Rajiformes; family Rajidae; genus Amblyraja; species Amblyraja radiata. Next base: position 65,072,763 of record NC_045964.1, read on the forward strand.
GTATTGTTATATATATGTGACCATAACCGAAGGTTCATGAGGTATGTCATTAATTAGTTTGAGATTTTATGTCTATTCTGCTTATATAAATATTAAAACATAATATTATTTGCAGATGTAATCATCCTATGCAGTCACAATATGTAGTGACTGAACCCGTTGGCTGACCTGCGCCTTGAGGATAACATCCTATGATAGTCGAGCCAACTAAGGATGTACCTGTAGCCCTCTGTTGAAATAGTATTAATACCACATTAAATATCCCATTAGCCCTGTGCTTATCTTGGGAACATGTGAAAAATATCCTTTCTCCCTTGATATTAGGGGTGAACCCTGGCAGAGTGGGTCCCTATTGCTGCTGTAAATAAGATGGGAAGCACGTTGGGCACAGTTAATGGTCCTATAACTTAATTTTGTCAAGACCCATTTGAAACGAACTGCAAGCTGTTAGTTATCTGTGCCGTATGAGCTGTGACTTAAATATTTAAACAACACTTCCCATTTCCTGAAGAGGAGATGTAATGCTTTCCTTTCTTGGTGCTATCCCTGCATTTGCAGCGAGCAGACATGAATTAGACGGACAGTCCGAGTCGCAGGACTGGTCCACTCAGAATGTATAAGTGAATAATTGATTTACCATGCAGAGGCTGGTTTCCCGAACCACAGGCTAACCCAGCAAATTTTATGTTAAGAATAACCGTAAAGGTTGTATTTTTATTCCCGGTAAAGCGAGAAACATAGCTGCATAAGACAGTCAGACAGAACGTTGGTACTGAATAATATACATCTTTCAGATCTAAACTTGCCATATAATATCCTTTGGAAACCAATTGTTTAGTAGTACCAAATGTTTCCTTTTAAAAGCTTATACTGGACATAGGAATTCAGTCGGGTTAGATCCAGAATGGCTCGCCACCCCCCATCCTTCTTTTGCTTGGGAAATATATTTAGACACAAACTGCAGAGGCTGACGAACCGTCTTTTTTATTACACCTTTTGTGAATAATGGTTTCAATTTTATCATTTACCTGTAAAGTTTCTGGTTTTGAAAACACCAATTTTCGACGGTGAATGTTTAGTGGGTGGATGTTATTCAAGAATAACTCAATTTGAACCCCTGAATGCTGTCCAGTGTGAAAGGATCTGATGTTATGCAGCACTATTCATTATAAACATTTGCAATCTACCCCCATTGGTGATTGGTCTATAGGAGATATGTCCTGGGCAAGTCCAGCTGCTCGTGCCTCCATGGTTGCTGGGTTATTTTGCCTCCGAATTTTAGTGGGAGTATGTACTGGTGCACGCCAACGGCGTAGTGATGGGATAGTACTCTTAATAAGACCGACCATCCTTGCCTCGTCATCTAGGTCCTTGACTTTCTTAGCCAGGACTTCTCCAAATATCAAGTTTGGTGGCTGTATGTTTGATGATCAGCACAGTGCTGCAACTTTGGATTTAACCTCGGTCTGATAGTTCTTTCTCAGGCAGTTAATCTCGAAGTGGGCGTTACACACCCGGCCCAATGTATCCTGCTGTGTGTCTGATAATGGCTTAGACTGACCGCCCAATGCCGTTATGCCTGATCCGATTGGTTTTAATACTTTCTGCAGCCTTAGTTCCTGCGCTTGCAGGATTGCACCCATTTGCCCCCAGATAACCTGGTTCATGGTGGGCATTCTGAGTGACGCACGATTTACAGGTGTTTCATAGCGTTTTGATTCTTGGAGCTCATATTGAGCTCATATGGAGAGGTCATATTGTTGATATTACCTCACCAGTTCCTGCCGGTGTGGTAAATTTACATGCCACATCTGGCTCACCTGGAGCGATGCTCTCGTGCCTTCAGGGTCAGTGCCATACTTTGCCCTGGCTCTCCCTGCTCTTGCATGAGGGAGGCTTCAGCAGCCCTTGACATGGTGCTGCTGGTATGGGCACCCAGGTAGACCTGCGGTGCCTTGGGATATGCTCCTCCGCTATACCTCCAACTTCAGGGTCAGTGCCATACTGCTCTGGCTCTCCCTCTTTTTTCATGAGGGAGGCTTCAGCAGCCCTTGACATGGCGCTGCTGGTATGGGCCCCCATATTGACCTGTGGTGGTATGGTTCTTCCTGTTTGGTACAGGTCTGCCCTGTATAGACCTCTGCTGGAGGTTGCTGCCCCAGCTGATGGGGTGGCCCATGAGTATAGTACTTATGTTGGAATTGTCATGATGGAACATCCTTTCCATAAGGTGCTCTTTTTTGTCTAGACGCCCCCAGACGTTTTTATGTCCCAAAGCTATTCCTGGCCATAATACTGAGACTGCCCTGAAACAACTCTGGACAATTTCTGTGCTTGGATCCTAGCATTGTGCAGTTTTACATGGTTAAATCTCATCCATTTGTGTGTTGTAAGGCTACTAGGACCTTTTCATCCTTACCGAGGGAAATGCTATTTTCGTACGAAACATGACCCAAACATATGTTGTTATTATCATTAGTACCAACAATTGTAATTATTGCCAACTTGTAGATGGCCCCATATTTTCCCTGAGCTCGACTAAGATCTAGGATTTTCCCGTCCAACTTTCATGCTACCAACTTCAGTGAATTGTTTACTGTCTACAAAGGCGTGGGGTGTGTTGTTGCCGCAATAATGAAGCTTTGCTTATTAATGGTACCTCAATTGGTCCAAAACTTTGCTTCCTATCCAGATTTTACCTGCATAGTTTTTTCCCTAAGAGAAGTTCAGCGGCTTATTTTTATGTCACCCCTTATGTGTTTTTATTCTCGTCACTTATAGCTTTATATAGGGTATGCTTTGTAATACCTGTAACCTCAGTGACAGAATAACTCTGCCCTGGTAGGCTCAACCTCCTTCATGAGGGAGACTTAATGCAGCCTGCCTATAGGTGTTGCTGCCATTATCCCCCAAGAGGACCTGTGGATATAAAGCTGCTGTCCTGGAGCTGATTTTATTTATACAGCCTTACACTGAAGCTGCTGCCACGGCCCTTGGGGTGACCTGTTGGGTATGAAGCTCCTCCTGGAGCCTGTTGTCATGGAGTATCCCTTTTATCAGGTGCTCCATTTTATCAGACGTCCACAACATTGCTTTTATTGGGAGGTGTATCCTCCTGGCACGATTTACGAGTTATTTTTAGAATAGCTTATAGCCCCGGCATAAAGCACAGAAAACAAGTCCTTTGGCCCAACTCAACCATCTAAGCGAGTCCCAAT